>NW_027325372.1:31601901-31994401 GCF_036924035.1 Leuresthes tenuis | reverse complement strand
CTCTTAACATGGGACACGATGTACCATACTTGAAGGACATCACAAGAGACACAATTGTAAGCCTTCTTGAAATCCACAGAACACATGAAGACTGTATAGGCAAACTTCCATGCATCTTACAATATCTTTGCAAAAGTTCAATATTCCACAACTAAAATTAAAACTACATCACTACTGCTGAATTGGAGCTTTCAATATCTGCTGGTCACTTATCTCCAGCACTCTGGCATAGATTTTAGTTAAGGCAATCTCACTATCCTCATTTCTCTTCCGGCTCTCAATGAAGGCGGTCGCATTTCTCTTCTCTCCTGTATCTTCCCTCTCGCTTATCTCCCTGCTTCTATTCACGTCTTGTCCTTGTCCAAACTTTGGTGCCTCTCTCCACATTGCTCTCAAAATTAAAATCATGGAATTGGTGAACTGGTCTCTCAAAACAATTGATAGAATTTTTCTCAACGAAAAACTCGGGTCCAGGGAAACCCACCTGTCCTGATGGAATGTTCGCCGCTGGTTACATGAGGGAGCAGTGGAGGGTCATGTGCCTGGCGATCCTTTCCGTTGAGGACATCGAGGATCCATATTCGGAACCATGACAATGGGCTATCTGCCGATTAGTCGATTGGATCCCATGGTGTATCAAAAAATTCGGAAGTCGGAGACAGCGGTCAAAGGCCCTAAGCTGCCCGACATGTTTGAAGTAGTGGGCAGAGCTGTTGGCACTCAGACTGTGATCATTAACCGCAATATGGAAAACATCTTGGAGAAGCTGGTGGCTTTGCAAAGGCATATGGATCGTTTTTGTGACCAGAATGGACAAACAGAGTAAGTCGTGTCCATTTAAATACGACTACTCGCCCTAACCCAACAATCATAATCTAACCTGCATTCCTGCTCTCCTGGCACTGTTGAAACAATTCTCCCTGAGATCGCTGCTGCGAGACACTCTGAACTACCCCCTCCCTTCTTCGCGGACACCTGGTGATTGTTGACTCCGACTGGGACCCAATCAAGGACTTCTCCATGGCAACCTGCTGTGGTATCACAATGACATCCTGTGAACTGTGAGTCACTGGTTGTGAGCCAGACATAGCTCTCTGGGCTTACCCCATCCCACGTCTTCAAGTTGTTTTGCGTTTTTTAATGTGTGAAGCAAGCAAATGTTTGCTTATGTTCTGAGTTCTATGTTGGATGATGAGCTAATGTTTGCTGTTCTTGATGTTGCTAAGGTTTTTTCCCGGCTCCACATTGTTCTCCTTAAGGAGCATAGTCTGGACGGCATGTTTTTTTTCCCCTCCCCTCTCCCTGTGTTTTTCTCCCCTCTCTCCCCACTCTTTGCAACTCTTCAAAGTTGGCGCATGTGTTTGCAAGCTGCCGGGCTAATTTCATTGTACTCATGTATAATGACAATAAAGAAGATTTCAGTTTTCAGAATCTCACACTATCTTTACCACCAAACTAAGAGCAAATCCAGAGGCATTGTCTCCAACCTCCTTGTAACTGAGATGGTGTAACACCTTGCAGAAGTGTTTGACAGTTTGCTAAAGTTCTTTCAAGGCCAATCATAAGTCATATTCCATATAGTCAAACTCCTCCCACATCAGAGCTTTTGATTCTGCAACTGTCAAGGCAGTATTCTGTTGATCCAGATTGCCACTAGGTTGTGATAAGTTGACTTTGGTCTTTGATGCGATGGTAAAACTAATTAATCAATGATCTGCTACCTGGGGTGTCCTCCTACTACGTGTACATAAAAACCTTGAACACGGTGTTTGTTATCGATAAACCACACTAGCACTGAAGTCCAACAACAAATTATCTGGGCCTAAGCACAAACAACAGTCATGGTCCTTTTCCCAACCCAAAGTCGCAAGGAAGACACCCTCTTGTCCACAAAGTAAAATCCCAAAGTTTGAGAGCTAAGATGGGGGGGTGCTAGAGTTAGCCACTCCCTGACTGCTGCCTCTGATTCCAGAGCAGAAAAAAGTCTAGCCCCTGGAGTCTGTTTCCAGAATACTGGGATTGGAGCGCCTCCTGACTGCGAAGCTATCTCTACTGTGAAGCATTTTTCCCTCTTTTAGACCTTTTAAGGTTCTCTTTTAAGTTATTTCGAGGCAGTTCCCTTTCCACCAAACTATGGTCATGAAGTACAGTGTACAGTGTTTGCTGTGGCCCTTTTGCTGCGCTTTTTTCTATTTTTGACTGTGTCTGGGGATCCCGTGCCAAGCCATGGCTCTATTATTTACAGTAGAGATCAGCTGTTGGAGCTCCGCTACATGGCTGAGCTACTGCCAGAGTGACTTGATGTTCCCTGTAAACTGAGGAGGAGACGACATGGGTGCCGTGCTGGAGTAGAGTGCCAGGCAACTAGGAAATGGTACAGACCTGTTCTCCCTTCTGTTATTATGGAGGAATCTTAGATTGCTCCCCAACAAAATGGAAGAACTAACGGCGCTGACGCGGCATGTGAGGGAATACTGGCACTGTAGCCTCGTGATGTTTACAGAGACCTGGCTAACCACGGCTGTTCTGGATATCGTTATCACGCTGGACAGATTCCAGCTGAGACAGGCGGCCAGAGCGGCTGAGAGTGGTAAAAGGGAAAGGAGGGGGACTAGGCAGTGTTTGTGAATGATAGATGGTGTAACTCCGGGCACATCACTATTAAAGAACAACACTGTAGTAAGGACTTAGGACTTTCAACCTTCATTACTCAACTGACTGTTAACTCTACAATGCACAAATATCTAAAGAATAACTATAAGTATCACAAAATTATTCTAATAATCCAAAAAAAATATCAATTGAAACATATCTACTGATATCTACCATACAGAATAAAATAGATTCTACCGACTAAATTGAGGTATTGCAAAAGGGAATATATGCGTGTCGTAAAAGCAATGCTAAAACAAGGAAATCACACTAATCATGAATGAATGATAAAATGAATGAATGATAAAATGACTGAAAAACTTTAAGTGTGAGTTTTGCACCTTGAATCAACAAATTAGACACTGTAAAATCTCATTTCGTACCAATTATATTGAATTGAACAATCATCATGTAAATCCTGAAAATTGCCATTAAATTTGTCCACTGTTCGCAGTGCATAGGAGTGAAAAACCCATCGGCTGCTACTTTTGTAACTCATGTTCTTATTTACGGGAAAATTCTCCTATGGCACCATCGTCACTTGGCGACCGACCACTAAATTACTCTTTTAGTACTAAAGGTCACGCTCCGAACAGTTGACTGACACAAATGACAATGGACATATGTGTGATTAGTTATGACTGATGATAAACAAAATTTATACACAAATAATATCAAATAACTCAATAAATCACAGTTTTGTACCATGTACAATACAGAAATCCAGAAACACTCAAATAATAATAAAAATAATAAACTGTAGTGTAGCTCATCCAGTCTAGTCCCGTCACCACTCTGGAGTCGTCTGCTTCTGGCCGAATATCAGTCCGGCTGGTTCTGGAACTGCTAAGCTATCTTGGAAGGAGAGGTTACTAGCACTTCACTTCCATTAAAGAGGTCTTTACCACCTCCTCTCCCTGTCAGGCTATCTTCGGTTTTACACATAAGGAAAGAATTTTGTGAACATTTGGCAACCTGTTCGCTGACCAGTTCTTCTCTGCGGTGGTCCTCAAACCACTTCTTGCAAGGTCAGCTGTAGTCTGGCTGCTTCTACTCTCTGTCTGAACAGCAATTGTAGCAACCACCTCCTCAGAATGGGTATAATGCAACACACCAATAGGGAGATCATTATCAGTATTACCAATACAGTCATTCCCATCTCAAATGCCCTTGCGTACTTTGAACTCAAAAGGAATGCCTCTCGGCTGCCCTATTGCATCCACGTAAACGTGCTTATCGATGACGTAATTACCACTCTCCCTTTCTCAACAGTCATACACTAACACTACTGATGTCTTCATCCTCACAAGTGCACAAAGACCTATCCACCTATTGGGCAACACCTTCAACAAAACATCATCTCCACACATCCAGTAACTATCAGCTATTGGGTGTGTCTGATCCTCAAAAAGAAATAGAGTTGGAATCGTCATACTTATATTTTCACATTTTTGATCCAGAGGAACTGGATTTTCAAACCACACAGGTGTCCTGATGAATATAGGTTTCATATTCGGGTGTGGAAACCATGACAAAACCCATGTGACATTACACTTAACAGTCGCATTACCTACGTGAGTTCTACAGGTATTATTAAATCCACCACTTGTAAAACATTCAAACTCACTATTGTAATCTACTTTACAATCAGTAGGGGGCCCATCCTGTGTTGTACTAAGATTAAATTCAGCACCGGAAGACTCCAATCTTTGACCCTCCCCTTTCTCGAAAAAAGTATGTAATTTCTTTGCCCGAAACATCAATCTGCACTTAATACCACACATAGGAAGCTCAAACACTGACCATTCATCCTTTCGCGATGTGAACCTACCTTCTCAGCACTCCCGTTGTTGGACCGCCGCACAGTCCCTGAAAGTGTTTTGTTCTGGAACAACAACAGGCAATGCTCCTGGAGTGTCTGCACATATGATACACTCTGTCGATGTCAGTTCTCGTGAAGTGTACCTTGTCCATCTACACCACATATTCTGTGCTGCCTTCTTCTATAACCCTTCTTCCACAGTTACACTGTCTCTCTGTCTATACATGTGCATGTAAGCTCCATATGTTCTTGGATTAATGCGACTGCTCTGTCCTGTAGTGATAATGGTATCAAGTCCTCCTTGACTCTCTTGACAAATCTTTCCCTCTTTACATCCGTTCTGATCAAACCCTCTCTGACTTGAGGAAAACATGATCTCACCACATTGCACCTTCGTAGTGATGTCCTGAGGCGGTGGTTTGCTTGTCTCCTCCTCTGGAACCATGATCCATGTCTCCTCCCTGTCAATGTACAGTAATTTAAACTTTAGATGCATGTTCACGTTTAATTCTAGTTTGTGTTGCTGGAGTGTCATGGTCTGAGTGGAGGTGTATTGTTGCATCATCCTCATCTGACCCAGGTTGGCTACTTCCCCTCCAGGATGGCTTCATCACGAGACTCCTTCCAGACCCTTCTGTTTGTGGGATCCTGTCCATCATCTCCAGACTCTGCTCTCTTGGACGAGTGCAGTTTACCAACACCCACACCTGGATGCTCATCAGTGTCAGAGATCTTAACACATTAATTTTGTTCATCCTTTCCCTCCGACTTAACCTTAGTGCAGTGATTCAAGTGGTACCATGTGTTGCTACCTTCCACTTGAACTGCTGTTGGCGTTGCTTGCACCACTGTGTATGGTCCTTCTCGTCTTGGCTTGGGCCACTTCCTCCGGAACACTTTGATGTACACCTGGTAGCCTGGTACCACTGGTCTTTCAACCAACTGTTCAGCATCCAAGTCTCTATCCTTCTCTATATGGATAGCAATTAGTTGTTTCGTATAAGCTTTCAACTCTGTTTGCAACTGCTCAAGTGGGGGCCCTTTAAAGAGACCCCTCAACTGAGGTGCTGGCATGGGTCGACTCATTAGCATTTCATGCAGTGTTAGGTGCGTGACCCTATGGGTCTGCATACGATAGCTCATTAGTGCAAGCGGCAAAGTATCTTCTCAGTTTAGTTTAGTTGAAGCACAGATTTTATTCAGTTTTACTTTCAAGGTTCCATTGATTCTCTCAACCATTCCCTGACTCTGTGGATGATACACGGCCCCACAGTGCTGCTTGATCCGCAACTGCTGCAAAATGCCCGTTGCAACTTTCTGCACAAACGATGAGCAATTATCTGAGCTAATCTCTGATGGAATGCCAAACCGGGGACTCACTTCCCTTACCAAAAACTTTACCACTGTCTCAGCTCCAAAATCCTTGGATGGAGTTGCTTCGAACCATCGGCTGAAACGATCAATCACCACGAGCATGTACCTTTTACCCTGTTGTAATCATGACTACATAGTCTATGACCAAATACTGATATTATTCTGCCAGAGGAATGCTGAAACATGCAGAACACAAATCAATCACTGTAAATAATTTTGCATCAGGCGGCATCAGTATCTTCGGATATGCCTTATCTTATGCTATTGTCTTAATTTTTAGTTTACACAAAGCTTCTCTCCCCAGCAAGTTGAGGGGAGCTACTACGATTGGTATTCTAATTTCGGTCATTCGTGTCGGTCATTCGTATTAGCTGCTTAATTCCCGAGAATCCTTTGGTCTCAACAAATTTGTTTGACATGGTGAGGTGTGTAGCATAATGTTGACTTATACAAGTGTATGTGGCTCCAGTGTCTACCAGCATCAGAGTTGGCTCATCATCAATTAGAACCTGTCCCGTCGGTTCTTCATCAGCATCCACGATTATAACCGGTAACTGACCCTCGTCTTTGGGATTCTGTAGGCACCCCTAATAACCAAAATTTGGACTCACCCATGGATCTGCCGGGCCCCTCGCTCCACCCCGCAGGGACTGGCCTCCTTGTGCTTTCCTTGTGCTCTGGAACATCTGTCAGCAAAGTGTCCAAGCTCGCCACAAGCCCAACATGCTCCCATGGGCCTTTGTCCTCCTGGTGGGCCTCTCCTGGATCCTCGACGGGGTCGATATGGGACTTGTCCCCCTGAACGATGTGTGTAAGGTGGTTGTGTTATGACATCTGGTGTATAAGGTGTGAGGTTCGTTGCAGTTGAGGGTGAAAGTCCCTGTTCAGTGGCCCCCGGCGTCAGCAGGGCCTGACCTTTTACCTTTTGCTTCCCTTGCTGTTCTCCCAACTGCAACTGTGCCAGTTTCCTTTGGATGTCGTTGTCCTTCTCCTTCCGATTCCGTTCATCTTGCCGGTATCTTTCAACTGCGTGCACCACACGCTGCCGGAACTACTCATGTGGTATTAATCTCACTCCTACCACATCTTCCAGCCTCGACCGAACTGGATCGGGCATACGCTCTAGAATAGAGTCTCTGAGCAATATCTTTAACACTTGGACTTTTTCAATTTCTTCCTGCGTTTCTTGTTTCCATTTTCTCAATTGACTTTCAACATACGCCGCTGGACTCTCCGTATCTAACAGTTCACCGTTTAATACACTCGGGTCGACTCTCGAAGGATACTCAGCGCGCAGTGCTTCCCAGAAGGCAGCTCGATTTGCATTAAACTCAGTTCTGTCTGCTCGGTGACTCAACATTCAATCATTCTTACTGTGTCTCAAAATGTCCTCCATGGAAGAGGCTCCAAAAAACCATGCCCATACTACTTTAATGTTACCCACAGCTAACACTTTGCCCACAGTTTCTTCTTCAGAAGCTCTTATCCACTTGATTGCACCTTCGTGAATATCAGGCAATCTAGCAACCAGCCCTGCAAGGTCAAGCGTCTGCCATGGCACATAATGTCCCTGGGTCCCTTTTATCAAAACTGGATACTGTCCTGGATCAGTATGTCTATCTGGTGGGTGAATATTGGGTCTGTATCTCAGATCATAACTTTTATCTTTACTGGCTTTGACATCTTCCTGTTGTGAAAATTGCTGCTTGATAAAGGAGTGTTGGTTGGATTTATCCATTTCTACCGGTTCCCTCCTCAGTGCTGCTACACCCTCCTTCAAATTCCTTCTGTAGTGAAGACCTTCATTTTCAAACAAGCTTAAAACTTTGAATTCAAGCACTCTTTTGACTCGTTGTCTCTTTTTGCTCTTATCTTTTGGTTTGTGATCCCTGATCCTAAATCCCATTCTCTCACAAGCAGCTACATTGAAAGTGCCATCTTTTGGCCAAGGTGAGGACAGATTTTTTTTTTAGTTTTTCCCATTTCTGAGATATTTTTTGAATATCTTTGAAAAGTCCTGGATTCTTGACACTTATGATTAATCTTGGTGTTGCATCCATTATTTCACCTGGATAATTTCATCCCCCCCCCCCCCCTTTTTTTAAGCAACTCTTGAATGTCTAAATCTTAAGCTAAGCTAAAGCTCAAACTAATGCTAGTTTAATGGCTCAATTTAATTAGATGCTGCCAATTATGCTAATAGATAGGCTAGATTACTGTCGGTGCTAATATTAATATTAGCTTTGAAGGCTAAAAGAAGGTTTATTCTCTAGGTTTAGTTAAAACCAATGCTAATTCAATGCTAAGCTAATTTAGCTTGTTGTTATTGTGATTTATAGTTTGGAGTAATGTTAATGTTAGCTTTATTGCTAATGCTAATAAATGCTAACTTTACTACTAATTTAGAACTAGATTAATATTAGCTTTCTTGCTATTGCTAATAAATGCTAATTTGCCATATTTAGAGTGAGGTTAATGTTAGCTTTATTGCAATTGCTGATTTATTGCTAATCGAGAGCTGTTTTGATGTGACTCAAGCTAAGGGCATTGCCCTAACTTTTGCCCTACCCAGATGCTTCCAGTCGGAACTCTACACAATGACCTTTCACCAATCCAAACGAGACAACAATGCACGTCACAGCTCTGTAAATCCTAATCCAATTAAATACGAACACACCTCCAAGCCTACCTCCCAGGATTTTGGTAACTCCCCCAATCTGTAATCTAATAATCAAAAGAAAACAATTGAACCACACCCTATTCTTCAGCTCAAAATGGTGTTTGTAACACTCTTGTAACAAATAAAGAAAAAAGGCCCAAAATACAACTCACAAACTGGAAACAGGGAGAAATACAGTTAAATCACAGCTTAATTATTGTACTCTAGAAACTGAAATACTACGACCATATGATAAAAGAAAGTGATTTTAACAAGAACATACAGCTGTATTGTTCACGGAATAAAAATGTCAAAGCATTCCAGGACATCCATGCAATGCAACTCAAACCAGCGACCTGAACCAGAAACAAGTCTAGCTAGACTGTTAAAAACAAAATTTAGATACACAATTCAAATCACAGCAGCCCTGCAAAGATACAATTATGATAGAACATACTCAATAGAACTTAACAGATGTTCAAAGAAATCCAGTGAGCAATATGCAACACAGATCATTACTGTAACCACACCCTATTCCAACAATTTAGCTCCACAGCTCTGTTATTCCAGTTTTTCACTTACACAATCCTTCTGTAACTTCCCAACTTCAGTAATCTGTCACTTTAAGAAAAGCCTCAACTTTACTCTCTCACACATCTCAAACCCACTCATCAGACTGAAAGATACAAATTACGCTTACCTTTATTTTACTTACACAAACCTTTTTTCACTTCTGCTCTGTCTCTGCAAACTCTTCTCTCTCCTCTCGCGCACAATACCCCAAACACACGTAGCCTAAACAACCTCTCACTCTGACCTTTGAGTTACAACAGCTTTACTCTCAACATTCACTTCTCTTTCATTCAATTTAAGACTATATATGTAGAAGTTGTATGTTAACACTATGTGTGTGTGTGTGTAAATTCGGCTGTAATTACAAAATTTATGTGTGTGTTTTAATCAAATAATAGATATCAAAAATGAAGAGAGTCGAGGATGGGATGAGTTGGAACCTTGATTTTCACACAAAAGATCTTTTTTAGATTCACATAAAACAGCAGGATTTCACACACAGCAGCACAAATGAGCACAAACAAACCGGTTTACACACACACCAAGTCAGTCAGTTTGTCCGTCACCAGTCAACCCTTCACAATTTTAAATTGTTTAGTTTCTTTTATTTAGACTTTTTTATTTTCAGGAGATATTGACATAGACAATATATGAGATTTAAAATATTTCTTTTTATAAGCCTTTATTCATGGAATCTGAAGAAGCTGACGTGCACTTTATCAGCCTCACTTGTGACCTCTTATAATATCTCCTGTGGCCAATTCATGTTCAAATTTGAATTTTCTTCTCAAAATGTTTTCTCTAATGAGGTCAAAGATAACTCCAAAGAGTTTTAAAGATATATTAAATTATATAAACACATATATTATAACATGCCCCTATAGAACTGGAATTAATTTTCTTGCGATACTTGTTGATTCCACCTTCAAACTTTTTCTGTTCTCGAGTCTATCAATCATCAGTACCCATCTACTCCTTGACTAGTGAAAATAATTTCCACATATAATTAATAACTAGTGTGTGCCTTGATCCGTGGGTTATCGCCCTTCTATGAACTAAAGGTTGGCCCTTGGCACCAAAACATCACCATGAGCGGATGCTTTACGTGAAAGACTACACCATGGCCGCTCTAAAAGCGTATCCACAATTCCAGTTCAAGCTCATTGACTTATTCCCGGCCGGAGCTGAGCGACTAGTCCTTCAGTGAGGTTCTTTACTTTGGGGAAAACCTCCGAGGGCTGTCACTCTGTACACCAACCAGAAAACATTTGCCACTTTAATGGTTAGGAAAAAGATATCCTACCTCCCGGCTTTGACGACTGATCTCAACTGCCGAGGCACAGAGGACTCGCTCAGTGGGGCTGTAGACACCAAATTCACGAAGTCGGAGTCACCGTTATGTTGTGGAGAAAATGAGTGGCCGGACACGTCTTGGTCAGCCTCTTATGGGGAATTTATTAAACAGACCATCATAGAGACATTTACATTTCAGCATACACGTAAATTCCCAATGACCTCAGTTTTGGGACAACGCTTTATACCTTTCTATATCATTCAGTGTGTACGTGGCCCAAACCCAATCTCTATTTGGCGCCTGCTGTCTGAGGATGCTACTGCATCTTCGTCATTATCTGGACAGGGTTCATTCTGACCTCAACAACAACATGTTATTCACACAATATGTGGATCAGAGTCAAGGCTTCGCTCTCCCACAAACACTGGAAAAACTGGTCCTGGCTTATATCCGCCCTGTGGTGAAACCAGCAATGGACCTTCTGCAGTTTGCCTACCAGCCCAACATCGGAGTAGATGACAGTGTTATCTACCTTCAGGAATGAGCTCTTACTCAACTGGAGACGGCTGGGAGCACTGTGAAGATCATGTTCTTTGATTTCTCCAGTGCTTTCAACACCATACAGCCGACTGCTGAAGGACAAGCTGGAACATGCTGGGGTGGCTCTTCACCTCATATCCTGAATTGTGGATTATCTAACTAATCGACCCCAGTAAGTGAGGACTCAGAACTGTATCATAACATGGTTGCCTGTAGCACAAGGTCTCCACAGGGAACGGTTCTGGCTCCATTCGTTTTCACCTTGTATACTGCAGACTTCTCCTACAGCTCCCTCTCCTGTCACCTGCAAAAGTTTTCAGATGACTCTGTAATTGTCAGTCTCATCACAGAGGACGATGACAGAGAACACAAAAGGACTATACTGGACTTTGTAGAATGGTGCCTGTGGAACTGCCTCCAGATCAACATTGGGGAAACCAAAGAACTGGTGGTGGATTCTTAGCCAAGAGGGTGGACTCTGAACATTCACAAACATAAAATTATGTAAAAAATAAAACATATAATTATTATATGCCAATTTTTTTCTATCTAACTGTCCTTGCTGCTGCAACATTGTGAATTTCCCCACTGTGGGACTAATAAAGGACTATCTTATCTTATCTAATTATCAGCCATGTGTCAAGGTCAGCCCTACTATATCTTGCTAGTATCTCTCAACCAATCACACATGCTCAGGCTTGTTTCCAAACAGTAAAGAGACATGTTACAATTACCAATAGCCAGTTGGCCCCTCACCCTGCCATATAGCACTTCAGGGTGGGTGCTCTATGGCCACCCACCCTGAAGTGATTCTTCAAAATTTGAAGCAAAAACAGTAAATCAGTAAATCACAGCAAGTGAAATTCAAGACGCACAAGAAATTTGGTACTACATGTTGTTTTACTTTTGGACAGAAGTTGCCACTGTTTGTACAACTTACTGTCAGTTTATCTATACTGCACCCAGCAATGTAACATTCGTGCATTTTTTGAATACCTGTATTTCTTATTTTACTGCTTCCAGAGCCATGTTCAGAATGTGGGGAAGGAGATAAACTTAAAGCAAAGAGGAGACAGTTAGGAACATATTCTGGTGTCTAAAGCCTCTCTACAATGGTGTCAGAGCATATTGATAGACTGTGATTGCAGAAAGTGTTATGCCTAGTGCCTAGTCGACTCACAAAAGGATCCAAGAACAGACACTGATACAACAGAGCTTGAGTTAAATTGTGGTGGTGTGGGAAGCCAGAGGGAGTCTGGAAGTCTTGGAAGCTAGAGCAAGGAAAATAACAGGGGAGACGGTTAAAGACACAAGTAAGCAAGGTGAGTAATACAAAGGAGATTTTCACAAAGGAAGCACAGGAATCAACCAAATTACCACAGTTTGAAGTGAGAAATTGTGGCGAAGACTGGTTGCTACTGCAGATCCTTAAGAAGAAGCCTTGATGAGGGCAGAGGAGGAACAGGTGTAAGAGCAGGAACTAACCAGACTCCGCCCCAGACTTCCTGGAACCTGCTGGACCCCACCTAAGGCTCAGAAACCAAAACAAACACCACAGCAAAGCATGATTGTGACAGAAAAAGTGGTAACAATAAAGAAGGAGAAATTGTAGTGCTTGTTAACAATAGATAGTGCAAGACTGGACATGATATTGAGAAGATGTGTGTCTGCCCAAAAGAATGTGAAATTCCATCCATGTTGCCTAGCAAGATAGTTAACCTGTGTTACTTGCCTATGTTGAATGTGACATCATTACCTCAATTGTTGCCAAGCTACAAACACACCAATCCAATACAGTCTTAGCAATCTCTGGACATTTTTGCTACAGTTTAACTTTCCAATATTTGTGAATTGATTTTCATTCATCAATGTATTTATTTAAAATGTTATTTTGTTATTTATTATTTTCCTTCATAATCTGTACAACAGCTATATAATTTAATTTGGGCAGGATTAATAAAGCATCTCTCAATTTGATTCAGTTCAGTCTCATTATCACTGTAGGTTTCGGAGTGCTCCCTGAAAGAGCTGCACTTTTGTATGACAGCAACATATGGCATATAAAATACATTTAAGTCTACTAGTAGGACTAGTTGTTTTAACCCATGATGATTCTGCACAGCACTTACCTTGCATGGAGATGTGTCTGAGTTTTTGCGGTGTTTAAATGGGAACAGAGTGTAGGAGAGAAGAGAGGGATAGTTGTAGAGAGGGTGAGGAAGGCAGTTAGGGAAGGGGGCCAGACTGGGCTATCTACTCCCCCTGTACACTCTACCTCCCCCTGCTTCCCCCCTTAGGTATGAATAGAGGGTAGAAGAATAGAAGAATGATATGGGTCTATCAGTTTCATTTGTGGAATACCTTCAATGGAGTTGGGCTGTATAGATGGTGACCAATTAGTTCCCCTGTGACACATCATCAGTTGTGTACCCTAACCTCATTGGGTGTTTTGATAATTTACCACAGGACTCCCTCAGCTAGGAAAAGGCCCACCACTGGTTGATCAGACCTGGACACGTGTCGCCTGGTGACTGAAGTGGTCTTTGGCAGTCCACACAGCGTATTTTAATTTCAGCCACAACCAGTGACTGCTTAGTTTAGCCACAGTGGAGAGTTCTTTGATTGATTTCCACTGCACCTGCCCTCTAATTCCCACCTCCTTTTGGAGTGTTGTGGTGGAGCAGACCATAAAGCCCCTGCAACCCACTTCTACTGGACGCAGTCTCACCTTGCAACCTCACTGATCTGCTTCTGCTCCCAGACTAGCATACTGCAGCTTCTTCTTTCAAATGCCTCAAGCCCAATTTCCACAGAGAACAACGGCTGTGTCGCGATCACCCTTCATTCTGTCAGGAACCTCGGACTCAGGTGCAGGGTCAGTTTGGACTCAAAAAGGATTTATTATAAACATACAGACCACAGCAAGGCAGGGCGAGGATCTCCAAGCAGAGCAAAGGGCTATGAAAGTCCTAAGCGCTCTCCTCAGTATCTATGGCAGAGGACGAGCGCAGCTATGAAAGTTAATAAACATAAATCTCTCCACACTGGGAGGAAAACAGAAATGCTATGGTCAGTTTAACCAAACAAAGACACGCTCTCCTAACGAGGCCAATTTAACAAAAGACGCACTCTTAACAAACAGAGGCACTATGAAACTTTACCGATAAACTTAAAACTCTCCTTTAACGGAGGCGACTATGAAAGGTTGCAACAAAAATCTCTCCTTGAAAACGGAGGAACAAACCAGGCTATGAAACTTACCGTATAGAATAAATAAACTATGACTAAGAACAAGAATAAATTACAAACAAGATAGCACTGCAGGCTCGTGGAATCTATGGGTTGAAGTAAGGCTGGTAATGAGGCTCATGAGTGGAGACAACATACTGGCACAAGACAAGGGAAACGCAGACTATTTGAACACATGAGGGACCGAGGGGAACAGGTGGAAACACTTGGGAATCAGGGAAGACAATCAGACGCCTGACACGGGAGGAAGAGCAAGATACCTGAAATGAGAGGGGAAGGTCAGTGATTCTTGATGAAACAGAACGTAAATCGTGACACATTCACAACACACAGTTCACTCACATTATCTCACATAACAGCAGTCACCTGCTTCACGATCACATCTCACAAGCTGCTGATTGCCCAGTTATTGTCCAAATTCAAATGCTCAGCACCTCTGTGCTCTCAACAATTTTCATGAAAATTTTGGGGTTTTGGGGAACAAAGGGAGCTCACAGAGTCTGTTGTCTCTCTTGATGGATAATGCAGTGAGTCGCTTATGAGCCTAGATATTCTTATTTAGTGTATTCTGAGAAAATCCAAACAGGGTAGAATGATTATAACCACAATTTTCTGTAAGTTTCTGGAAACTTGTAAGTTGTTCCACCATATAGAAATTCCACTGGTAGAGGAACAAGAGGCACTGAGAGTCATGTCAGAATTAATGGTCACATTTATCATATCACCAGTAAGGTCTTTGTAAGAGAAAAAGATCCTGGATTGAAACACCATTGGCCCTGAGTCACAAGCAGCTCCCCTCAGCAGGTTCATTAGCTAATGCTAATGGGAACGCTCAGTGTAATAAGAGAAGGGCTGCTTCTCAAAAGAAAGCATCACTTAGTGAGAGGCACCAGAGTAAGGTTCAAATAAACAAAACAGTTTGTATGTTCTTCTCTCAGAATCCCACATTGACACAGCAACCTGATGTTTTAAGTGAAGTAGTAAACGTAATGGCTGTATCTGATTTTAAATTCAATTCAATTTTATTTATATAGCACCAAATTACAACAATTGTCATCTCAAGGCACATAAATAATATAGTCCAATTCAAGCCAATTGAATTCAATTAATTGTAATCATAATCAAATTCATTCATATAGAGCCAATTCCAAAAAATAATATTCTAGCTAATGAAACCACCAGATTGCACTGAAACTTGTCGTCAGTCCAATCTCCCGTCCTGAGCATGCCTGTGGCGACTGTGGAAAGGAACGACTCCCTTTTAACAGGAAGAAACCTCTGGCAGAACCAGACTCAGGAAGGGTGGCCATCCGCTAAAACTAATCTTGGGTCTAGGACTGATTAGTAACCCTGATCTGAAGATAGTTGCCACTCCTCCTCCTCTGTGGTTTGAGGAATGTGAACATTGAAATAGGAGTTGATTCATTAATGCTAACATGATCCTCCTGCTGCAGCCAGGTTTCTGTAAGACAAAATATATCAATATGATGATCACAGATCAAATCATTCACTAACAGAGACTTCGAAAGGAGAGATCTAATATTCAGCAAACCACATTTAATAGTTTGATGTTTTTGTTCAGTTAAAGTTTTTGTTTAAATTTTTGTTGCACAAGAGGATTTGCTCCATTTGTGTTATATATTCTGAGATATATAAATATCTCAGAATCGTAACAGACTCCAATTTAACCTTCAAAAAAACAGGTTGAACAATTAATTTTGCTAACTTCAGACACTTAACAAGAAAAGCAGCTAACCTTTTTATGCACTGTAAGCTCTTTAATATGATTTAAATATTTTTTATATTAATTTGTTTAAGTTCTTAAATGGACTTCCACCTCCCCCACTGAGTTTGTTAAGTGGAAATATTGCAGTGGTAGGGCAACTAAGGCAACCACCAAAAGAGAATTTGTTGAACTGTACGAGTGTAGTAGGTTTGGGCAAAAAGACTTCTTGATAAGGTCTTTGAATTACTGGGACAGTCTTCCTATTAACTTAAGATGAAGCACCAGCTATCTAACTTTTAAAACCAAATTTAAGAGATAGATTAAAATGAGCCTAACTTGTACACAAAATAACAAGCCTACCATATCATTGTGCTGGTCTGTGTTTACAATGTACTTTCATTAATGCATTATTTTTGTACTGTAAACCTTGTATTGTCTGTTGTTGTGTTGATCTGCCAAAGGAATATAGATGAAAATAAGCTAATTTGCCAACTCTGCATTTCAAATCTATATTTTAAATTCTAATTGAAAATAAATAAATAATTAAGTGAATAGATAAATGGAGTTTATGGGATGGAATGGCTATAGCTTGTTGCCGGTAGGAGAGGTGATGAGGCAGGTTGCAACTGGGCGATGACCTAAAAAGTTGAGGACATATTCCAGCAAGTTGATGAGTGAGTAGACGAAGATAGGCATGCATGGACAGTGCTGCTGTGCCGAGTTTAAAGTACATTTTTGTGTTGAACTAATCTGTGTCTTGTCTGTTTCTCTTGTCTGTTTGTTTGCAATAGGTTTTTACATGACCTTTACTGTGGTGTCTGAACAGGAGTTTGCTGGGTTCATCTTGTGGCCAGATCACACTGTCCCTGAAAGGTGTTAGAACAAAAATCAAACTTAAAGGCAGAAGGATGGTTTTGATTAATTCACAGAGATGAGTGAGTTGTACAAGTAAGCAATACCCCTTGCATTCAGGGTTTGCCGTTTCTTTGCCCGGCGATCCAGTGTTTGGATTGACTTTTTGAACTATCCTGGGTTGGGACTTTGGGTAGTGAAATCCAAAATCTCTCCAGTAAAGAAGCAGGCTTAAGCAAAGTTGGGCTCAAGTAAATCTAACAATAAAAGAGACATGGTAAGTAATTTGTAATCAAAAAAGTTAACAAACTTTACACATTGTTCCTTGACTGAGTTGAACTATGATTTGGCAGCATGTGGATAAAGCAACAAGGTGTTTATGGGGGAGGACGATGGTGACCTGGAACTCTAGTGTGAATCCTGCAAACCAACCATTGTTGGAGAAAGACTTGGAGGAAGAGAGAGTGGCCTTGTACACACTGATACAATATTTTGACTACTTGAGTTTTCACCTTTCTCATTTCCAAAGATTATTTTGTCTGCACAACATTGCTTTAAAAAAACAACTCCTTCCATAAATAAACGCAAATCCCAGCCATAAAAACAATGGTTCCACAATGACTGTACAAAGGTTACAAGTGAAATATACTTGCCTCATTATTGTTCAACTCACTTGTCTTAACAATTCAAAGGTGTGTATATGTGATCTCTTGCCTGCTAAATAGCTCTGTGGTAGCAACTTTTATGACAGTACCAAGACAATAACAAGATCTCTGTTTCTCTGGAACAAATGGAGAGTTATGAGGGCAGTTACTTGGAATGGGGTGTTACTGGAGCGCTTCCTTAACTTGCTCCTCTACATTCCGGCGAGCAATGGCCACAACACACGTAGAAAGAAGTATGGTCTCAGATACTGGCTTGAGTGGGTCAGGTTCTGCTTGCCTGGAGAGGGTGTCTTGATATTTTGGGAACCAGGTCTGTAAGACAGGGTGAAGTTAAAACACCCCAGAAATAATGCCCACCCAGCCTGTAGTACATTCAGTCTTCTGGCAGATCTAATATACTCCAGGTTTTTGTGGTTAGTCCAGACAATAAATGGCACCTCTGCCCCCTCCAGCAGATGCAGCCAATCCTCCAAGGCAAGGACCACAGCTAAAATCTCCCTGTTACCCACATTGTAATTGAGCTTAGCAGGCGTGAGCTGGCAAGAGAAGAAAGCACAAGGCTGTAACTTGTGATCAGAAGAGTCTGATGCATCTACCTTCACGATGAACTGTTTGGTCGGGTGTGGCTGGATAAGAACAGGGGTGAAATAAAAACGTTCCCTTTGGTGGAATGTCTCCTCCATCTCAGTGGACCAAAAAATTATTTATTAATTGAGGTTAGCTGATTGAGAGCCTCCACTCAGCTAAAATCTTTGATGAAACAGCAGTAGGTGTTAGCGGCCTAAAGGTCTGTTAAATGCTGTCTTCCACTCATCTCCTTGTTTGATGCAGACATTCAGATAACTCCTGTACTATCTTGCTGGCATCTCCTATTGCTATTTTAACAAAAGGGTGATTGCAGTTTATAATCTCAGGTTTAGGTAAAGAATGCCTGTGTAAAGACATCAAGCTAAGCAGATGCACTGAAGTGGCAAATCAAAAAGCCTAACAATTCTGTCTACGTGGCAACACTTTAAATAAAGGTTTTAAATAACTTTAACCTCACTGAAAATTCTCTCCCATGAGCTGTCACCTTATCGTGGTGGGGGAGTTTGTGTGCCCCAATGAGTCTGGGAGCTAAGTTGCCTGGGGCTTCAAGCTAGATGAGGGACCAGACAAGGAACAGCTCAAAAGACTCCTTATGATAAAAATTTATTTGGACAACGTCATCCCTTGCCCGGATGTGGGACACCGGGGCCTCCCCCCAGTATTCCCCTTCTGACGGGCTCACCACCCGTGGGAGGGGCCAAGGGCGTCGGGTGCCATGTGAGATGGGTAGCAGCCGAAGGCGGAGGCCTTGGCGGTCTGATCCTCGGCTACTGAAGCTAGCTCTTGGGACGTGGAATGTCACCTCTCTGTTGGGGAAAGAGCCAGAGCTGGTGCGCGAGGCTGAGCGGTTCCAGCTAGATATAGTCAGACTCACCTCAACGCACGACTTGGGCTCAGGAACCAGTCCTCTTGAGAGGGGTTGGACTCTCTTCCACTCTGGAGTTGCCTGTGGTGAGAGGCGCAAAGCAGGTGTGGGCATACTTATTGCCCCCCGGCTATGTGCCTGTACATTGGGGTTTACCCAGTGGACGAGAGGGTAGCCTCCCTCCGCCTTCGGGTAGGGGGATGGGTCCTGACTGTTGTTTGTGCCTATGCGCTAAACAACAATTCAGAGTACCCACCCTTTCTGGAGTCCCTGTGGGAGGCACTAGAGAATACTCCTACCGGAGACTCCCTCGTTCTGCTGGGGGACTTCAATGCTCACGTGGGCAATGACAGTGAGACCTGGAGGGGTGTGATTGGGAGGAACGCCCCCCCCGATCTGAATCAGAGTGGTGTTATGTTGTTGGACTTCTGTGCCAGTCATGGACTGTCCATAACAAACACCGTGTTCAGGCATAACGGTGTCCATATCTGCACTTGGCACAAGGACACCCTTGGCCGCAGTTCGATGATCCACTTTGTGGTTGTATCTTCGGACTTGCGGCCGTATGTCCTGGACACTCGGGTGAAGAGAGGGGCGGAGCTGTCAACTGATCACCACCTAGTAGTGAGTTGGCTCCGCTGGTGGGGGAGGATGCCGATCAGACCTGGCAGGCCCAAACGTACTGTGAGGGTCTGCTGGGAACGTTTGTCGGAATCCCCCATCAGGAGGAGCTATAACTCTCACCTCCGGCAGAGCTTCAACTATATCCCGGGGGAGGTGGGGGACATTGAGTCCGAATGGGCCATGTTCCGTGACTCCATTGTCGAGGCAGCTGATCGGAGCTGTGGCCGTAAGGTGGTCGGTGCCTGTTGTGGCGGCAACCCCCGAACCTGCTGGTGGACACCAGTGGTGAGGGAAGCCGTCAAGCTGAAGAAGGAGTCCTATCGTCCTTTTTGGCCAGTGAGACTCTGGAAGCAGCTGATGGGTATCGACAGGCCAAGCCGGCTGCGGCTTCGGCGGTTGCTGAGGCAAAAACTCGGGCCTGGGGGCGCCCAACCAGTCTACACGTGTTTTGTGGACTTGGAGAAAGCGTTCGCCCGTGTCCCTCGTGGAGTCCTGTCTGGGGTGCTCCGCGAATATGGAGTGCCGGACCCTTGATAGGGGCCGTTCGGTCTCTGTATGATCGGTGTCAGAGTTTGGTCCGCATTGCCGGCAGTAAGTCGGATACGTTTCCGGTGAAGGTTGGACTGCGTCAGGGCTGCCCTTTGTCACAGATTATTTTCCTAACTTTTATGGACAGAATTTCTAGGCGGAGCCAGGGCGTTGAGGGTGTCCGATTTGGTGACCTAGGGAATCAGGTCTCTGCTTTTTGCGGATGATGTGGTTCTGTTAGCATCGTCAGGCCGTGACCGTCAGCTCTCACTGGAGCGATTCGCAGCCGAGTGTGAAGCGGCTGGGATGAGATTCAGCGCCTCCAAATCCGAGACTATGGTTCTCTGCCAGAAGAGGGTGGAATGCTGTCTCCAGGTCGGGAATGAGATCCTTCCCCAAGTGGAGGAGTTCAAGTATCTCGGGGTCTTGTTCACGAGAGAGGGACGAATGGAACGTGAGATTGACGGGCGGATCGGTGCGGCGTCTGCAATGTTGCGGGCTCTGCACCAACCCGTCGTTGTGAAGAAGGAGCTGAGCCAGAAGGCGAAGCTCTCTATTTACTGGTCAATCTACGTTCAATCTATGGTCACAAGTTGTGGATAGTGACCGAAAGAACGAGATCGCGAATACAAGCGGCCAAAATGGGTTTCCTCCGCAGTGTGTCTGGGCTCTCCCTTAGAGATAGGGTGAGAAGCTCAGTCATCCGGGAGGGGCTCGGAGTAGAACTGCTACTCCTCCACATTGAGAGGAGTCAGATGAGGTGGCTCGGGCATCTGGTTAGGATGCCCCCTGGACGCCTCCCTGGTGAGGTGTTCCGGGCACGTCCCACTGGGAGGAGACCCCGGGGAAGACCCAGGACACGTTGGAGAGACTATGTCTCTCGGCTGGCCTGGGAACGCCTCGGGGTCCCCCTGGAAGAGCTGGAAGATGTGGCCGGGGACAGGGACATCTGGGTTTCTCTGTTAAAGCTGCTGCCCCGCGACCCGACCCTCGGATAAGCGGCAGATGCTAGATGGATGGATGGATGAAAACATAGATTTTTAGGAACCAAGAGCTGCATTTATATGTTTCGTGTACCACTAGGCACATAAGAGTTGCTGGCCTGCAGAATATCCTGTGTGTGGGGGTGGGATGCTGGCAGGGACACAGCTCAACAATTAGGCTTATTTACACAACAATGGGAGGCAGATAGTGGTATGTTAGACTTATTCCCACATTTGGGGGGGATTTCTTTGCAGACCAAAGTCTGCACTTTAGGACTTCTAGTGTTAAAAGGTCTTTTAAACACAAAAGAAGTCGGAACGAGTGCAAAGTTGTCTGCAAAGCTGTAGCATTAGGTGTATTTCAGTAGCTTCAAGCTATTTTTTTCTCCGCAGCACTCCACAATGTCCATTGTAGAGTTCATCCAGCACCTTCTCTCTAAGTGGCGGAAGTATAATGACACGATTGTCATTATACACGATAGATAGACAAATGTAATCAGTATTTGTTAATTAAAATAAGACTAATAAAATGTATCTCATTGTAATATAACAAGTGTCTCCAGATAAGGCTGATAAGGCTAAAAAAAACAATTAAAATCTTGGATTTTGTAAAGACTATATGTCAATCTGGCTTTATTATCATTCTGATAATAGACTTGAGCATGGACTTGCTTACTGTGCTCTTTACAGTCATTATGACTTGCTAAGGCACTTCGATGTTCTTAACCCTTTGTGAACTTGCTTACATATAGTAAAATTTAAATCATGCCCCACAATTAACACTATTAAAAAAAACATTTTTATCACACTGATACCTACTAAATATACATTTATTTTCTTTGTGTTAAGCCACTCATTTCCACTTTCATTAACATTACTGTCTAAATTCATTACAATGAAAACACAAATATATTGCACAGAAACGTGCCACAATCCTCAGAAATGACTTACAGAAAAAAAAAGATTAAAAAAATCAAAATAGTCTATTTGTTTTGAAAATTGTTGTTTCAATGATTTATCTAAGCAACACTAGAGAAGTTTATGAAAAACTAACCAACTAACTAACCTTAAAACTATGTGTTTGTGACTCATTTTGAAGTGTATTAACTTTTTTATGTACATTCCTGGGCCCAAAACTGCCCGAGTGCTGAGATCTAGCACTGCAAGTCTTTGGTTTCCTGCCCTGTACTGCACTGTTTTGCGTTATAGTTGATTGACATTTTTGTTTTTTTTTCTCTGTGTCATTGTGGCCTCTTCACCATGAAACAAATTCATAGCTGTATTCATGTGCAGGACAAAAAAAAATATTTGTATTTATGACAGTGCTGTTACATCCCATAGTTGTAGGGGAACCAGTGAGACATAAAAAGGCCTAATTCTTTAGTGTTAGCTTACAATTACAAATCAACTGTTTTACCAGTAATATATGGCTTGTGTTCATGCTATCTACTGACTAACTATAGAGAACATAATACTTCCTAAATGAGGGAAAAAAGATAGAAAAGAATAATGTACTGAGCAAGAGATAAAGAATGGTTTGTGTCTGCAGAGGCATGAAGGTGATTGAGAACAGGGCTCTAAAGGATGAAGAGAAGATGGAGCTGCAGGAGATTCAGCTGAAGGAAGCTAAACATATCGCAGAAGAAGCTGATCGCAAGTATGAAGAGGTGAGGTCTTTTTTCATTTGTGATTTTCAGAGCCACATACACTAGTACACACCTCCTATTTTTACAAAAAGAAAATGTCTACATTGTTATACCATCTAACCTCCTGGCTATGCAGAGTGATGACCATGGTGCACAGAAAAAGGAGAAACCACTCCATAACTTGCAGCATCTCCAGAATCTGTTTGTGGTAAAGCAGCTGGAGAATCGTGTGATGATATTCTAGTATGTGCTACACTAAAGTTGGTAGCAAGTTGTCAGCTACGATTGTATTATGTATGTATTTTTGGGATTTATACCATATACCATATTTCTGACACTTCAACATCTGTTATGAGTTACCCTACCAATGCAAGACTCATTCACAAACAGGAGCAGGGGCCTCATGTACAAAGACTTGCGTGGATTTCCTACTGAAACATGGCGTACGCTCAAACCAAAATGCCCTCCAACGTACAAAAATATCCGGATGTATGAATGTGTGAGCACGCATGAATCCAAGCACATTTCCTTTGTACATCTCAATCAACGTGGAATTGAGCGCGCATGTCAGAGTACCCGACTCCTCCCTGTCCACGCCCCTACTTAAATATGCAAATCATATTTAAATGAGCCCTACACCTGCGATTACCCTCTCTGCACGATCAGAAAATAAAGAATAAAGAATGCGTAAAACGGAAAAAAGAATAACTTAACGGAAAGTGAGATGGAGGTGCTACTTTCTGAAGTGGAGGAGAAAAATGTGCTCTTTGGCATGCTGTCCTACGATATAAGCAGCAAACGTAAGAGGAGTGGGTGGGAGAGCATGAGCGAGGCCTTTAATGCTGAGGAGTTGAACAGAGAGTCGGCACAACTATGGGTGACACTGCTCTCTCAAAGGTGGTGGGTGTGGGAATGTGGGTGACTCTGATTACCCCCAAGGTAAATACCTATATTTGTGTAACTCACAACAAACGTGTTCATACAGTAATCGAGAGCAGAAGTGCACCAGGGAAAAGGTGAGACTCAGTGAGACATTTCACAAGCACGGGGTTATTAACATTTGCACACAGAGACGATCAGGAGCTTGTTATAAAGATCTTAAGCTGTTGTTTAACCAGCAAAAAACAGCAAGTTTCTAACTTTAACCACCAACTATGATGCTATGAAGACGGGATAGAAATTTTCTTCGCACATGCTCAATGCACTTCATGGGGAATAATATTAGGAAAGTTACTCACCAAGAAGCCACCCATCGCGCACAGTGCCAGATTGTAGTCTGTTCCCAACAATGCTGTTACTCAGAATGTATGAGTCATGCGTTGAACCAGACCACCTCGTCACAATGTTAGTTAAGTGCATTTGCGCCATTTGCTCCATGAGGATTGCCCTCTGGAACCTAAAGCGGCTGATGGGCCACTTGTCCTCATGTGCCAACAAATTATGTCTGTCTCTAAATACACGCTCTCTCCTTATTGCACCATTTGCTATGTCTTCCAACACCGCTAAAGCAGCCATTGTTTTTAATAGTATGCATTGCACCACTTTGCGCATACTTTTATATTCACTCTAACTGTAATTGCAGACACATGGGTGTGTTAATTATTTATCAGTGATAATTGTTCATGTGTCTCAGATGTGCACATCGCTCATTCTGAGGACAAATTGTGTTTAAATTTATTCATTATAACAGATTCCCAACATCACCTGTAAGTGTCGCCAAAGAAACAACCGCTGTAGAAAAGTGCGTACGACAGCCCTGTGCGGTGCGTGAGGCACCGCACATTTCCACAGTCATTTCGCTTTTGATACATCTGATCGTTGACGTGGAAAAGTGTGTACGCCACTTTTTTGTGCGTACGTACCCTTTGTACATGAGGCCCCAGCTCATTTAGCTTTCCAAATGTAGAATAACTGCTCACAGGCTGAATAACGGCTGTCAACATCAGGGATCAGGATCAAGACATTTATTATATAAAGAGAGACACGAGGACACAATTCACACACAAACGGACAACTGCATGCTCTCTCTCTGCTTTCAGTATGAAAGTTTCCTTCCCCTCGTTTTCCAGCAGTAAAAGATCAAAGTTGACTGCAAATCATCCGACTCTGTGTCATTACAATGTAAATTATATTGTATGCATACACAAACTTAAATAAAAGCTATATGAAAATAAGACTCATAGGAAAAATGTAATGTTTGTACTTAATGTCTCACTACAGTGGCCCTGCAGTGTAAATCACAACGACAAAAACACAACGGCAAAAGAGAAAACACAAGGACATGTCAAAAAACACAACGGCAAAAGAGAAAATGGTAAATGGACTTGTATAGTGCTTTTCTAGTCTAACTGACCACTCAAAGCGCTTCACTACATGTCGCATTCACCCCACTCACACACATTCATACAGCACGTCTTAAGATACACATAACTACGTGCTTTCTAATCATTCACACACATTCATACCCCCAATGATACACTGGGGGGGCAACGTGGGGTTCAGTGTCTTACCCAAGGACGCTTCGACATGTATTCTGGGGAAGCCAGAGTCGAACCATTGACCTTCTGATTGGTGGGCGACTGTTCTTCCTCCTGACCTACAGCCGCCCCTGTAGAAAACACAAGGACATGTCTAAAAAACACAACGGCAAAAGAGAAAGCACAACGACATGTAAAAAAACACAACGGCAAAAGAGAAAACACAAGGACATGTCAAAAAAACACAACGGCAAAAGAGAAAGCACAACGACATGTAAAAAAACACAACGGCAAAAGAGAAAACACTACGACATGTAAAAAAACACAACGGCAAAAGAGAAAACACTACGACATGTAAAAAAACACAATGGCAAAAGAGAAAACACTACGACATATCAAAAAACACAACGGCAAAAGAGAAAACACTACGACATGTAAAAAAACACAACGGCAAAAGAGAAAGCACAACGACATGTAAAAAAACACAATGGCAAAAGAGAAAACACAACGACATGTCAAAAAAACACAACGGCAAAAGAGAAAGCACAACGACATGTAAAAAAACACAACGGCAAAAGAGAAAACACTACGACATGTAAAAAAACACAATGGCAAAAGAGAAAACACTACGACATGTAAAAAAACACAATGGCAAAAGAGAAAACACTACGACATGTAAAAAAACACAACGGCAAAAGAGAAAACACTACGACATGTAAAAAAACACAACGGCAAAAGAGAAAGCACAACGACATGTAAAAAAACACAATGGCAAAAGAGAAAACACAACGACATGTAAAAAAACACAACGGCAAAAGAGAAAACACTACGACATGTAAAAAAACACAACGGCAAAAGAGAAAACACTACGACATGTAAAAAAACACAATGGCAAAAGAGAAAACACTACGACATGTAAAAAAACACAACGGCAAAAGAGAAAACACTACGACATGTAAAAAAACACAACGGCAAAAGAGAAAGCACTACAACATGTAAAAAAACACAACGGCAAAAGAGAAAACACTACGACATGTAAAAAAACACAACGGCAAAAGAGAAAACACTACGACATGTAAAAAAACACAATGGCAAAAGAGAAAACACTACGACATGTAAAAAAACACAATGGCAAAAGAGAAAACACTACGACATATCAAAAAACACAACGGCAAAAGAGAAAACACTACGACATGTAAAAAAACACAACGGCAAAAGAGAAAGCACAACGACATGTAAAAAAACACAACGGCAAAAGAGAAAACACAACGACAAGTCAAAAAACACAACGGCAAAGGAGAAAAGTGATGTTTTAAGGAAAACGGTGGTGTGGTGGTTAGCACCATTGCCTCAGAGTAAGAAGGTTCCAGGTTCAACTCCCAGCTGGGGCCTTTCTGTGTGGAGTTTGCATGTTCTCCCCATATATGCATGGGCTCTCTCCAGGCACCCTGGCTTACTCCCACCATCCAAAAACATGCATGTTAGGTTAATTGACAACTCGACATTGTCCTTAGGAGCATATGTGGCTGTTTGTCTCTGTGTGGCCCTGTGATGAACTGGCAACCTCCCTTCACCCAATGACTGCTGGAATAGGCTCCAGCCTCCCCACAACCCAACTGACAGATTAAGCAGGTATAGAAAATGGATGGATGTTTAGCCAGGGCAAAATGGATTTGTATGATTACACAGTTCCCCATCAAGTCTGTGTTCAAAGTGAAAACTTTTTTTCATTTCATGTTCCCAACTTTGTGGAAACAGTTTGGGGATGGCCCCTTTCTGTTCCAACATGACTGCACACCAGTGCACAAAGCAAGGTCCATAAAGACATGGACGAGCCAGTTTGGTGGGGAAGAACTTGACTGGCCTGCACAGAGTCCTGACCTCAACCTGATAGAACACCTTTGGGATGAATTAGAGGGGAGACTGTGAGACAGGCCTTCTGTCCAACATGAGTGTCTGACCTCACAAATGTGCTTCTGGAAGAATTGTGAAGATTTCCCATAAACACACTCCTAAACCTTGTGAAAAGCTTACCCAGAAGAGTTGAAGCTGTTATAGCTGCAAAGGGTGGGCCGATTTTATATTCAACCCAATGGATTAAGAATGGGATGTCACCTAAGTTCATATGCATGTAAAGGCAGATGAGCCAATACTTTTGGGAATATAGTATACTTCACTAAACTCTGCTTCAAAAACCCATACTATCCCTTTTAGTTTAGTTTGTAGTGATAGTGTTCATATTTTATACCCAAAGGGACAGAGTTCATTTTATGAATGCATATGTTAAGCGTCTTTGAGTGTCCAAAAAAACGCTATATAAGTTTGATGTTTATTATTATTATTACAAAAAATACAAGAATACATAGATCTTAAAAAACACAATATTACATTGTTGACTATCAAAGAGTGTATTACTTAACTACTAAATTAAATAAACACCATGTCAAATGCTTTTTTCCCCAGGTAGCTCGTAAGCTGGTGATTGTGGAAGGAGAGCTGGAACGTACAGAGGAGAGGGCAGAACTGGCTGAAGCGTGAGTGTCTCTATTAAACTACTGACCCATTTATTTGTATTATTTTGTGTTTACTTTGCATGGAACTTGTTATTTTAGCAAGACCAGACTGTCCAATGATACATCTAGCAGCATTTAGAAAGGAGTTTTTGAATTTGAGAGTACTGCTGTTGCACCAACATTTCTCAGAATCTAGCAATTTGGTTGTTGAAGAATGCACCCTTTTAAGCACTAGATGGACTTTACAATCTGATGTTAAGATTTCTTTAAATTATTTATATATTCTTACTGCCACTTGTTTCTCTCATTCTGTCTCTCATATCAAAACTAAACAAGTAAATGTGCTGAGCTGGAGGAAGAACTGAAGAATGTCACTAACAACCTCAAGTCTCTGGAAGCGCAGGCTGAAAAGGTAGGGCCGGGCCAAACATCTGGCAAGTAGTTGGGTACTCTTTTGATTGGCCAGTGGTTTGCTCTTTTTACATACACGGCAGTCCTAACATTTTCTCGACATTACCTGAAGGCACTGTATGTGAGAATGCAATGTCCAGACTTGCTCAGCTCCCTAGTAAAAAGTCCAGATAAATGTCCAAACAAGACCCTTTCTGAAGCATCGCAATTGTCAGGAGAAATCAGGGCGCATAAGGATATCTTTGCTGCTCTGTACTTTATTTTTACCCAAATTAATTTCTTCCTACTTTTAGGTTATTACTGATATGTCCAAATACAAGTGTGTACTGATATAATCTAAAGGACAGTTACAAGTCTGCATAAGTATTTAAGTAATAGCCTTGTTTGACTGATCAAAACAACTGCAGCTACTTATTAAAATCATATCCTATCTATGTTATGCTCTACCCAACCAAAAATGTGAGAATACTGCTCACATGTACAATATTCTGTTTGTTAGTAAATGTGTGGGCAACTTTGAACAGTGTCAGGACCTTATTCTGAAGACAATCTTACTAGTTTGAGAAAAAATCTAATGTAAAGCACAGGGTGATACAAATTCAAATAGTTAGGCTCCAGCTGTCATGTTTGAACCCAGAACTTTATTACTAATCTCAGTGCTTTCTCACTACAGTACTCTCAAAAGGAGGACAAATATGAGGAAGAAATCAAGATACTAACTGACAAGCTGAAAGAGGTGAGAACAAAGAAACAATGGCCTTTCATATGGCAAAATCACTCTTATTCAAATAATCATAAATCCATGTGATTTCTACAAGTGGCTTAGGGAGTTTATTGTTCCACATTCTTTTAGGATTTCTTCACATTAGACATAACAATATCTCACCATAAGTTTTTTGTTGTTGTGGCTTTCATCTTAGGCTGAGACGCGAGCTGAGTTTGCTGAGAGATCTGTAGCCAAGCTGGAGAAGACTATTGACGATTTGGAAGGTACAGTGCTGATTTCAGTTTTCTCCAAAGTGCATACTCTTGACTTCATCTTAAGTGCAAATTCTGGAAAGCACATTTTATATTCACTAATTTTCTACAAAAAAGAAGCACAATTTAAAAGTTATTATGTAAACTGTATTGCAAGTTTTGATAACGTTCGTGACCTTGTGGTCAGTGACATTTTATCAGGAAGCAATTATTTAGCAGTTTCCAAATGTACTGAGGCATGTCTTGTAATATTCTAGTTTTTTTGTTGTTGACAAGTCTAGTGTGTTGAATAAAAAAAATCAAATCAACGATTTTTGGTGTGTTAAAGTGAAGCATCAACCATCTTTCCATTATCCCAACTTTGATAAATTGTCTGCTTTCAGTGTGACATCACACTGAAACACACTGTGACAGTATAAGCTAAGACAGGAGATAATGTATAAATCAACAAACTGTTAGTATAAGCATTTTCCCCCCACAATCTGCATATAGATGTTGTTAAGCAGAACAGATGGTTCATACAATCATACAGCAACCGTTGGTCAGTACTGTTGTTCTAGACAGATGTTACATTAGAATGGATATAACTTTATTGATCCCTTGGGATCCCTCAGGGAAATTAAGAAAGGAGTTTTCTCACTGCAAGTATGGCTTGAACCTACATGGGGAGTCCCCATTGGATTTCAAGTCCAACGCCTTAACCACTCAGCCATTGAAGCCTAATGTGACATGTGACAGAATTACACTGGCTTTGCCCGTAGATAATGTAGCTCTAAAACTGAAACCAAAACATGAAATTGATTTTTAACAACAAATGCAAAAAAGATATATATGAAGATATAAGATTGTTTAGGGACAAACTGCTGGTAAGTCAGTTAAATTTAATACTGTGGGAGAAATTACATAAAAAACAACAATCATAGCATTTTGTTCAATTCATTTTCCAGTATGCTTTTACGATCATGATCAGATGAGAGGATGGAGGGTATGGAATTGCACTAAAATGGGAAAAAAAACTTTCCACCTTTCTAAACTGTCTTTTTGCATTTAAATGGTTTATTTTCATATAGTCCTGCTGTTATACAATGCTAAAGGCATCTTCTGTGTTACAACATTCTGCTTTGTCTTGCAAAATATATTCCCTTGATCTCTGTGTGTATATACAGATGAGCTTTATGCTCAAAAACTGAAGTACAAGGCCATCAGTGAAGAACTGGATCATGCTCTGAATGACATGACATCTATGTAAGTAGTGACATGTATCATGAATGAATACCATGCTTATCGAGACTGGACAATCTAACTTTCTTAAAACTAAACTGAAATAATCTTATGGTAGACTGATATATTTGGTTGCATTTACCTGTTTTTCCTCATTCTTTTTAAAAAGTAAACAGTAAGCATGGAATGAAAACCATTTTGAAGTTATATTCAACTTTTCATTGTAAATAATTTACTTTGGCTTTATTTTCATTAGTATCTAAAAGAATCATTGTCCATATGTGTTGAAAATTATTATAAGCTGGATGTCGTACTCATGTCACACCAGGCTTGAAAGGTAAAATTTTGCCTGAAAAGTCCTGAAAAGGAGATGCAATTATTGCATCCAGGCTTAACACATGTACTTTAAAAAAAAAAAATTTAACCACCAACACTGTCTTCTTTTTGTTTTAGCTAATTGTCCAGAAGCTCTGCCATGACACGGCTGTGACTCTTCTCCTTTATTCCTTGGCTTTTCTCTATCTTCCTCTGAATTCCCACACCCCACTCCATCACACCCCTCACTCCTTAGCTGAGCTGTGTGAGATGCAACATGATGGTCATTTTTGTTCATGTTTGTTGTCCTCTTTGAACTTGACAGTTTAATTTTGCATCAATAATTTGTCACACAAAGGAGAAAAGAAAAAAGCAATGACTTGTCAATGCATCTCTGTCTCTGGATGTTTTTGTTATATACCAATTTTTTATGTTTAAGATCCAGTCTGTAGCCTTCATGGCCTCTTTTAAGTAGAAATGCATTACTTTTTTGTTAACTATATTTGTCATCGTGTAGAATTTCACGAAAAAGGGAACATTTTGTATTTTCTTCTTTGAATGAGCCGTTGTACAGATTGTCATTTTCTGTAATGCTGCACCACCATGTTTTATACGGAGGATTGAAAGTGCAGTAATCCGAAATTAATACAAAAATATAATAGGGAATGTAACAATTGAGACAGAGAAATGTCAAGTCAAAGGTCAAATTTATTTGTATAGCACATTTCATGTACAAAACAATTCAAAGTGCTTTACATAAAATAAAACCATTGCAGTGGGGAGCAGAAAAAGCATTAAAAATATGTGAAAGAATATAAAGAGAAAGAAGTAAAATGATCAAAATGAAATAAAAAATAAAAACAAGCAACGGTCTCGATAAGTTAAAATATACCATGCAGATTTCATGCATAGACACATGAGAAAATAAATGTTTTTAACCTGGATTTAAAAATGTCTACATTTGGTGACAGTTTAATCTCCTCTGGCAGTTTGTTCCACTTGTTTGCAGCATAACAGCTAAATACTGCTTCTCCATGTTTAGCCTGGACTCTGGACTGGACCAGCTGACCTGAGTCCTTGGATCTAAGAGCTCTGCTGGATTTATATTCTCTGAACATATCACAGATTTATATTGGGCCTAAACCGTTCTGGGATTTGTAAACCATCAGAAGGCTTTCAAAATCTATTCTGTGACTGACTGGAAGTCAGTGTAAAAAAATTAAAAACTGGTGTGATGTGTTCAGATCTCTTAGTCCTGGTTAAAACTCTAGCAGCAGTGTTCTGGATGTGCTGCAGATATTTAATGCTCTTTTTGGGAAGTCCAGTTAAAAGACCATTACAATAATGGAGTCTACTGAAGATGAATGCATGTATAAGTTTCTCCTGGTCTTTTTGAGAGAGAAAACCTTTAATTCTGTTGATGTTTCTGAGTTGATAAAAAGCTGCCTCGGTGACAGCTTTGATGTGGCTGCTGAAAGTCAGATCTGAGTCTATCAACAATCCAAGGTTAAGAACTTGGTCAGTGATTGTAAGGGCCCGAGTCTCAAGGTATTTATCAATGCTGACCCTCTTCTCTTTGCTACCAGACAGAATGATCTCAGTTTTGTCTTCATTTAATTGTAGAATATTCTCTCTCATCCAGGAGTTTATTTCCTCCAGACACTGACACAGTACGTCTGCTGGGCTGCAGTCGTCTGGTGACAGAGACACAAAGTTGTGTATCGTCTGCATAACTGTGATAACTGATGTTAAAGTTCTGTAATATCGGAGCATATACAAGTTAAATAGAAGAGGTCCAGTAATTGAGCCCTAGGGGACTCCACAAGTCATGGCCCCTCGCTCAGATTCATAGCTGCCAATTGTAACAAAATAACTCCGGCCTTCTAAATAGGACCTGAACCAGTTAAGGACTGCTCCTGAAAGTCCAAACCACTTTCCCAGCCTGTGCAACAGGATTCTGTGATCTACAGTATCAAACGCAGCGCTGAGATCCAACAGAACCAGGACTGAAACATAACCACAATCAGTATTCAACCTAATGTTGTTTAACACTTTTACCAGAGCTTTTTCAGTGCTGTGATGACGTTGGAAGCCTGATTGAAAGTTATCGAGACTTCCACTTTCATTCAGAAAGTCATTGAGCTGGTTAAATACAACGTTCTCAATAATCTTGGATATGAAAGAGAGGTTAGAGACAGGTCTGTAGTTGTTCATAACAGAGGCGTCTAGAGTTCTCTTCTTTAGGAGTGGCTTAATGGCAGCTGTCTTTAGTGACTTGGGAAAAATGCCTGATGCCAGTGAGCTGTTAACTATTTGTAGGAGATCACTTTCTACTGAGGTAAAAACAGTTTTTAAAAAGTCGGATGGTATTATGTCCAGAGTGCAAGTTATTGATTTCAGATGCTTTAATGTTTCCACTAAATCAATCATATTAAATTGTGACATAACGTCAGAGTTAGTTCTAGGTTTTATACACAGATTAGTTTTCTTGTTGGTCTGTGTCGTGTGAATGTTTTGTTGAATTGAAAATGTAAACAAAAGCAGTGGAGAAGAGGTCTGAGTTTGACTGTTTAGGAGGATTTGTGAGTTTTTCAACCATATCAAACAGAGTTGGAGAATTATTGCCATTCTTATTGATCATTTCAGATAAATGCAGCTGTCTGGCCATGCACAGCTCATTGTTATAACTACGCAGGCTTTGTTTGTACAGTTCATAGTGAATCTGAAGCTTTGTTTTCCTCCTCTTACGTTCAGCTTTCCTGCATTCTCTTTTCAGGTTTTTGACCATAGTGGTGTTTCTCCATGGTGTTTTCTGTTTGCTCAAGGTGCTCTTGATTCTTATCGGTGCAATAGCTTCCATTACATTCAAAATTTTTAAGTTGAAATGATCCAGCAGTCCGTCAACCGACTGTGCGCTCATTGTTGGTGACATAGCTATGGCCTCCCTAAACTGAGCACTTGTTCTGTCATTAATGTACCTCTTCTAAATTGGTTGTTTGAACATTCTGAGTGATCAATAAAAAAAAGAAAATACAAAAATGGTCAGACAAGGCCAAATCAATAACCACAACAGATTAAATATCACCTTTAGAAATGACCAGGGGCCTCATGTACAAAGACTTGTGTGGATTTCCTCCTGAAACATGGCGTATCAAACCAAAATGTCCTCCAACATACAAAAATACCCAGAAGTATCAATGTGTGCGCACGCATGAATCCAAGCACATTTAGTTTGTACATCCCAATCAACGTGGACTTGAGCGCACATGTCGGAGTACCCGACTCCTCCCTGTCCACGCCCCTACTTAAATATGCAAATCATATTTAAATGAGCCCTGCACCTGTGATTCCTCTCTCTGCAAGATCAGAAAATAAAGAAAAAAGACGGGGAAAAAACTTCATGGAAAGCGAGATGGAGGTGCTACTTTCTGAAGTGGAGGCCCGCAAAAATGTGCTCTTTGGCCGCTGTCCTACGATATAAGCAGCAAATGTAAGAGGAGTGAATGGGAGAGCGTGAGCGAGGCCTTTAATGCTCTGAAAAGCGCCCACAAGCAGAGGTGAAAAAGAAGTGGTCCGATATTAACGTGGATGTGAAGCGGAGACTGGCTCAATCCACTCAGACAATTTCTTTAGGTCTCTATATTGACGACTTCGAGGTCTATAACCCTTTAGGCTCCGCAAGAAAAAAAAACATAAATTGTGCGCAATATACTGGGTAATAGCAAATTTACCTGTTAAATACAGATCATCATTGTGTAGCATATATCTGGCTCTCTTGTGTAAAAGTGTTGATGCTAAAACATTTGGATTTGACAGAATTGTAGAACCACTTTTGAGATATCTCCAACTGCTTGAAAACCAAGGGATTTACATTAGTAGGTTGGGAACCAGTGTTGGGGGTACAGTGTTGTATGTATCATCTGATAATTTGGGAGCACATTCAATTGCTGGTTTTCAGGAGTCCTTCAATGTTGACAAGTTTTGTCGTTTTTGTTTAGCCACTCATAGTGATATTCAGATGTGTTCTGTGCAAAGTAAGTAATTTTTATTGAGAACCAAAGAGTCCTACAATGAGAATATTTCCAGGCTGAGGGAGAATGAGCGTACTACTTTTATTGTACAACAGGTATTCTCTTGAGCTGAGTGGATTGAGGCATCTCTTACCAAAGTTGCAGTGTTTTCATCAACGTTACAACTGTGCTGCCTTAAGACATTTTTTACTGTATACTCATTTAGTTCACCAATCAAAACACCAATGTCATAAAATTCACTGACTATTTCTTGAGTGGCTAATTTGGAAACATGCAGGACTGCTTGCATTCGCAGAAGTAACGATGCAAGCCTTTCCTGAATTTTTTCAGTGGCGTCATGGTACTCTGGTTCATTATCAGAATTATCCTCAAGTGGCACATGAAAATCACTGTCAGCAACATGCGACTGTGATTCAGCTGCTTCATATTCTGCCAATTCGCGTTCTTAGACAATGATCTCTGTTTTTAAGTCTTTTGAAGTACAATGTGGGTGACAACGAGATTAATGTGACGTAAAACTAGAGTAAACATTTGATTTGAAAAGACAGTGATTAAAAGGGCACGTAACAGTCTCCCTATTCTTCAGGTGCTTCCCAAGATGAGCAATATATTGTTTTAGGCCGACTACCTCTTCAAAGTCACACAACAAGCATTTTACTTTAAAGCCAACAAGTCCACTACTCCGTTCTATGAGCCCATGATCTCTCAAGGATTTTTTAGATCTGAAATACTGTGCACAGGACCATTTCTTACGTAATGTCTGTGGCTACTTTGGTATTGTTCAATGATTCTCTTACAATTTCCACAAAAGAAAGTACAACGTTTACAAGTCCACTTCATTCAACATTTTTAAAAAAAACAAAGAAAACACAAAGGGCAGAAGAAAGCCACAGATGTCATCATGTAGACCTATGGGAAAAGATTATACCAAAAAAATAACTCCGTTATGTAGCAAAATTATATATCGCCGGCACACGAGGCACCAACAATATATATTTATAGCGGACACACGTAGCGTGATGTGATAAGATAGGATTAGGGATTAAGATAAGGATTTATCCGAAAGTTCTCACTATCTGAATAAGCCTTATTTAACCTCGTTTTAGGGCACCACCTTCAATAGAAGGAAAAAGACAGAATCTTACGATTCTGGTATGTTAAATTAATAATCAATTATTAATTAATAACTAATAAATTCCAGTCTCATATAGTCGCTACTCGTGAATTCTCGTTTTGTTGGACTCACACATACCTAAAGAACACATGCACAAAAGCCGGTTGATTTTATATATGTATATATATGAACCATTTATTAAAGTGACATGACCAAAGACATGAATCTTAAGACAACAGGAGAAATGCTTTGAATATGGATGATTATATGAGAAACATTTAGTGAATTGAAAATAACTAAGGGGAGGGCATGGATGGATACCGGAATCATTCAAATAGTCGAGCTTTGTTACTATATGAAGTTAAAGGCTGACAACTTGGGTTAATTTATCATTTTAACAGCAAATTCTCTCGACACCCACCGCATACCATCTGAAATGTAAGAAAAAGGACAGGTCTTACGGTTAGGTCAGCTCCGAACCACAGGTAATCGCCAGCGGGTCCCATTGGGTCCCTCTCGGTTCCACGTCTTGCGGCCTTCGTTGTGGTTGACTTTCAGGGACTGGACCGGTCGCTTTCCTGCGCCGAAGAATGGCTTCCTTCTGATAGCTCGGAAGCCGAACGGGTGGTGTGTTGGAATTCACCGCAAAGAATGATTAAACTGTCCAAGGGTGGAGTTGGTTTTGGTTGCTGACCAACTCTGATGAGGTGAACTTAAATTCACCAAAGATTGACAAGAAGGTTGACAAGCTGAACGCTGGCTCCTTTTGGTGATCAAAAATAGGTGAGGAGGCTGCAGCAGCAGAGTTTAAAACGTGCTATAGAGAGGAGACAGGATGACGGACGAACAAAAACGCAAAATGTATCTTTCTACTACATTCTTCCCTTTCTGTCTTTGTTCGGACCTTCTTCTTCCATCTCATCTTCCTCTCCTGCCATTTTCAAAGACTCTATGCCAGACTCTCATTCCATCAATTAGAACCCTCTGCTCTTCATCTTCTCTACTGATCTGGACCTTCAATATTCTCTTTCAATATTCTGTCCATATTCTATTAAAAAACTGTCAATATTCTGTTCAATATCTATGCAATAACTGACTTTTCCTCGCGGTTTCCTGCGTTTGATTCGCGGAGGCGGGGCATGACGTAGGCCTACGCTACACTTTCAGCCAATGGTATGCCTGAAACTGTTGTGACGTCTGGGCGTATTTTGTAAGGTGACCTGCAACGAAGGTGCTTCAAAGCAACTTGACTCCTACATTCCTCCATCTCATAAACATTTGTTCAGACGATTCTAAAAATACCGTAACTTGTTAAGATATAAAGGGTAAAGATATAGCATAAACTTAGGATATAAAGACATAAAAATCAACATAACATAACAAAACATAACATGATGGTTATGAGTCTCAAAATTCAGATGGATATCTGTAAAGTTATGAAGTATGAATAACAAACCAACCAGTGTTATTTTCCTGTGTTAAACACAGAATACAATAAGACAGCTAAAGCATTGGTTAACAGTTGCATTATTTTATATAAATGTCCCATATCATATGCAAGTTGTTGACTTAGTTTTGGCTTTAACTATTCAGTACTAAGAACCACTCGGGGGCAATGTGGCTCCATAAGCTGATTAGTAATTTTCCAAATAATATCTTCCGTATCGTTCCATGTACGATCATGAAAAAGGTATTAAAATGCAGCTTGTGATATCACTGAGAACATGAAAGAACTTGTACAACGATATAAAGCACATTTAATACAGTTTCAAGATTCAGCTAAAAAGTGATTATGGGTGAGATTCTTTTGAGAGGTCCATGCAGCGACTGTCTCTGGCTTGAATCAGAGTCAGGGCAAACTGTCACCATTGTTTACTTTGACCCAGATAGGGTCAGAAGGGTCCTGTTCTGGTTTTCCCCAATACTCTCCTGAAAGGGTCCATTGTTTGTTCAGCTTAGTTAGCTCTAAGCTATTAATGCATTCACCTAAATTTATGGCACAGGTCTGTGGAAAGAGGAGGTGAGAAAACTCCCCCGACATGCTTTTGTGGGCAAGGGTTATTGTAAATTTCTCTTCTTTGATGTAGAAATCCCCCATCTGGTATTTTAACACTGACAATCCGCACAAAAGAATGTTGCAGTCATTTAAAATCTTAAGTTTGTATTAAATTCCACACTTGAGTTCGCTACGGTTATGAATGCCACTACAATCCTAAGCCTTTTTTTCGTTCACATTTCCTGTTTCTACGTTAAAAAATATTTTTCTGAGCTTTCATTTCATATTACTTGTTCTAGCACCCTTTCTGTGATCTCCTGTGATCCCCTCACAACAACCTGTGATATTCTGACCCCCAGGGTAAGAACCACTAGTATAATGCACTGACATAAACATCTCAATTAATAATTTGTTGTTTGCATATCTTAAAATTTCATGGATGAAACATGCATACAAGTTTCAAGAGCACTTTATTACTACTCAGAGAATTCAGATTATCTGAAGTGTGGTTGTACCAGGTACTTATCTATAGTCAGTGTTTTACCTTTCATAGATGGCATTCAGCAGGACCCGAGAAGCAGCGGGAGTACCGGTGTAGGAAGCTCTGCTGTGGACAGTCAGTAACAAAATGTATTTAACATCTAAAGAGATTAAGTTTTAATTAAACAAAAAAAGACTAACATAGATAAAATAAATATAGATCAAATTCAACATGTGCACAATAGCAAAATATCATAAAACATTCTCTCACCTATGAAATATTCATGACCACTTTTTTTCCATTAGTACATCCAAAGCAGCTGGCATTTACTAAGGATGTGTTTTCTTTGCCAGATGTTTTAAATACTGTTAAATAAATTGTGCTAACTTTGTTTAATGTTATTTCATGTTTTTACTTAAAAAAATAATAATTAAATTAATTTCTCTTGTACGCGGGTTGCAGGATCTCACTCTTGCCTTCATTCAAAACTTGAGACTGAAACTGAAACTTGAACCTGGTAAACCTTTTGAATTCATGTTTCTCCCATGTACTTATCAAAGACTAGCTTAATTAACGTTGCCTTGTTAAACCACCACAAAACACATCTAAACTCGACAGAAAAACAAAAGAAAACTCATCAAAAATGTCTTGACTTCTTTTTCCACTGCTCCGGTAATAACCATCTGTTGTGTAGTCGGAATAAATCCTATTCACTGAGTAAAGTAGATGTCAAAATGTAACTGCCCTCCAGGTCTTCAGGGTTTGCACACAGCTGCATTCCCATAATGCATTTCAACTCACAAAAACGTGATGACGCAGGCATTTTAATCCTGGCACTGTATCCAAAGTCAAGTTGACATACATTACAAATTCAGTTGGACCTGGATTTTCAATTTAGCATTTATTTTGTAGTTGAGACGTTTGTAATTAATAATTTCATGTTATTATAACAACCTCAGAAATCATTTGTCCAACTGACATAGGATAATGTGTTAAAATAACAAACATGCAAAATCACATTTTACAGTGTATGCACTGCAACACTTTGCGCATGCTTTTATATCCACTCGTGTAATTGCAGACACATGAGTGTGTTAATTGTTCATCAGTGTTGATCACTCAGTCTGAGGACAAATTGTGTTCACATTTATTTATTACAACAGTTTCCCAACATCACCTCTCAGTGTCGCCAAAGAATCAACAGCTGTAGAAAAGTGCGTACGACAGCCCTAAAGTTGGCGTGAGGCACCGCATATTTCCATGGTCATTTCGCTCTTGATACATGTCTGAAAAGTTTGCTTATTATCATTATATAAAAGTCACAGCCAGAGAGGCCATTTCATATCAAAACTTCACAAGGAGAAGTTTGGAGACAAAGAGAACTATGTTTTAAGAAGGAATGTTGTCTCCCCACTGATCGTTATCTTTATAGCTCCCCAAATAAGGAGATGCCTCCAAACACAAGAGACATACCAGGCCTGGGCACATGAAAGCAAATAGAGGATTGTATGTATGTGTGTCACCAAATAAAGGCAACCACTCGTTGAAGAACTCTTGCGAAGCTGCAGAGAGAAGGTTTGTGTGTTGTTCTCCCCTTGCAAGTAAAATACTGAGGCCTCTGAGGGATTTCTTGGTTTAATGGCGTTTTCTGTGAGTGAATTTTCATAACAATACATCTGATCGTTGATGTGAAAAAGTGCGTATGCCACTTTTTTGTGCGTACACACCCTTTGTACATGAGGCCCCAGGTCCAGACTGTGACCTTGAAGGTGGGTCGGTTCTGTTACATGTTGCCACAAACCAAACATGTCCAACATAGAAGAAAAGTCTTTGGCATTACCATCCGTCATATTATCTATATGAATGTTAAAATTCCCAGTCAAGATAAAATGGTTAAAATCAGTCGAGATAACAGACAAATAACAGACAATAATTGAGACAATGTGTAAAAAGAAAACACAAAACTAAAACATGGGGAAGAAAATGCAAAGGAGAAATATTTAAAAATGAAATAAATGACAAGCATTAAATAAAAATGTATGGTGAAATCCAAATAAAATTATTTGGGGGAAATAAAAAGATCAATACCATGTAAATGAAAGTAATAGAGAAAAAATACAGGATTAACAATGAAGCAAAGAAAGAAATTAAATATATTCAAATTGAAATAACAAATTGAATTGAAAACTGAATGGCAAAGTAAATAAATGAAAATGAATGTAAATGAATATATATATATATAATATATATATATATATATATAATCTGAATACCTTTTATGCCAAACATATTTGCTTTGCCAAGGAAACCTTTGACTGTAAAGCTCCCCTTGATGCCCAAAAACTGCTTATTTATTTATTTTTGTTACAATATTCAACATGTAATGGTGCCAAACCGGACCGGGGGACAAGGAAAGAGGAAGGAAACAGAACAAAAATAGAAAGGAAAAACCAGACAGCTGCTACACCTGTGTTAGAAAAATTATATAGTTATATAGTTATACTATGAGAAAAGCTGCCAGAATAAAAGTTCTCATAACACTGTGTAGCAAGCAAAATTGTTTTTGACTGTCTGAATTAGTTTTCCCATAACATTGAACAGCTAGTAATGTTAGTTTCCCATAACTTTGTGTGGCCATTTAACATAAATAATATATATAGCAATAGTACCATTTTGTGAGTCAGACAACTCTGACTCACAAAATTCTTGCAAGAAATAAATGTTTTGTGTTAATCGTATCCAGCGACTCTGAGCCTAATTTTGAGAGAATTTTTCTGACATCTTGGTCCTTCGAACCGGATCCCAACATCCTTTCCACCACCCAGGATCGGAGCTGAAACCGTGCACGGGGGAGTCGAGGACTCCTAACTAAACTCCTCTCAGCTGAGTTACTGAAAGAGGCTGGCTGTCACTGGCTGGAAGAAAGGTGACGGGATCTTTATTTTTCAATCATTGGCCAGACTAGCTGGATTCTTCATTGTTGGACTTACCAGTGGACTTATGGTAAGGGTCCCTTTGTGTTACTATTGTTGGTGAGAAATTCTGTGATTATTAAAGCAAAAAAAAATTTATTAGACAAAAAATAGTGATTATTTAACTAACAACTGTTAGACCAATGCAGTTAAATTGTTGAAGTGGTAAAGCAGCTGCTGCAGACCTGCGCAGTTAGTCGTACTGTTGTTTGTGAAACAACATGAGTAATGTTTTACTGACTAGTTCAGACTGAGTTGAAGTGGTGGTGAAGCAGCTGCTGCAGACTTTTGCAGTTAGTCGTACTGTTGTTTGTGAAACGACACGAGTAATGTTTTACTGACTAGTTCAGACTGAGTTGAAGTGGTGGTGAAGCAGCTGCTGCAGACTTTTGCAGTTAGTCGTACTGTTGTTTGTGAAACGACATGAGTAATGTTTTACTGACTAGTTCAGACTGAGTTGAAGTGGTGGTGAAGCAGCTGCTGCAGACTTTTGCAGTTAGTCGTACTGTAGTTTGTGAAACGACACGAGTAATGTTTTACTGACTAGTTCAGAATGAGTTTAAGTGGTGGTGAAGCAGCTGCTGCAGACTTTTGCAGTTAGTCGTACTGTTGTTTGTGAAACGACATGAGTAATGTTTTACTGACTAGTTCAGACTGAGTTGAAATGGTGGTGAAGCAGCTGCTGCAGACTTTTGCAGTTAGTCGTACTGTTGTTTGTGAAACGACATGAGTAATGTTTTACTGACTAGTTCAGACTGAGTTGAAATGGTGGTGAAGCAGCTGCTGCAGACTTTTGCAGTTAGTCGTGCTGTAGTTTGTGAAACGACACGAGTAATGTTTTACTGACTAGTTCAGAATGAGTTTAAGTGGTGGTGAAGCAGCTGCTGCAGACTTTTGCAGTTAGTCGTACTGTTGTTTGTGAAACGACATGAGTAATGTTTTACTGACTAGTTCAGACTATGTTGAAGTGGTGGTGAAGCAGCTGCTGCAGACTTTTGCATTTAATCGTACTGTTGTTTGTGAAATGACACGAGTAATGTTTTACTGACTAGTTCAGAATGAGTTGAAGTGGTGGTGAAGCAGCAGCTGCGGAATGTGCAGTTAGTCGTACTGTTGTTTGTGAAACGACACAAGTAATGTTTTACTGACTAGTTCAGACTGAGTTTCAACACCTTCACAGCACACTCATCCATGCATAGGAGTACCGGGAGAGAACCCCACATACACGGGGAAAACATGCAGACTCCACACAGAAAAGCCCCAGCAGGTAGTTGAACCTGGAACCCTCTCACTGTGAGGCGACGGTGCTAACCACCTCACCTTGTTGTATGTTCTTTTTGTTATTTGATTACAACATTTTATCTGTTCTTTGTGAAACTTTGTGTGTTCTCTCCTTGTCACATTTACAGAGCCAGTTTGACAATGGCTCAATGAGACAATGAGAAATTTTGAAAGAAGAACATACTATCTGGTCTCATATAATTTCCCCTTGTTTACTCAAAATGTTGCTATTAATTTTATAAAACTGTGACCACAATTTTTATTTATTTGAAAGTCATTATTTTTTTAAACATTACTTTCATATCAATATTGCAAGTATATAGATATATCATGTGTTTTTTATATGCTGTTCAGAAAAATTGCCCTTGGCAAAAATGGGGGAGACTCGGATGGATGGAATTAACTATGGACCATCCTGTACAACGTGACACGAGTAGTTGTGGGGTCATCGTTACCATGGTAATGTCCATATGTGTCTGTTTATTGAAGTATTTATTCTTCTCTGTCAAACATTCAGAGTCAGACTTCTGGTACTTAACTGAAAAATTCAGTATATATAATGTAATGTGAATACAACATAGTTTGTCATTTACATGTTTACGGTGATACATTACTGCGTATCATGATACATTAATTTTCACTGTTTATTATTTATCATTTATGATTTTGGGTTTATTTTATAGTTATAGAGGAGTGTTTCTAAGCAACTACAAACTCACTATAAGCAATGTCATGGGATAACTAACTTTCCAACATCCCTAAAAACAATACACGAAAAAGACAGTAAAGGTTGAGACGGTTGACTATGCCAGAACTTTAGATTACTGTCATCAACACAGATAGAGACCCTACCTTTCAAATCTTTATTAGAATAATGCTGTGTTCTAAAGCAGAGGAAATCCAATGGTGCCATATACCTCTATCAATGACTTCAAGATGCTGGCATTAGGCAATTTATTTATAAAAGATAACTCTGGGATATTTTTTAGAACTTATTCACTCAACGAAAGCTCATAAAGGGTCTTCATCACCTCTTTAGCTCCTTTAATTTTTTTCATTTTGATTATGATTTACCACTCAAAATTGGCATATGTTAATGGTTTACACCACCCGTGGCTCTACTATTGGGTCCGGGTGGGCCTGGACCCTCGGACACAGCATTAGTTTTCATTCTAGCTGTTCATCCAATAAGCAGCCTAAAGAAAGCTTTGAATGAAAGCTTCTCAACCAATCAGTGGCTTCTATCTCACGTGTGGAGCCTGTCCACAGGCTGCATCGTCACCAGCAAGTGATCCAATGAAATGAATGACAATGGCGCACAAACTTTTCAAGCAAGCAATGAATGAGACAGACACAGACGATAGCTAACATGAAATGTAAACACGACAAAACAAAGCAAATTACCTTGTTTTCCAATGGCTTCAAAAAGAAACACAAGGCAATTCACGACATATTAAGTATAGTTACAAGTGACGATGAGTTAATGTTACCATCCAGCTCGGCCGCCCTTTTCCCATCAAGTCCTTCCGTAGCCACCCCCTCACACCAGCAAGGCAAGTAACAGTTAGACTAACTTAAATATGGCTGTCTGTATGCACTTTTTCTGGAGGGAAAAATAATATTGGCAGTAGGCAGAGGTAACTTATGATAGCTTTTTATGTGTTATAGGAGACAGGGTTCAGCAGCCTAGCACCAACACTGTTCCCTACTGAGTTGCTGTCCTCGGTACCGCAGAAAAGCGCTGAAACGGAGATGAAGGGGAATACTTAACGTGAATAATTTTTATTTTAAAAATAAAGTCTTATTTTAACAGGCCCAGACAGTTTTCTGGAGGAACACCCACAATCAAAGTCCTGGCACCGCTCGTGGATTACACTAAACACAGTACATTACACACACACAGTTGCACGCATACATAGCGTAAGCATGATAAATCCGCAAAAAAAAGTATTTTGGACAGTGGAAGATGTTTCTCATCTCAATCCCTGTAACCAGAATTAAACTAAAATGGCATAGCATTGATGAGAATGAGTTTTGGTTTTCAGGGATGGGTGAAAGCACAGCAGTGTGAAGGAAAGGGCTACACTTGATTTCTAAACAGACAAAACTAGAGCATCACTAGAAAAATGGAAAGCAGCACAACAATATTTATACCTAGATGACATACTTTTGAAAATACATAGACAAATAATAGTTTTCTCAGTTTGCCATTTAAAAAATATATATCTTCATGAACCACGAGGGGGCACTCCATAAATGCAGGTTGTCCCCATGATTTTTACCCCATTATTCCACATTAGAGCTTGGACTCTCAGCAAACATGAAAGCTAATATATTAAATTTGCAGACAAACAATGCGATGCAGACTAATAATTGATTTAGGGAAAATAATTGTCCCTATGTACACAAGATAGACAAGGACAGGACAGGAATAATTATTACTGGGATATGGTAAGTGATAAAGTGATTTGATTTTAAGAATAGCACTTGGAAAAGTGTAATTTGGTGGACATAATCCTCTTCATAGGAATCTGAATAGAAATGATTATGGCACACATTTTCTTTTTGTCTACAACCAGAAATGACAATAAATAGAATTGCTAAAAAGATTACACTGATATTGTCTTTGCTTACTTGTTTTACAGACACAGTGTGACACTTGTGAAAGGTGGTACCATGAAGAATGCCTGGACCTGGAGGAAGACAAGCTGCGAAAAGCAAGGACAGGACACTGAAACTGCGTCCTTTGCACATAAAAAAATATTTCTGTGCCTCTATGTTCTGAGTTGTTGATTGCTTGTCATACAGTGTCCTCATAATAGATACTTTCGAAAATAAGACCCAGAGGGCTGGGTACATGCTGCATTTTTTTATTATTAATATTATTGTTTTTCATTTGTTTTTTTCGTTTATATTAAATTATAATGTCAATATTACCTCAGTAGCGTTATATTGGTTCAGAATCAATGTAGGACAGTAGATCTAAACTTGCTGTATGAGACACACCTGTTTTTATAGCATTTTAACACTTCTCATATTTATATGGATTTTTAATACATTTCATCATGTAAAAATGAGCTTTAAAGCTCAATTACTTTCAGGTAATGTGACCTATTAGCTCAGAATCAATGTAGGACAGTAGATATATACTTGCTGTATGAGACACACATCGTTTTATAGTATTTTACTTCCCCTTGTATTTTTTATTAATTTTTGATACATTTCATCATGTAGAAATGAGCTTTAAAGCTCAATAACCTCCAGGTTATGTGACCTATTGGCTCAGAATCAATGTAGGACAGTAGATCTACACTTGCTGTATGAGACACGCCTCGTTTTATAGCATTTTAACACTTCTCATATTTTATATGGATTTTTAATACATTTCTTAGTGCAAATATGAGCTTTAAAGCTCAATAGCTTCCAGGTCATGTGACCTATTCGCTCAGAATCAATGTAGGATACTACATTTTAACACTTCTCATATTTTTCTAGATTAATAGATTTCATAATATAAATATGAGGATTCCTTAAAGGTTATGTGACCGACTGGCTCAAAATCAGTGCCAGATCATACTTTTTCATTTCTCTTTTTTTTTCAAATCAAATCATAACATTCTTCATATTTATTAAATTAACGTTTAATACATTTAAGACCCACGTTTTATTTTGAAAACCACATTTTTCCACACGCTGCAGTAAGTTAGGGCAGAGCTATGTATATACTCTATAACTCGGAGTATAGCGCTGAGTTAGTATCCGAGGATCCTCATCCTCATCCTCGTACTCCTCCTCTTCAGTGAATGAGAGGAAAAGAAGAGGAAAAGAAGAAAAAGGTACAAAATAGGGACCAAAAAAGAGCTACATCAAAAAGGGAATGAGGAAGAAGAAGATTTTTAACAGCACTTTATTTACACTTTGTATCAAAACATATCACACAATTTACTTAATAATAAAAGGATCAATCAGTTTAGGAAAGGTGCAAATTGCAATTCTTTGTCAGCCACCTGGCACAAAATCCCCTCATGAGCCCAGTCATGTGTAAATTCAGTTATGTTGCCGGTGACTCTGTGGAAGCAAAACTCCAGCCTCAGTCTGGCTTTAACGTTGTACCTCCACAGAGTCACAGCATCCAGGGTCGATCCTCCCTGCAGTCTGTCTCTGCAGGTCAGATAAATGGACAGTTTAGCCTCTCCTACAAGAAAATTTAAGATTTGACACTTTTTTTTCAGTCTTTCTGTATCTGACACCACAAATAAAACCAGGGACAGTAAAAGTAGCACCAAATAGGTTAAAAACACGAGTTAAAACGATAAAAAAAACTCTGCTAACCTATTGCACTCAGTAAAAACATGAAAAATGTTTTCGGGCAAACCACAGAAAGGGAACTCGTTTAAAACACTGTGAGTAAAAACAGATAAATAGGCATTTGTGGCTATGGCACCATGTAAAATCCTCCACTGGAGATCTCCAGTTCTCTTTTTTTATGGGAGGTGTATAAAGAGTTCTCCATTGTGGGGTCAGTCCACTCAGCCTGTCTGTCCACACACTCTCAGCTCTATTGCTCAGTTTTTTTCTTGTGGATGTTCTTCATACAGTTCATATAGAACATCTTTTTATCAGCCTTGTGCAGGCTTAGTTTGTCTCCTCCACAGACTTTCAGTAGCGGGCCGCTGAGCTCTGTGAATGTGGGTTCCAGGTTTATCTCCGGGTACGGGTATGTGGTGTCGGGTTTGGCCTCTCCTCTGCCGTACCTGAGGAGAAGGTCTCTCTCTTTCTCTGTCAGCCTCTTCCTCCATTACTCCAGGCTCCTCTCTATCAGGCGGACAGAGCGCACCCCCAGAGTTGAGCCCAGAGCCCGGCTGCCAGTCAGTGCAGGTCCTGCTGCATCCACCAGTTGCTCCAGACAGACGACCTTTGACCTGCACAGCGCCCCCGCCAGCCCAGGCACGGTGCTGCAACACACATCCAGCCTGGCACCACATATTAAAGGCTCCTTTAACAACCAGTACAGAGAGTCACGCTTCCCGCTCACCTTGTGTTTAAACAGCGCCCATGATTTAAAAGCACTCTGATAAAAAAGAGGCAACCCACTTACTTTTAGAGAATTAAAATCACTTAAAAACAGAGCAGCATCCAGCCCCAGGTTGTTGACATGCCTGAGTATGCAACTGGCCACGTCCCGCCACACCAGATCTTCAGGTCCTGTCAGATATCTCTGAATGAACTGGAGCCTGAAGGTGGCGGTCCTGCTAGCCAGGTGGACCAGGCCCTGGCCCCCCTCATCTCTGGATAAAAACAACACACACTGCGGTACCCAATGAAACTTATCCCAAAAGAAATTAACCATCGTTGCCTGGATCTCCGCAACGAGGCCTGATGGAGGATCCAGTCAGGTCAACCTGTGCCATAATAAAGAGGCCACCAGGTTGTTCAGGACCAGCACCCTGCCTCTAAAGGACATTTTTGAGTGGAGCCATCTCCACTTAGCCAGTTTGCTTTCCACTGTTGTATTGATATTGTCCCAGTTTTTCTTCATGAAGTCGTTGTTTCCAAGATAAATGCCAAGGTACTTTAATCCTTCCTTCTTCCATGTTAGGCTTTGAGGGAGAACTGGGAGGCCTTCACGCCACTCGCCAACAGCCAGGGCCTCGCAATTCCTCCAGTTCACCCTCGCAGCCGACACGACAGAAAATTTTTCAACAACAGAGTTTAAAATACTCACATCCTGTTGGTCCTTGATAAAAACAACAACATCATCTGCATATGCAGATAAAACAACACGGCTGTTAAAAACAGGTAAAAACAGGCCTTGAACAGATTATCTTATCTTCTGCAGAAGGGGTTCCAGGGAGAGTGCATAGAGCATCCCAGACAGTGCACAGCCCTGCCGGACGCCTCTATGCACCCTAAAAGGAGCACACAAGCCACCATTAAACTTTAGCACACTCTCATTGTCACTGTACAACACTTTGATCTTGGCTATAAGCACTGAACCCAAACTTCTCCATGACCTTCCAGAGGAAGCTGTGTTCAACGCGGACAAAAGCCTTTTCTTGATCTAATGAGATCAATCCAGTGTTTATGCCCAATGAACTAGAGACCTCCAAAACATCCCGAATAAGGTAGATATTATCTACCATAGACCTGCCGGGTACACAGTATGTCTGGTCCCGGTGGAGAGTCTGCTCCATGGCTCTTCTCAGCCTGTTGGCTAAGACCTTAGACAATATTTTATAGTCTGTACAAAGGAGAGAGACAAGACGCCAGTTTTTTATGTCATGCAGGCAGCCGGTTTTTTGCAAGAGGGTGACTACAGCTCTCGGGCATGACAGTGGCAGTGACCCAGACACCAGGCTGTCTTCAAAGACATCCAGGATGTCTTGGGCCAAGATGTCCCAGAAAGCCTTGTAGAACTCTACAGTGAGGCCGTCTATGCCCGGAGCCCGTCGCCCCTGCATGCTCTGCAGCGCAGCGTGCAGCTCCTGTGGGGTCAGTGGCTTGTCGAGCTGTGAGTTAACTTCGTCAGACAGCTGAGGAAGTCCACCACAGACTTCCTCCATCAGCTCCTCGTCCTCCTTGTGCTCACTTCTGAACAGTGAGGTAAAGAACTCGACAGCTCTTTTCCGAATGAGACCCGGCTCTGTCAGCTCCTGTCCTGTCTCGGAGAGCAGAGAGTGGATCTGTCTCTTCTGCCCTCGTCTCTTCTCCAATGCAAAGAAGTAGCTCGATGGAGCATCCATCTCCCTGATGTCTTGTACCCAGGACCGGACCAGTGCACCCTGTACTTTAGTGTCCAGCAGGTCGGCCAACGCCGTCTTTTTTGACTTGAGGATTTCAATATATCCTCGATCTCCTGTGGACTCGCTCTCACACTCGAGATCACAATATCAGTCTCCAGATCTTTGATAGATCTGTGAATGTCACGTGTGACATTGAGCGTGTGCTGTTGACATAGAAGTTTAATCTGAACCTTTCCATGGTCCCACCACTGCCTCAGACTGACAAATTCACTCTTTCTCTGTCTAAAATCATTCCTGTAAAAGTTTAAAACCTCCCTGAAAGATTTATCAACAGTTAAAACAGAGTTAAAATGCCAATATGCGCTTTTGGGTAAAATATTCCTAATAAAAGCGCTACATAAAAACAGAGAGTGATCAGTAAAACCAACCGGTAAAATCTTACACATCCTGACGACACTGACTCTGTGTTTAAAAGCATAAAAGCGATCAAGTCTGGCCGAGGAGATTCTGTTTTCGCTAACGTGGGACCATGTGTACTGTCTGCAGCTTGCGTGCATCCTTCTCCACACGTCCACCAGGCCATGGGACGAGACCAGCTGCCTCAAGGCATGCTGGGATGCTGGATGAGGCTCTGCGTGGTTGCGGTCTAAAATGTCATTATCGGTACAGTTAAAATCCCCGCCCATGAATAAAAAATCCTCCGAGCTGCAGCTGTTTAAAACATCATTCAAGTTCTCCAAGAAGCGTTTCCTCTCTGTACCATTGTTGGGGGCATAAATATTGATAAAAACCATGTTAAAACGCTCAAAATGGGCTTTGACTAAAAGGCACCTCCCCTCCACAACGTGCCAAACCTCCACAGAGGTTGGAGCAAATCCTCGGGAGAATAGGAAGCCCACACCTCCACTGAGGTTGGTATGATGGCTTAAAATCAGCTCCCCTTCCCATTCTCTGCTCCAATCTGTCTCATTTCCATCATCACTGTGTGTTTCTTGTAAAAACAGAACATCAATGTGCTTCATCCTCCCTGTGTCAAATACCAGTGCCCTCTTCCTCTCTTCCCTGGCACCATTGACATTCAGGCTTCCTATTTTAAAAGCATCCATAATGATGACAGAGATGTTAAAATGCACAGTGAACACAAACAGTCAAATAAATAGATATAAGATCCATGGTTTGTTTATCATTAAAGACCGAGTCGTTTCCTGACTTTCATCATTTGTTTCCCGAGTCTGTATATTTCTTGCTCAGTCAGGTCTGATTCAGCTCTTTGCTTGATTGTGGTTCTGGCAGAATTATAAAAACCCTGCAGGTCAGGGAAGTGCTGTTCTAATATGAGACCCTTCATGCCTTTGGTCTTCTGTAAGAACACCTTCAGCATGGCAGGAGGATACACCTGAGCAGCAGCCTGCTGGGTGTGAGACAGCACGCTGCTGCTGTCAGACACACACCCCTCGCTGTCGCTGCTGTCAGACAGACAGGCAGGTCTGCTCTCTGCAGCACCCGGTGTGCCTGCCAGCCGTCCAGCCTTACCGCTGGCCATCACAATCACCATATTTTTTCTTTTGGTGCGCTTTTTTTGAGGAGCAGAACTCTCTCCAGCCTCACAGGCCTCCATTTCCTCAGCCTCAGCTACTGCACCCCCCTCGCACAACTCGTTTGCTTTTATTTCTGTTTCATGTGTCTCCATTGCTTTACCTGTTTCACACTGGTCGCCTGCGACCTCGGACTGTGACCTATTGGCTCAGAATCAATGTAGGACAGTAGATCTACACTTGCTGTATGAGACACGCCTCGTTTTATAGCATTTTAACACTTCTCATATTTTATATGGATTTTTAATACATTTCTTAGTGCAAATATGAGCTTTAAAGCTCAATAGCTTCCAGGTCATGTGACCTATTCGCTCAGAATCAATGTAGGATACTACATTTTAACACTTCTCATATTTTTCTAGATTAATAGATTTCATAATATAAATATGAGGATTCCTTAAAGGTTATGTGACCGACTGGCTCAAAATCAGTGCCAGATCATACTTTTTCATTTCTCTTTTTTTTTCAAATCAAATCATAACATTCTTCATATTTATTAAATTAACGTTTAATACATTTAAGACCCACGTTTTATTTTGAAAACCACATTTTTCCACACGCTGCAGTAAGTTAGGGCAGAGCTATGTATATACTCTATAACTCGGAGTATAGCGCTGAGTTAGTATCCGAGGATCCTCATCCTCATCCTCGTACTCCTCCTCTTCAGTGAATGAGAGGAAAAGAAGAGGAAAAGAAGAAAAAGGTACAAAATAGGGACCAAAAAAGAGCTACATCAAAAAGGGAATGAGGAAGAAGAAGATTTTTAACAGCACTTTATTTACACTTTGTATCAAAACATATCACACAATTTACTTAATAATAAAAGGATCAATCAGTTTAGGAAAGGTGCAAATTGCAATTCTTTGTCAGCCACCTGGCACAAAATCCCCTCATGAGCCCAGTCATGTGTAAATTCAGTTATGTTGCCGGTGACTCTGTGGAAGCAAAACTCCAGCCTCAGTCTGGCTTTAACGTTGTACCTCCACAGAGTCACAGCATCCAGGGTCGATCCTCCCTGCAGTCTGTCTCTGCAGGTCAGATAAATGGACAGTTTAGCCTCTCCTACAAGAAAATTTAAGATTTGACACTTTTTTTTCAGTCTTTCTGTATCTGACACCACAAATAAAACCAGGGACAGTAAAAGTAGCACCAAATAGGTTAAAAACACGAGTTAAAACGATAAAAAAAACTCTGCTAACCTATTGCACTCAGTAAAAACATGAAAAATGTTTTCGGGCAAACCACAGAAAGGGAACTCGTTTAAAACACTGTGAGTAAAAACAGATAAATAGGCATTTGTGGCTATGGCACCATGTAAAATCCTCCACTGGAGATCTCCAGTTCTCTTTTTTTATGGGAGGTGTATAAAGAGTTCTCCATTGTGGGGTCAGTCCACTCAGCCTGTCTGTCCACACACTCTCAGCTCTATTGCTCAGTTTTTTTCTTGTGGATGTTCTTCATACAGTTCATATAGAACATCTTTTTATCAGCCTTGTGCAGGCTTAGTTTGTCTCCTCCACAGACTTTCAGTAGCGGGCCGCTGAGCTCTGTGAATGTGGGTTCCAGGTTTATCTCCGGGTACGGGTCTGTGGTGTCGGGTTTGGCCTCTCCTCTGCCGTACCTGAGGAGAAGGTCTCTCTCTTTCTCTGTCAGCCTCTTCCTCCATTACTCCAGGCTCCTCTCTATCAGGCGGACAGAGCGCACCCCCAGAGTTGAGCCCAGAGCCCGGCTGCCAGTCAGTGCAGGTCCTGCTGCATCCACCAGTTGCTCCAGACAGACGACCTTTGACCTGCACAGCGCCCCCGCCAGCCCAGGCACGGTGCTGCAACACACATCCAGCCTGGCACCACATATTAAAGGCTCCTTTAACAACCAGTACAGAGAGTCACGCTTCCCGCTCACCTTGTGTTTAAACAGCGCCCATGATTTAAAAGCACTCTGATAAAAAAGAGGCAACCCACTTACTTTTAGAGAATTAAAATCACTTAAAAACAGAGCAGCATCCAGCCCCAGGTTGTTGACATGCCTGAGTATGCAACTGGCCACGTCCCGCCACACCAGATCTTCAGGTCCTGTCAGATATCTCTGAATGAACTGGAGCCTGAAGGTGGCGGTCCTGCTAGCCAGGTGGACCAGGCCCTGGCCCCCCTCATCTCTGGATAAAAACAACACACACTGCGGCACCCAATGAAACTTATCCCAAAAGAAATTAACCATCGTTGCCTGGATCTCCGCAACGAGGCCTGATGGAGGATCCAGGCAGGTCAACCTGTGCCATAATAAAGAGGCCACCAGGTTGTTCAGGACCAGCACCCTGCCTCTAAAGGACATTTTTGAGTGGAGCCATCTCCACTTAGCCAGTTTGCTTTCCACTGTTGTATTGATATTGTCCCAGTTTTTCTTCATGAAGTCGTTGTTTCCAAGATAAATGCCAAGGTACTTTAATCCTTCCTTCTTCCATGTTAGGCTTTGAGGGAGAACTGGGAGGCCTTCACGCCACTCGCCAACAGCCAGGGCCTCGCAATTCCTCCAGTTCACCCTCGCAGCCGACACGACAGAAAATTTTTCAACAACAGAGTTTAAAATACTCACATCCTGTTGGTCCTTGATAAAAACAACAACATCATCTGCATATGCAGATAAAACAACACGGCTGTTAAAAACAGGTAAAAACAGGCCTTGAACAGATTATCTTATCTTCTGCAGAAGGGGTTCCAGGGAGAGTGCATAGAGCATCCCAGACAGTGCACAGCCCTGCCGGACGCCTCTATGCACCCTAAAAGGAGCACACAAGCCACCATTAAACTTTAGCACACTCTCATTGTCACTGTACAACACTTTGATCTTGGCTATAAGCACTGAACCCAAACTTCTCCATGACCTTCCAGAGGAAGCTGTGTTCAACGCGGACAAAAGCCTTTTCTTGATCTAATGAGATCAATCCAGTGTTTATGCCCAATGAACTAGAGACCTCCAAAACATCCCGAATAAGGTAGATATTATCTACCATAGACCTGCCGGGTACACAGTATGTCTGGTCCCGGTGGAGAGTCTGCTCCATGGCTCTTCTCAGCTTGTTGGCTAAGACCTTAGACAATATTTTATAGTCTGTACAAAGGAGAGAGACAAGACGCCAGTTTTTTATGTCATGCAGGCAGCCGGTTTTTTGCAAGAGGGTGACTACAGCTCTCGGGCATGACAGTGGCAGTGACCCAGACACCAGGCTGTCTTCAAAGACATCCAGGATGTCTTGGGCCAAGATGTCCCAGAAAGCCTTGTAGAACTCTACAGTGAGGCCGTCTATGCCCGGAGCCCGTCGCCCCTGCATGCTCTGCAGCGCAGCGTGCAGCTCCTGTGGGGTCAGTGGCTTGTCGAGCTGTGAGTTAACTTCGTCAGACAGCTGAGGAAGTCCACCACAGACTTCCTCCATCAGCTCCTCGTCCTCCTTGTGCTCACTTCTGAACAGTGAGGTAAAGAACTCGACAGCTCTTTTCCGAATGAGACCCGGCTCTGTCAGCTCCTGTCCTGTCTCGGAGAGCAGAGAGTGGATCTGTCTCTTCTGCCCTCGTCTCTTCTCCAATGCAAAGAAGTAGCTCGATGGAGCATCCATCTCCCTGATGTCTTGTACCCAGGACCGGACCAGTGCACCCTGTACTTTAGTGTCCAGCAGGTCGGCCAACGCCGTCTTTTTTGACTTGAGGATTTCAATATATCCTCGATCTCCTGTGGACTCGCTCTCACACTCGAGATCACAATATCAGTCTCCAGATCTTTGATAGATCTGTGAATGTCACGTGTGACATTGAGCGTGTGCTGTTGACATAGAAGTTTAATCTGAACCTTTCCATGGTCCCACCACTGCCTCAGACTGACAAATTCACTCTTTCTCTGTCTAAAATCATTCCAGTAAAAGTTTAAAACCTCCCTGAAAGATTTATCAACAGTTAAAACAGAGTTAAAATGCCAATATGCGCTTTTGGGTAAAATATTCCTAATAAAAGCGCTACATAAAAACAGAGAGTGATCAGTAAAACCAACCGGTAAAATCTTACACATCCTGACGACACTGACTCTGTGTTTAAAAGCATAAAAGCGATCAAGTCTGGCCGAGGAGATTCTGTTTTCGCTAACGTGGGACCATGTGTACTGTCTGCAGCTTGCGTGCATCCTTCTCCACACGTCCACCAGGCCATGGGACGAGACCAGCTGCCTCAAGGCATGCTGGGATGCTGGATGAGGCTCTGCGTGGTTGCGGTCTAAAATGTCATTATCGGTACAGTTAAAATCCCCGCCCATGAATAAAAAATCCTCCGAGCTGCAGCTGTTTAAAACATCATTCAAGTTCTCCAAGAAGCGTTTCCTCTCTGTACCATTGTTGGGGGCATAAATATTGATAAAAACCATGTTAAAACGCTCAAAATGGGCTTTGACTAAAAGGCACCTCCCCTCCACAACGTGCCAAACCTCCACAGAGGTTGGAGCAAATCCTCGGGAGAATAGGAAGCCCACACCTCCACTGAGGTTGGTATGATGGCTTAAAATCAGCTCCCCTTCCCATTCTCTGCTCCAATCTGTCTCATTTCCATCATCACTGTGTGTTTCTTGTAAAAACAGAACATCAATGTGCTTCATCCTCCCTGTGTCAAATACCAGTGCCCTCTTCCTCTCTTCCCTGGCACCATTGACATTCAGGCTTCCTATTTTAAAAGCATCCATAATGATGACAGAGATGTTAAAATGCACAGTGAACACAAACAGTCAAATAAATAGATATAAGATCCATGGTTTGTTTATCATTAAAGACCGAGTCGTTTCCTGACTTTCATCATTTGTTTCCCGAGTCTGTATATTTCTTGCTCAGTCAGGTCTGATTCAGCTCTTTGCTTGATTGTGGTTCTGGCAGAATTATAAAAACCCTGCAGGTCAGGGAAGTGCTGTTCTAATATGAGACCCTTCATGCCTTTGGTCTTCTGTAAGAACACCTTCAGCATGGCAGGAGGATACACCTGAGCAGCAGCCTGCTGGGTGTGAGACAGCACGCTGCTGCTGTCAGACACACACCCCTCGCTGTCGCTGCTGTCAGACAGACAGGCAGGTCTGCTCTCTGCAGCACCCGGTGTGCCTGCCAGCCGTCCAGCCTTACCGCTGGCCATCACAATCACCATATTTTTTCTTTTGGTGCGCTTTTTTTGAGGAGCAGAACTCTCTCCAGCCTCACAGGCCTCCATTTCCTCAGCCTCAGCTACTGCACCCCCCTCGCACAACTCGTTTGCTTTTATTTCTGTTTCATGTGTCTCCATTGCTTTACCTGTTTCACACTGGTCGCCTGCGACCTCGGACTCCTCACACAGTCCTCCTGTTACATCACCTGCCCCTTCCAACACACTCACTACCTTATGTTCCCCACCCACTTCACAATCAACATTACCCATCTCACTCCCCTCAACCGTTTCATCCACCTCTGTGATCAATTCACCCGCTACTTTACATACATTATCACCTGTCACCTCACCCGTTTCACCCCCCCAACCACCACTCACCTCAGTGCTCCCTCCAGCCTGGCTCTGGGTCTCCTCAGCCTGCTGTTACTCTGCAGTTCCCCCAGTTTCTTCCGCAGCACCGACAACCGCCGCCCACCGCCGCCCACCGCCGCCCACCGCCGCCCACCGCCGCCCACCGCCTACCGGGAGCGGCCGGTCCAGCGGCCGGCTCAGCGGCGACAGCCGCCCGCTCGGCCGGAGCACTGCGGCTGGGACAGGCCTTGATCAGGTGTCCCTCCTCACCACATCCAAAACGTTTGACCGTGGATGATGTCGCAAACAAAATATATTCAAAATCCTCCACACGGACACGGAACCGGTAGTCAAACACCTCATCCTTGTTATTGATGATCATGTATAGCTGCCTGCGGTGAGATACTACGTGTCTCAGCAGGGGAGACTTACAGCCCGGCAAGACTTTTCTAATTGGCGACGTCACCTTCCCGTGTCTTGAAAGTTCTTTTATTAAAAATTCATCACTGATGAAAGGGGGGACATTCGACAGAGTCACCCTAGTTGCCGGCTGCGTTAACGGCAGCACCGGCTCAAACATGCCATTCACAGTGATGCCTGTCTCCACCAACCTGTTCACCTGCTCCACTTTCTCCACAAACAGCACCACCGCCTTGTTCATGCGGGCAGCAGACCTTACTGAGCCGTGCCCGATCACCTACCCCACGGCCAGCGCCACTTCTTCCTCGCTGCACGGAGAGCCGGCACCAACCCTGATGCCGTGCTTCCGGGACAGCATGGAGAAGCCACCGGACGCCATTGTGGCCCCCCACAGGACTCCACGAGGGACATGGTCGAACGCTTGGCGTGTCAGCCAAGACAGCCCTACAACATCCAGAGCCCTGAGAAACTCAGGACGGACCTCATCCACCCCCGGGGCCTTGCCAACGAGGAGCTTTTTGACCACCTCTGCAACCTCAGCCGTCTTGCGGCGTGGGGCGGGGTCACTCAGGGGCCCTGGGGTGGTGGTTGCTGACTCTGGGCCGGGCTGCTCTGGCATGGGTGGTGGTACTGGGCCTGGTGTCTGGCGCTGCCTTGCGCCCCGGGGGAGAGCCCTGCCTGTGCCTGGGGGGTCTGGGTTGCCCTGGGGATGCCACAGTATGGTTGGGTTGGTGCAGGTCCTGGTGTCGGGTCGGGCTGTTTGCTCTGGGACCTCCGATGTATCCGCAAGTTGTTTTTGTTTTTTTTAGGGTGTTGAGGCGTGCGGTGGGGTGGGGCGGTGCATTTCCTTGTTGGGGGCAGCCTGGGTGGGCCTGGGTGATGGTGGGTCTCAGGCCTGGGCTGCTGCGACTAGTGTGACTGCGTGATTTGTTTGGGGGGTTTTTTTGTTTGTTTTTTCTCTTTATTTGTTGAGGTCCTCTGGGGTGGGGTGGGTGGGTGCCTCCTCCAGTAGCTTCTCTCCCCCGATCTATATCCCATACCTATCTCCCTTCTGGCTCTTGTACACAGCACACACTCACACACGTAGGGTTTTGGGGTCGTGTGTGTTTTGTGAGGTGTTGTGGATGGGGCCACGTAGGTAGTCCCCTTTGCTGCACTCTGCAGTCCTTATTTTAATTACACCTTAGACATTACTACTTATCAGACATACACACACATTAAGTCTTGGGGGGTGGTTGCGGGGCTCTTTGGGTATGTAGGCTGCCCAGAGGGCCACGCTCCCAGTTCCAAGGTTGGCTGCCCCTCAATTTTAATCACTCACTATTAGAAAATATTGAAGAGCCAGAGGGGCGAGGGGAGGGGTCCTCCCACACCCCTGGTTGCTGCCTGGGGTAGGAGGGGCCAGGAGGATGAGTTGTTCTGCTGGTTTGGGGTATGTGGTGGCTGGGGGGCTGCTGGCCCCCTGGTGTGAGTTGAGGGGCTTCCTTGGTCTTCATGACAAAACTATGACAAAACCATGATGACTGACTCTTCTTGACCTTCCATCTCCGCAGGACCCAAGATTCTTCTCATGGCTTTGCCTATGAAATCTGGGGCAATGTTCGTACCTGCTGTTTTCAGATGTGGCTTGGATATAGCAAAATATTTTTTTCTAAGGGCACAACGAAAGAAAATCATTTGGAAAATATAGATCCTATTCCACAACCATACATTACAGGTGCTCCATAAAAAACGGGCAAAGTACCACCCACCTGGTTCTGGTAATAGTTTATAAAGCAATGAGGGTCATCCCTCATGTTTATCTGAACCATGTTGCTTTGTTTTGTTATCTTCTTCACCTCTGACTGAATGTTTGCTTGATTCTGATTGATGTTCTTACGGTCAACCCGTTATATATATAGCCTAATTAACTGTTGTTTTAAGATAAAATGAGTGCAACAAGTGGCATGAAATAATAGCTGTTAGACTGTTAGAAATAACTCATGACCATGTTTTTGTAAAGTATTTTGGACTGATGTCTCTGTAATTTGTTGATGCATAGCGGATTCACGGGTCTGAGTCTGTTTCCCGTAATGGCGTAGAGCCTCGTCTCTGCAGTGTCTTGTGTTGTGGACAGATAACCACGTCAGTATATTCACATACTCAATGATTGTTTATTAATGTCTGTAAATGTAAACTTTTAACTGGGAATTTGTGCGCTGTTCGTGTTACAGAGATCAGCCATTTTAGTTATTTTGCACTCTAGTCTTGCTCTTTACTTTTGCAGTCTTGTTATACTTTGTTTGTACTTGTGTTTTAGCACAAGTTAAGTCTTGAGAAACCTTTGCTTTGCCAAAGAGCAGGTGTATAGAAGAGAGCCCTCTGAAAGTGGGATCACAGTTTATGTTTTTTGTCACAGTTTATGTTGGGATCTTCATGTTTACAGGTTATGTTCTTGCCATGTTTTTCCCCTGCCACCTAGTGTCAGTCATGTCACCTGCTTCATTGTTCACAGCTGCACGTCATTCACTAATCACTCCCTCCACAGTATTTAGTCTCTTGGTTTCCTTTCCCTCATGGCAGAATCCTCACTAACCCTTCATGCTACCGATCATGAAAGATAAGTCTGGTTTCCTGCCTCATCAGTTTTGCTTTGCTCCCTGTTTTTGTGTTTTTGGAAATAAACCTTTTTTCGAGCTTAAAGAACTGCATCTGGGTCCTACCTTCCACCGACCCTGACAAGTGGTTTATTTTGTTTTACTTCTTTTGTAAGGATTATACCAGAGATTATTGTAAACAACTTTGAGTTGTATTTTATTCCTTCTTTTTCATGTAAAGTGAACACCAATTTTTCTGTTCAGAATATAGACCCCAAAATAAGATTTCTGTGTCCTGAGCCCATTTATCCAGGCTACATACACACACATATATATATATTTATGTCTGATCAGAGCTTACTGGAAGACATAGACTCACCATCTTCCTCTTACTCTCTCCGTGATATCAGAGTGAATGACCATTTCATTATGTGTTGCGATATCATGGGCCGGAAATGTCACTTGTCACTTCTCTTCTCGTAAGTAAAATTTACCGGAGCGTTGATCCGTTTTAATCTATATATGGATTTTTTCAATGTGTCTCTTCGCTACAGGTAGATAGTTGATAGGGTTAAAACTTCCCCTCTACTCTAACCGTTCATAAGAGAGTAGCATAAGCATCACCGACTATTTGCAGGGCATCAGAATAGGGGCGTTCCTCGTGTCAAACACAATCCATTTACCAGGCTCCACATCTAGCATGTCGCTCAAAGGTGGATATAAATACAGATGATACTGGGCACCTGCCTGATACATGAGTCTATTTTCAACCAAGTCCAGGTGAAAACAAATATAAGAACAAATTTTTCTAAGGTGGCCCTCAATCTCTGCCTTGCCTTGAGTTTATACAAAGTGTCCGCTCCCTATTCTGGCGATAGAACCTTTCCTCCCCCGCTTTCCTCCATTCAAAATAAGCCAGATCCATAGGGACATTGTGCCACGTTTATTGATAAAAATCTCTGTCAAGGCAATGGAAATCCACACGGAAACTGGAACTAGTATTATTCCTAAAGACATTGAGACTGGCGTTGGAGGGCAGTGTGATATAAAACCCCTCGTCCTCTATCATTCAGTTCATGATGTAATGTAACTGGTAAGGAGTAATGAATGGTGCTTTTATACTCCATAAAGGTCGCTGGGTTTGACCCAGCTGTTGAACTTCTCAGGCCAATTTTTCCAATGGACAAAGACCTATTTTACACCTCTGATGGTGCGTCACTTAAATATCTTCTTCACTTGATACATCTTGTCTTTATTCAGTTTAACTTTTTTGAGCTTCTCCGCATAAAAGGAACCCACGATAGGCTCTCCATCATAAGTTTTGAGTTTGTATACAGGAGGAGATCGAGAAATCTGCTCGGTCACTATAAATAGAATAGAATAGAAAATAAATTAGAAAAATACTTTATTCATCGCCCAGTGGGGGAAATTCAAATTTGTCAAGTAGCTCAAAAAAATTATTAAAAAGATAATTTTTTTTAATAAATATTTACAATGATTGTATATACAACAATACTAATAAAAATCAATGACTAAATAAATACATTTTAGAGGAACATGTCAGCAGTCACTGTTAAAAAGCCTTATGGTTGTGGGGACCAAGGACCTCCTGAACCTCTCAGTCCTGCAGCACAGTGAGATGAGCCTCTCACTGCAGCTGCTCCTCTGTCCTGCCAGGATGCTGTGAAGAGGATATCTATTATTCTCCAAAACAGAATATAATTTCCTCCTCATTCATTGCTCCACCACATCACTGAGAGGGTCCAGCCCTCTGCCTACAACAGAACTGGCCTTTTTCACCAGGTTGTCCAGCCGCCTGCAGTTTTTGTCTGTAGTGCAACTCCCCCAGCAGACAACAGCATAGAACGGTGCACTCTCAATGACAGTGTGATAAAACATGCACAGCATATCACTACAGACGTTGAAGGACCTGAGCCGTCTCAGGAAGAAGAGACGACTCTGGCCCCTCCTGTACACTGCTTCTATGTTGGCAGACCACACCAGTTTATTATCAAGCACCTCCCCCAGGTATTTGCAGGTTTGAACAGTCTCTATCTCCCCTCCATCAATGCAGACTGACTGGTATGGAGTTTTAGATCTCCTGAAGTCCACCACCAGCTCTTTGGTCTTGGTGGTATTCAGGAGCAAACAATTATTTTTGGTCCAGCCATAGAAGGACTCCGCAAGGGCCCTGTACTCCTCCTGTCCACCGCACACAAATGCCACAAGAGTCGTATCATCAGAATACTTCTGTATATGGCAGGAATCGAGTTGTATCTAAAGTTCGATGTGTAAAGGGTGAAAAGAAAAGGAGCTAAAACAATAAACTGCGGAGCCCTAGTACTGCATTCCAGTGTTCCAGAAACACATCTCCCCATCCTGACATACTGTGGTCTGGCAGTCAAATAGTCTATAATCTATGATGTCAGGGAGAGGGCCACACCCATACCGAGAAGCTTGTCTCTCAGTATGGGAGGCCGTATGGTGTTGAAAGCGTTGGAAAAGTCAAAGAACAGGACTCACATATGAACCAGGCACATCCAGATAAGCATATGTCCGGTGAAGCATGTACAGAATCACATCTTCCACTCCTATGTGTTTCTGGCAGGCAAACTGGAGGGGGTCAAAATCCTCAGTAACCTGCAGTCTCATGCGATGAACAAGGAGTCTCTCCAAGGTCTTCATTATGTGAGATATCAAAGCTCCACCGGTCACCCTGTATGAGACAGAATGTCTTCCACAGCACTGTGACTTTTTCCATCTGAAGGCTCATATTGAAGAGCCTCTATCGAGGGACTGCTAGTTGACCAGCACAGTCCCTCAGAAGCCTTGGACATAGGGATGGGAATTGTTTTGAATTTAGCAATTCTGGTTCCATTATCGATATCGCTTTGGTTCCTTGTTGGTTATCTTATTGATTCTCATCCAGTTATATTGTACAATACATAACTGTATATATCTAATTCTACCTCACTCTTGCAGTCCTTGTCAACTAAATGATAATATCAGATGGAAATTATTCATATGGTATGTCACAGAATTGGGGTTTTTCGTTTATAGTATTATTAGTGTTGTTGTGATTAATAACTGCTCTGCTCAGACTCATGGGAAACATGCTTGTTTCCTGCTGTTTCCATAGCGATAGCGGTGTGCCAGAGAAATTTATATTATAATTTTTTTTCCACGTGGGATATACAATGTGTGGCGGGAGTGCGTGACAAAAGACCCAAAAGCGTAACCGTCATGTTCAATGTGTGAGACTTGAGAGCCTTGTTACAATCAACAGGACCTGGGGCCTCATGTACAAAGGGTACGTACACACAAAAAAGTGGCATACACACTTTTTCACGTCAACGATCAGATGTATCAAGAGCGAAATGACCGTGGAAATGTGCGGTGCCTCACGCAAATGTCAGGGCTGTCGTACGCACTTTTCTACAGCTGTTGATTCTTTTGGCGACACTTAGAGGTGATGTTGGGAATCTGTTATAATGAATAAATTCAAACACAATTTGTCCTCAGAATGAGCAATGTGCACATCTGAGACACATGAACAATTAACACTGATTAACAATTAACACACCCATGTGTCTGCAATTGCACAAGTGGATATAAAAGTATGCGCAAAGTGGTGCAATGCATACTATTAAAAACAATGGCTGCTTTAGCGGTGTTAGAAGACATAGCAAATGGTGCAATAAGGAGAGAGCGTGTATTTAGAGATAGATATGATTTGTTGGCACATGATGACAACTGGCTCATCAGCCGCTTTAGGTTCCCGAGGGCAATCCTCCTGGAGCTATGCGCAGAGCTGCGGCCGGCGTTGGAGGAGATGAAAGACGCTGTGCCACAAGCTCCCCCGCAAGAGGTGCCGCCATCACTTAGCAGCGTGTCAAAGACTTAACATTCGTGCAAAGTAATTGCATGCTGTGTGGTCAAATGTTTCAGCATGTTGGAGGTATTTCCCCCCTTTGATGTGATAAAAGCTCTGAATGTGTTGCAACTGGCCCTAGTATTGTCCTTTTTGGTAAAATATAACCAAACTTTGGAGCACTTCTGCCTCAACGCCATGTTGGAAACATTCTGAGCCAAAATACGAAGCATGCGCAAATGCGTCAGACCTTAGCGGAACTTATAAACGGGATCGTTAGGCAGGCGGATTAACGATTCCGCGGAATCAAACTACTGGGTTCTTGATTCCCATCCCTACTTGGACACATTCCAAGTAAATAAATAAATAAATCATTAGATGACAGTCTATGGGTGAGATTTTGACAATACAAAAACAAGTCCAAAGGTAAAGGAGTTGAGACCAAAGTTCATGAACAGCAGCCAAGAGCCATATCTTTTAAACAATGAATATATGTTAGATCTGTAGATTATTGCACTATGCACTAAGCCAATATATTCAGCACCTTTTTTCATAGCTCATATTTTGGCAAAAAATCAGTCTGTAGCTAATTTTAATGGAATACAGCAACACTTTTGACAGCGAGCGAAAGGCCAAACAATATACAGGTGCCAAATTTGTCCATCTAGCATGATGCACTCTGTGCATTCATTCAGAATTTTAATTTTTATTGGGTTATATCCTCTCAACAAAAAAAAACTGTTCTTCTTTGTGAGCAAGAAGGCATTTCATTGAAGTTTGAATACATTCTTAAATGTGTAGCTTTTACAAAGTTGTCATAGCACAGTTGACATTGGAAAAAACAGTGATGTTGATATGCAGCCATCACATCAGTCAAACTTGAGTGAACAAAACACATACATGCCTCTGAAATTAACTTTGATCAACCTTCAAAATCTCACATGTCAAAATATTGGGCATAAGATATGTTTGCTTCAAATACAGCAAAATTTCAAGACAGGTGTGTCGCAGTGTTGTGTTATCAGTAGTGAAAAGCATGGAGGAGAATGTGAATGAAGTTGATGCAAAGCTTAAAGAAGTATTAACTGCTGCAAATGCTGATAATCCCAGTAGAAGGTCAGTTGAAGAAGTTTCAGCAGTACTTGCAATCCATTAGTGATGTGAGCACCAATTTATATTATTATTACAAGCACCAGTCCATATTTTTGTTTTTGTTTTGGTCATTTATCTCCTCTCACTCTCGCTCATTTCCTGCTCTCTGCATCAGGAGGAAGAGCAGTTGCCCACCAATCGGAAGGTCGGTGGTTCGACTCTGGCTTCCCCAGGATACATGTCGAAGCGTCCTTGGGCAAGACACTGAACCCCACGTTGCTCCCCCAGTGTATCATTGGGGGTATGAATGTGTGTGAATGCTTAGAAAGCACGTAGTTATATCCTAAGACGTGCTGTATGAATGTGTGTGAGTGGGGTGAATGCGGCATGTAGTGAAGCGCTTTGAGTGGTCAGCTAGACTAGAAAAGCGCTATACAAGTACAAGTCCATTTACCATTTTACCAGTCACTAATTACCTGATCAGTCTCATCTGTTCCTCTCCCTTCTTAAGCAGTGCAGTTCATTGCCGGATTGTCTGCTATTGTGACCTCAGTCAGCAGCTCCCCCAGCATTCTGTACATGATTCCTGACTTCAGTTTATTGTTCCTGTCCTGGGCCTGATTCTGATCCCTGCTTCTGGATTCCCCTTGTCTGTGAGGTCATGAAACCCTGACCCTTAACTATTACCTTTCTTGGATCTCTTGATGTTGAAAGTTGTTTTTTTGTTTTTTTTTTAATTCTGTCACCTGTTTACCCTTGGATGTTCAGTGGATCAACCCCATTTGGATCCTGGACCTGATCCTGTTCCGTTTCACTCCAGAAGTATTGTTAGTTCTCTGACGGCTATTGTCCTGATCTTTGCATCAGTCTCACCTGACTTTCTGCCTTGATTATTTCTGAAGGAAATAGAACATGGAGTCCCCCATCTTCCTCTATATCTCCCCTGTCATAATCTGTTCTCATTCATGCAAGCCAGGATCCACAGATCTGCACAGTAACCTGACTACAGTTTAGACTAAATTCCCTGTTCTACTAGCCTTTGTGCCTGCTCACATTTGGCCACCTTACAACCCCTGCTGCAGCATCACAACCTAGTCCCAGGAGGTTTTTGAATCATCCGTCTGGTTTTCCATCAATCACTCCCACATGTGAGTTATTTACCTTCTGCTCCAATTCTTACCTGGTTTGAATTCTGACTAATCCAACACTCTGCTGGGATTATCCATCTCACCAAGTCATTGTTACTCCTGCTGGCCGCAGTTGGATCCTGCTCAATAGTTCCCGAACTCCTCTCTGTACTTCAAATTCTATTAAATCCATTACCCTTTACTTCTGTGTCACCGGCCTTCATAGTCCATCATACTCGATGGTCACACTATCTGAAGATTTTGCAACAGGAAATCTGATATTTAAATTTGAATACTGCCTTGCAAGTTCAAGTATACGACGATTTTTGAAATTTCATAAATAAAAGGATTATTAAAGGATTCATAGCTTTGGTGTTTATATTTGACATTTTGGACTTTACCACCATTTTTCCTTGATCTAATGTCTTTGCCTCATTTCCAAGATGCTTAAAAATTGTGATATTGACAAGATACTTACTCCTTTTACAGATGATATAATGGTACTGGAACATAAAGGACTGAAAGCATAATTTGCTGAACAACCTCTTTATGGCATCACTTCCCAAGTAATGGGTGACTATTAAGGTATGAACTCTATTCTTGGTTTTGTGCCATCTTTCACTGTTAACTACTGCAGAAGTTGTCTTACTGACAGTGCAATGGCTCAAAAAGTGTTTAGTGAAAATTATTCTTGCATGTTGTTGCACACCTAAATGACAAATGAGCATTACAGTTATTGAGTAAGTTGAATTTTGATTAAGCATAATTGTAATACTTTAATGCATCATAACATATTGCAAGACATCTTGGGTGTATGAAATAAGATTCCTGTTTAATTATTTGAACCAGAACTTTATTTCTAATGATGTACTATAACTTATAGTACATCAGTAAATAACTTATCCAACTCGATAGACCTGTTTTGTACAGGTAATGGTATTTGGCTCACCCCAAGTAAAAGTTATACCTTATTCAGAACGTTCCATTAATGTGTCATGTTTCAGATGATGGACAAGGGCATTTATTGCTTTTTCATTTGCATATAGTCAACATTCTAATTTCCCCTGTGTTGCAGAAGAAAGTTATCTGCAAGCTTTGTATCCTCAGAATAATTTGAACCCAAAATATTTCTTAATTATCCTAAATGAGTACACACAATTGGTTCATTATCACATGTATGGAATATGAGGCATGTAGCCAAACAAATTATTTAAATCCAGCTTGAAAAATTTAAAAAAAAAAAAAAATTCCCTTGTAGAGAAGCAATTTGTAGCTCTTGTTTTTCACCAGCAAACAAAGTCTGCCAGAGGTATCGAGTAAGAGTCCATCAATTGAAAACATTGGATGTTGAATATGATCTGATTTCTGAGCATCTTCAACTCAATATGTATTGTGAAATATGGTTTTAAAACTTGACTTAAACATAATGGTATTGAATATCCCACAGATTTTGTTCAGGAAATGCCACTATTTTTGACAGATTCTTTATTCTGAGAAATTAAACTTTTTTTTGTAACCTAAATAAAGACTTAATTTATTTAGCATTTTCATTTTGTTGAAAACAAGATTCTATCCGATGTTTTCATTGGAAATGTCTTTTCCAAAGAAGAGTATTTCTTACTGTATGTAAGAACTATTTGGCTGTAGTGTTTGGTTTTTAGGTCTTAGGCAGGGTTGAGCAGTTTTTCCAGGAAGCCCGGAGCAGCATTTGGGAGTCTTCGCCAGATTTTCTCACTAGTATTCTGGTAATTTGGCCTACTTCTGTTTCATTTTTAAAACCTTCCTCCTTGTATTTACTCTGCCTTCCTGTGTTCCCAGTGCCTCTTCCTTCAACTGACAATGCCATCAATGCAGCCATTCACGCAGCCATTCACACAGCCCTGTCACACCTTGAACTGTTTGAAATGCTGTTTGTGGACTACAGTCCTGCATTCAACACCGTCATCCCCAGCAGACTGACTGAAATGCTCTCCACCCTTGGACTGACATCCTCCCTCTACTTCTGGGTCCTGGACTTTCTCATGAACAGACCCCAGGCTGTTAGAGTTAGTAACAGCACATCCAGCTTCAAGACAGTGAGCACAGAGACACCCCCCTTCTTCACCTATGACTGCATCCCCTCCCAGAGCAACACCTCCATCAGGTTGACTGATGACACTACTGTCATTGGGCTGCTCACTGGTGGAGAAGAAATGGCTTACAGGGAGGAGGTGGCTCAACTGGTGTCCTTAAATGCTGATAAGACCAAGGAGATGATTATTGACCAGAGGAGGAGAGACCAGCTTGCTCCGCTACACATTGACAGGACATGGATGGAGCCCCACTGTTAACACAGTATCACAGCCAGCAGCCTTCCCCTCCACTCTGGAACACAACCTTGACTCAGTAAGGAGAAATCCACAATCTTTCTGTCAATCAAATCTTTCTGCTTTTCATTAACCATCTTCCTCTCCTCTGAGTTTCCCATCCCTCTGGTTCGCCACTTCTGCCTTTAAATAAACCTTAGGTGCATTCGGACAGAGAATTGTAAGAACTGTCCACCTCTTTAGTTTTGACTTTAGTTATAAGAACTGCCCTTCCCCAGGGGAACTGTTTCACTTTGCATTCGCACATAAGTCACATGTGACACAACCGTCTGTGACAGTCATGTGTTACTGTAGCGCCACACTCAACAACAAAACCCGCGAAAAGTAAGGAGAGAAGAAAACAAAACACCACCACCAAGAAGCTAACATGGAGAGCGAGGAGGCCACCGTGTTTATGGTCGGCATGGCAGTAATATTAATCATGGACGATCACATCAGGCGTCTAAGATCGAGGCTGGAAGAGCACACAGCGAGAGTCAGGAGAGAAGAATCAAGCAGCAGGCGATACTTCTTCGTTTCATGAAGGAGAGCAGAGCGCTGCAGACAAAGGAGACGACGTCTAAGTTTATCTTATTAAACATGCGCCGGTTGCGTCCATGTCACATGAGTAAATATTTCAGACAAGCGGCGTAGCTACCAAACACCTACATCATATGTGTTCCTATGGAACCCAGAAAAGATCCTGCCTCGGAGAAGGAGCTAAAGTGGTTATAGGAGGGCCGTAGTTCCTGTATGAAAAAGGAAAAAAAAAACCAGCCCATTTCCTGAAAAGGTTATAGGAACTGCAAAAGGCTCCTACAGTGGAAATGCACCTCTTGTCTCTTACCAAATTCTCCCACTGTCCATATCCACCTTTGGGTCCTTTTTGTGAGTCAGCCTGGCTTTCGCCATGACAAGAACAATGTTTAAAATTTCATATAGCATCATTTATCACTTTGAACTCTTCCCTTTTTTCTTTTTCCTTCTCCCTTTTGTTTGCTTCCTGAATGACAGCCCACAGGGAGAAGTGAGGATAACGAATTACAAGTTCTATTGATGGAGGCCATACTTAAGCCTCCATCGTTGCATCGTTGTGAGTGTTGTGTGTATACCCTGGAAAAACGCTGGATCAATGCTACAGCAACATCAGAAACGCCTTCTTAGCTGAACCAAAACCCCACTTTGGAAAGTCTGACCACCTGGCAATCCGGCTCAAACCAATATACAGCAAAAGGCTTAAGACAGAACCAGCCGTGGTCAGAACCCTTACCACCTGGACTGATGATGCACGTGCGCGTCTGGAGGGCTGCCTTGAGGCCACTGTTTGGAACACGTTCAAAGAAGCCACAGATGACATTCAGGAATACACACACCGTGAGTGACTTCATCTGCTGGTGCACGTACATATGTGCACCTCCCAGAACCGTGCGTCTGTTCCCAAACCAAAAACCTTGGTTTAACAGGGACACAAAACAGAAGCTCAGGAAAAGGAGGCCTCCCTCCTTTTCCTGAGCTTCAAGTCAGGAGATCAAGCGGAGTATAAGAGAGCCTGGTACGAGCTGCAGAAGTCCATCAGAGCAGCAAAAAGGGCCCACTCCCAAAAACTTGAAGGTCACTACCTCAACCACAACACACACAGTATGTGGCAAGGAATCCAGTCCATCACAAACTACAGAAGAACCACAACGCTCCCAAACAACCTCCCAAAAAGCCTCAATAACTTCTACGCCAGATTTGACAGGCTGAACACAGACACAGCCTCAAAAACCACCTGTGACCCCATGGACACTGCCTTTCAAGTAACACACACACAGGTCTTGAAGGCCTTGAGGAAGGTCTTGCTCTTCAGAGAGCATCTCCTATCCTAGCACTTACCTTGTACTTCCCTACCCCCTCTATCTTTGCACCTTATCTTTCTGCACTTCCTACTATGCCTGCACCCTATCTCTACTCTGTCACCTCTGACAGAGTCGGACTAGTGGGTTCCTTCTATGTAGTTTATTGTTCTTCATTTGTAAGTCGCTTTAGATAAAAGCATCTGCTAAATACATATACATAAACATCATACCAGTCCCCAAAAGACCAGACACACCCACCTTAAATGACTTCAGGCCAGTAGCACTCACATCAGTCGCCATGAAGTGCCTCGAAAAAAAACTGGTCCTGAAACACAACCACGCGGTCCCGGACACTGTCAACCCCCTCCAGTTTGCCAACCGCCCCAACTGATCAGTGGATGATGCGGTAGCAATAGCTCTACACTACACTCTGCAACACCTGGAAGGCCGCAGCACGTATACTTTTCCTGGATTACAGCTCTGCCTTTAACACAATCCGTCCAGGCAAACTGACAGACCTCGGCGTCCCAGCTCCCACCTGCAACTGGATTCTGGACTTTCTCACAGAAAGACCACAGGCGGTGAGAATGGAAGGTAGGGTGTCTATCAAGCTCACAGTAAGCCCAGCATCCCCACAAGGCTGCTGCCTCAGCCCAAAACTCTTCACCCTGTACACCTATGACTGTGTCTCCACCCAGAATAACTCCTCAAATACGCGGACGACACCACCATACTGGGGCTCATTAAGGGGGGGGGGGGACGAGTCAGGGAACAGGACCCTGGTTAATAACATTCTTGTCTACGGAGAGGAGAACGACCTCATCCTCAACATAGACAAACCAAAGAAGTGATCCTGGACTTCAGGAAGAATCCTCCCCCTCTCCAGCCTCATCAAAGGGTCTGAGGTGGAGAGGGCAGACAGCTACAGATTCCTGGGAATGCACATCACATCTGACCTGAGCTGGACCAGTAACACCACAGCCACGGTGAAGAAAGCCCAGCAAAGGCTCAACTTCATCAGGTTGCTCAGAAAAGCCGGTCTGAGCTGTCGCCCTCTCACCCAGGCCTACAGAGGACTGATAGAGAGCATCCTCACCGCATGCATCACTGTCGTGTATGGCAACACCAGACAGGGAGAGAGGAAGGCTCTGCAGAGAGTCATAAGGACTGTGGAGAGGATCATCGGGACAACACTTCCTTCCATGGACCACATGTACAACCAGCGCTGCACGAAAAGAGCAGAGGGAATCATTAGAGACCCACTCCACCCAGCTTACTCTCTGCTCAGAAACAAACAGTGCAGATACAATCTGCGACACAGCAGAGCCGGCAGCATTATCACACACACACAATACAGTTTACCAGCAGCTTCTTCCCCGCCACAGTCAGACTGATGGGAAAACAAACCCACTGAACACCACCCCCTCTGTCTGTAAGTGTCTGTAAGTGCAATACCCCAACCCCAACCCTGTTACGTGCAACCCCCCCCCACCACCACCACCACCACCATCAGGACTAACTTATTTACTTAATTTAATAGACCCCCCCCGTCTTCTTTTATATTGAACTCGCACATGTACAGCATCCCTTTTTTTTGTTTTTTATAACTTTGCATATTTGCTTATTTATATTTTTGTATTGTTTTATATATTTGTCATTGTTCTTTTTGAACTGACTCGGGGTGCCCTGCACAAAATTTCCTGTGTGTGTGAACTGTGGTTAATACACAAATGGCAAATAAAAACCTAACCCCAAGAATGAAAAGTTGGGATCTGTCCAGTGGAAGTAGGATGTAGAGGATTTGTTAAATTCAGTTCAGTTTTATTTATATAGCGCCAAATTACGACAATTGTCATCTCAAGGCACTTGAATAATATAGTCCAATTTAAACAAATTGGAATTCAATTAATTGTAATCATAATCCAATTAATAAATTTCAAAATAATCCAATTCATTCATATAGAGCCAATTCAAAAGCAATATCCAATATAAGGAAACTAACAGATTGCACTGAAACTTCAGTCCAAACTCCAGTCCTGAACGTGCCTGTGGCGACTGTGGAAAGGAACGACTCCCTTTAACAGGAAGAAACTTCTGGCAGAACCAGACTCAGGAAGGGTGGCCATCCGCCATGACCAGCTGGAGTATGAGAAGACAGAAAAGAGGGGGGAAAAACACCATAACACCATTCAAAAGATACCTGTTGGAACGGGGAAACACAAGTTAATAACCACAATAATGTCACATGTACATAATATCATTTGAGAAATTAAACAGGGGGGAAAAGAGACCAAAGTGAGGAAAGGTGAGGTCCCCCAGCAGTCTAAGCCTATAGTAGCTAAACCATGGGATGTTTCAGGATTAGCAGCACCATCCCTAACTATAAGCTTTATCAAAAAGGAAAGTTTTAAGCCTTATCTTAAAAGTGGAAAGGGTGTCTGCTTCCTGGACATTTACTGGCAGCTTATTACACAAGAGAGGGGCCTGATAACTGAAGGCTCTACCTCCCATTCTACTTTTCGAAACTGGGAACAACAAGTAAACCTGCAGTTTGGGAGCGAAGTGCTCTGTTAGGAAAATATCTTACAATGAGATCTTTAAGATATGATGGAGCTCGGTCATTAAGAGCTTTATATGTGAGGAGAAGAATCTTAAATTCTATTCTGAATTTAACAGGGAGCCAATGAAGAGAAGCTAAAACTGGAGAAACATGAACTCTCCTGTTAGTTCTCATCAGAACTCTGGCTGCAGCATTTTGGAGGATTTTCAGAGAATATGTGGGACAGCCCAATAATAAGGAATTACAGTAGTCCAATCTTGAAGTAACAAATGCATGGACTAGTTTCTCTGTATCACCCTGAGACAGGATGTTCCTGATTTTAGCAATATTACGGAGATGAAAGAAGTCACTCCTAGAAACCTGTTTTATATGTGCATCAAATGATAAATTCTGTTCAAAACTAACTCCAAGGTTCCTCACTGTAGAACTAGAAGTCAAGGAAATACCATCTAGAGTAACTATATAACTAGACAATTTCTCCCTGAAGCGCTCAGGTCCAAAGAGAACAACTTCAGTTTTGTCTGAATTTAAAAGCAGACAGTTCTGAGTCATCCAGGTCTTTATGTTTTTAAGACAACTTGTAGTCTGACCAACCTATTGGTTTCATCTGGTTTCATAGATGAGTACAGCTGAGTATTATCAGCATAACAATGGAAATTTATGCCATGCTGTCTAATAATGTTCCCTAATGGAAGCATGTACAAAGTAAAAATAATTGGTCCAAGCACAGAACCCTGAGGAACTCCATGACTTACACCAATGTGTGAGGAAGATTCTTCATCAGAAAGTTATAGCAGTTCAATTTTTTTCTTTCTGTCTTTATTTCTTTTGGTCGAATTTGTATGGGTAAGTGGAGATCAGTAGGGGGGAGTGTAACGGAGTTAAGGTGTAGTGGATTCCACTTGCCATAAAAATTCCTCACACAACACTCAAACTTAATTGTCTTATGGGGCACCCCTGTATATTAGGGTTGTGCATCCCGGGGGAGAGCAGCAGCTGGACTTTGCTGTCTACCTGGTAGGTGCACGTGTATGAGCTCCGCTATTGTTTTATATGAATTATTTTGATTTTAATAAGAAGGCGTGGTTTAAGTTGCACTTTATGAATATATAGCTCTCGTACGGTCGAGCACGTGCATAAAGAGTTGACAGTGCTGAATGGGGTTAGCTAACGGGGACTTTCTTTTCATGTTACTATTTTTCAGATGTGTGTGTGTGTGATGGCCTTTTTCTGTCAAATACACAACGCAGGAGAGAGTACAAAGCTGCTACATAGGCACTCTCTCTCATTTCTACTACTATTCCTCTCATCTCTCCCTCTCATTTCACCCTTTAAACACAAGGTAAGGTAATAGAAGAAGTTGGTTCTGCTCCACCTCAGAGAAATAAAAGGACACCTTTGCTCAAACTCATTTTGACAGGTGACCTCTGACCTCTTATCGATCAATCAAATTAATATGACAGGTGACCTTTGTTTGACATCCGTTTGCTGACATCTGGGGATATGACTTTTGACCTCTTATCGATCGATCAAGCTATTTTGACGTGTGACCTTCGTTTGACATAGATTAGCCATCTGTTGAAGCGATCTAAGGAAGGAAGGGGAAGTTTATGGCTAGGGTTAAGAATGATTACAGCTAAAGTCAGGAGGTTGTGAGAAATATATTAGTTGAATGTTTAAATAAGAGAAAGGGTTAGGGTTAATAGAAAAGGTTAAGTTGTAGAAGCGGTCAGCATTTTAACAGCTTCAAAGACCGGTCCCTGTAAGGTAAAGATGGGAAAATAATTAGATGTGTGGGGGGTCGCAAGAATGCAGCATTGCCAGGATTTGGGTGGGGTGGGGGGGTGTTAACAGACATCTGGCTGTCTCTGGCTGCACCATACTGTGACACTGAATGGAGGATGGGTTGTTTATAGCAAATAGAGGTAGGTTTAAATTACATAAAAAAGGTTTCCCTCTTAGTTTGCATACATGTTGTATATGGTATCATGGGCTAATCTACAGAGAATTCACTAATAGAACAGGTTGCCCATAAAGTTTACATCTAGTTCTCGCTCTGACTGATCAGCTCATACTATGAGAGTCAACTGCAGGGGGTCGCAAGAATGCATCATGCTGTGACACTGGGCTGTAGGAGCAAATGGCCCGGGGTCAATAAGAATGCAAAGTACAGTGTGGTAAACAGTATGTGTCGTTGTCTTAGTTTGCAAGTAAACAAATGAACATATATGATGTTCACTAGAATGCACCATGCTGTGTGGGAAAGAGACAACGTCTTACTTCACAAGTAAACAGAATCAATCTGTTACTAACCGTAGGGTGGATATAAACTAAGTGTGAAGAGCAAATGGGTTGAAATTAGCACTTCAAGAAATTTTTAAAACACTCCCTTATTTCTATGGAGGGGGGTGTATGACTATATAAAATGGTTCAGGCATTTACGTCAGGGGCTCAACCGACAGGATAGGAACCATGGACACAGGTACGCAAAAAGTCTCGGAGTCCAAAAAAAGGACGGAGGACGGAAAACAAGAGCTGACATCCATACACAGCCAACCGGCGGTTCTTTGGCACTCTTAGGAGTATTCAACGGTGAGTAAAAAAGATCTGATGATAAACATATGAATGCGTGTATAATTATATTACCACACCATGACAGAGTGTTAATTTCCAGAGTTGGACTCAGAGGATTTGGATGATTTCATATTGACGCAAGCCGATTATGGTAATGTTACTTTAACTTTAATAACCTTTAACAAGTGAAATGTTTCAATGAAATAACAACAGATGTAATTGTTTACAGATTTACTAAACAGTGTGGAGCAAGGCCGAAAAAAGAAGAACCCAGCCGTGTTCGAGGGTGAATTGACTTTAAACGCACCGGGAGGGGGAAACGGACTTTCCCTGAATAAATCCCGGCTACGACGAAGACTGCTCCCTGTACAGCACAATCAGTTTTCAACTGAGTGTCCGAGTGTTAGTACAGAGGACGGACGGCAGGAAACATCTGTTCTACACACACCACCGGCTATACCTTACACCCCACGAAAAAACCCAGCGACCCGAGTCGCCTGTGAGCGGCTACCATACCGATACGGCTGCGGGTGAAGGGGCACGGGCTGTCGGTTTACTAGGCTGCATAACGGCGCAGCTATTAGAGGCGCCAAGCGTTGCTCGCGGGGAGGAAGGACCCCTCGCTAAACAGCCTGATCAGCGGGGTAAGTTTTAAAAAAAAACTCATCACCCATTGTTTTTGTTTTCTCACGTGAGCGAGTAAGCGTCATACGTCATCAACACGGATGTGACGCATAGGGAGAGAGTGAGGGTGAGAGGGGTTAAAAGAGCGCAGCCTTTTTTTCAGTAGAACTCATGTCTGGTGCCTGTAAAACAAGCCGGTTGATATATTATTACTGCTCTGTCCACTTATCCATGCTGCATTCAACGGGAGCATTACATGGTAACATCTATGCAAATTTCACATAGTATATACTTAAGCAAGGTTTTTTTTATTTTTTTATTTATCTATTTTATGCTATTAAACTGTGTTTCAATTTGACAGAATCTGATGTTATAGTTCCCGTGAGGTCCGTGGTGAAGAATCGACGATGCAGTAGAGTGCGCAACAGACTCGCTTGTCGAAGGGTTAATGAAAGGTACAACCTATTATTATTACTATTATTATTATTATTTTAAATTATTATTATTAATTTTATAAATAAATAAATTTTTTTGTAATTTCTTTAATTTTGTTATTTATTTAAATTTAAATTTTTAATTTTTAATTTAAATTTTTTTTTTTAATTTAAATTTAAATTTTTAATTATTAATTTTTTTTTTTTTTTTTAAATTCACAATCACTGAACCAGGTATATTCAAAATACTTTTATGGTTATTTCTCCTTCAACCACAGAGGCCGATCTGTCAATAGAACGGATAAATCCTCCAAGCCGACCCGACCCTCGTCTGTGGAGGAAAAGAAACGCTACCATCCGACGTGAAAGATCAAGAGCTCGGGCATTCATGAGAAGTAGCGAGATTCTTATACAGAGAATTAACCGTGACTTGGCCGTGATTTCGAAGTAAAGTAAATGTGTGTATATATATAAGTAGATATCTTAACCCCTCTTAGCCATTCTCAAGTCTGTGTAAAGATGGATAATCAAGCAGGCAGAGCTGTGCCGGCTGTAATATCCGAGGCTGTGGGAAATTTGGAAAACATTCCCATACCGGTTCATGTGTGGAATTACTTTACACCGCTGGAGTATGCGCTCCTTAATGTCGATTATCAATCATCTCCTATGAATATTGAAGAAGATGAAAATGATCAAATTGATGTGTTACATGAATTAGAATCATCAGTCCTGAATTTAAACGGGCCTCCGCCACCCGGCCTGAGTTTACAAAATGAGTCATCGAATATCGTCCCATCAAACCCAGCTCCTTGTGTCACATCACTAGATACAGCCTCAGCGATTAGTGCTTCTCAATCTTCAGCATCAGACACAGCCTCATCAAATCTGAATTCTTTACCTTCTCCAGCTGCAGCAGAGCAAACTCGGCAGCATGGTAGGGGGCTGAATCAGGAGAACGAAGCCGTCCCTGAAACGAGTCGGAGATCTACACCTCCACCGATTGAGCGTGAACGTTTCAATTGTCTTGAAATAAGACGTCCCGTCACAATACCGCGTCCGTGCCCTGATAGAATGCCCAACATCGCTGAGTTCACTTCAGCTGTTATGAGCAATCTTATTGAAGTGGCAGAAACAGCGCGATCACACGCCAGATGTAATGATGTCGTCCAGCTAGAATTAGTAGGTGAGAGTATTTCTCAACACATTACCGTTTCTGTCACAAATGAGTCTGATGTAATCCTGAAAGCCTTTCTGGACTTTTTAGACGAGTTAACTCAATCGAACGCAGAGATTGCCTCTGATACTAACATGGAGTTAGTCCTCCAGGTAGTAAGAAACCCTACAGGGGGCGCCAAACGGAAGGCTTCAAAAACCTTAGAATGCGAATTAATCCATAAGAAAAAACGTCACTTGTACATTACAGATAAATGTGACAATCAGCTCTGTTTCGCCATCAGTCTCGCGCACGTCTCCGGTTCTAAATTTACCGATAGTCAGGCTTCGGCCCAGGCGAGAGAGTGGCAGCGTCAGGCAGGGCTGACTGATCAGACGCCTGTGTCTTTCGGTGATGTTGGAAAATTCGAAAAAATCCTAAACAGAAAAATTGTGGTGTTTCACAGAACCAAGGATGATCGAGCTCTGTGTAAATTTGAGACTGATTTCAGAGATCGATCAAGCCCTCTCTTTCTGTTATTACTCCAAAACCATTACTATGGAATAAAAAACCTCAAAGGATTTATAGGGTCCAGGTACATTTGCGAGCACTGCTACACCAGTTACAATGAGCCACACTCACACTACTGTCCTGGTTACTGTCCTGTGTGTTGCGACTCGTCATGTACAAATCAAGAGCTCAGTCCTGTATTGTGTGGCGATTGCAACAGAAGCTGTCGTAACTCGTCGTGCTTCAACAGACACAAAGAACCTCGTGAGAGACCCCGAGCCAGAATGCAAGTGAGTCATTGTGATCTGATTAAAAGGTGTCCGACGTGTAAGAGATTTTATCGCGTTGCGATGACTAAGGTAAAAACCCCCCACGTGTGTGAAGGTTTAAAATGTAAAATCTGTGGTGAGAAACTGACCCTCGGTTCTACACCAACTCTCGGTGGACATCAGTATTACATTCAGCCTAGCAGCACCGACGAACGGCTTGATGAAAAACTGATCTTTTATGATTTTGAATCCTTAGTCGGTCAGAACGATGTGCCTGTCCCCTTTCTGGTCTGTGCAAAAACGCTGAAAGGTGTCGAGTGGTCTGCCTACGGGTTGGATTGTGTCAAGAAATTCCTCCTCCGTTTCAGGAGACCACGCTACCATGGATACACGTTTATTGCTCACAACGGACGAGGATAGGATAGTTATCTTATCCTTAACGTTATGGTGCAACTAGGTATGAAGCCCTCTCTCATCACACAGGGGAGTAAAATTCTCTGTTTTATAGACTGTGATTATGGTTTGAGATTCATCGATAGTCTGTCCTTCCTGGCTATGAAACTGAGTATGATGCCGAAAGCGTTAGGTTTCAGTGATCATACCAAAGGTTTCTTTCCCCACAGATTCTCTTCAGAGCAGAATTTGAAATATGTGGGGCCTTTTCCTTCACCGAGTTACTACTCTGTAGAACTCATGAGCCCCAGTGAGCAGGGAGAGTTCTACAGATGGTACGATGGAGTTTGTAAAGGCACCTTTAACTTTCGTGAACAGAGCATGCTTTACTGCAAAAATTATGTAGATATACTGTTCAAGGGGTGTGTCAAATTCCGCGAGCAATTCTTTAACGAGACGCGCGTGGACCCCCTGAAATGCATCACGATCGCGTCGGCCTGTATGAAGGTTTTTACCGCCAACTTTCTGCAGCCTAAAACCCTGGCCATACCTTCACCCGTTGATTACAGTCAGCAGAGTAAGACCTTCTCAAACGCATCCATCCAGTGGCTGGAGTGGTTAGCGTTTAGCAGATGGATTGAGATTAGCCATGCGTTAAACACAGGGCAAAAAGGAATCGGTCCTTATCACGTAGATGGGTATGCGGAAATTGACGGTGTGAGGGTAGCTTTTGAGTTTTACGGCTGTTTCTTTCACGGCTGCCCCATCTGTTATCAGCCTCAGGACACATGTCCGCTGAGGAAGGAGCCGTTTGAAAAGTTCTATGCAGAGACCCATGAGAGAGAGAGAGAGCTTCAGTCAGTGTACGGTCTTCGTCTGCATATCATGTGGGAGCACGAGTGGACTGAGATGAAAAAGTCCCATCCGGAGGTGATTGAATTTCTCAAGAGCTTTAACGCCCCTGAACCTCTCTCTCCAAGACAGGCACTGTACGGTGGTCGGACCTGCGCACTCAGGTTGAGGTACAGTGCGGGGGTAGATGAAACTGTGCACTACGCTGACTTTACATCTCTTTACCCCTATGTAAATTGCAGCTTTCCTTACCCTCTCGGCCATCCCAGAATCATCTGCAAAGATTTTGATGACCCTGACAGCTACTTTGGTTTCATAAGAGCTGTTGTTTATCCTCCGCGTGGGCTGTTTTTCCCAGTTTTACCTTACAAGTCATCTCACGGAAAACTTGTATTCACTCTCTGTCGCACCTGTGCTGAAATGAATAACCAGGCAGGTGCATGCAGCCACAGCGATGAGGAGAGAACACTAACAGGTGTGTGGGTGAGTGTGGAGTTTAGCAAGGCGTTAAAGCTTGGTTATCGTCTTGCTAAAATCACTGAGGTGTGGCACTTTGACAGGACCAGTAGCTCAATCTTTGTAGACTACATACACACATTTCTTAAGGGTAAACAAGAGGCTTCAGGATATCCCGCAGACGCAATTGATGAGGAGAGTAAGCAGAGGTACGTCAGAGATTACAAACTCCATCAAGGTATTCAGTTGGATACCAGCAAAATAGAGGTGAACCCTGCTAAAAGACAGGTGGCTAAACTGTGTCTGAACAGTTTCTGGGGGAAATTTGCGCAGAGGAGCGACCTCCATCAGACCACCATCGTCACAGACCCGAATGAATTTTTTAATTTCATGTTCTCGGGTAAATACAAGATAGCCTACTTCCACTATCTAAACCCTGACATGTGCATGTTGCAGTGGACTTACAACAAACGGTGCATCGCTCCACCCAACAAGGTAAACAATGTATTCATTGCAGCATTTACCACCGCATATGCACGTTTAAAACTGTACAGCTGTCTGGAAGTAATGCAAAACAAAATTCTCTACATAGCCACAGACAGTCTGATCTATATGGTGAAAAAGGCTGAGACTCCTCTGAAACTGGGAAACTATCTGGGGGATTTGACCGACGAGCTGGGGGGTGACACAATTCAGGAATTTGTTGCAGCAGGACCCAAGAATTACGCCTACCAGACCAGAAATCAGAAAAAAGTATCGATGCGCGTTAAAGGCATCACTCAGACGCATGAATGCAGCGAGAAGGTCAACTTTGACAGCGTCAAAGAGTTAGTGGAGGGATACTTGGCTGACTCCAGAGAAACGGTGATCGAGACCCCTCAGCGTACCATCAGAAGAGATAAAAAGGGGTTTCTGTTAAAAAATGTGACATTCCAGAAAAAGTTCCGGGTGGTGTATGACAAGAGACGCCTTTTTCCTGACGGTACAACTCTGCCTTTCGGTTATTAAGGTATTAAGGTGGTTAAGAGGGGGAAAAAAATAAATAAATAAATAAAAATGCCGCAATTTTCTGATATGAAGGAGATTGATTTTGACCCCAGACTAAAGACTCCTTTTTCATGTCTGATTGTGGGGCCCAGCGGATGTGGAAAATCATTTTTTGTTAAAAGTGTTTTAAAAAAGTGTAACCATTTGATGGATGTTGTACCGGATAATATTGTTTGGATTTATACCTCTTTCCAACCACTGTATGCTGAACTGCAGCGGTTGAATAAAAACATCAAATTTGTGGAAGGATTGCCTCATTCTTTTGAAGATGAAAATCTGTTCCCTCCTGATTGTAAGCACTTGGTTATTCTGGACGACGTCATTTTTCAGGCTTCAGACCATCCTGAAGTGGTAAAAATTTTCACACAGTACAGACATCACAGAAATATGAGTGTCATGATGTTGACTCAAAATGTATTTCATCAAGGGAAATACAGTCGCACCATCAGCCTGAACAGTAACTACCTGGTGCTGTTTAAGAATCCCAGAGATAGATTGCAGGTGAATATACTAGCCCGTCAAATCTTCCCCTCAGAGAAAGCTATTTTTCTGGAGAGCTTTGAGGACGCCACCAGAGAGCCGCACGGGTATTTAATCGTCGACCTGACCCACTCATGCCCAGAACAATACAGACTGAGAACGGGTTTACTTCCTAGTCAGTGGCCAGTTGTCTATGTTCCGAAAGCATAGTAATTTATCATGTCAGCCCGTATAAAAAGGAATGCTCCGTTACTCCGAGCTCTGTACCACGCCACACCTCAGAAACGTAAGGACATTCTCGGCCATTGTTCACCCGACTTTCTTAAAGCTTTGTGTGAGATTGCTCTGAATATTTTAAAGGGTAACATTAAGCTATCCCCTCCCCAGTATCGGAGTTTGAAAAAGCAAAAGAAAGTTATCAGACTGCTGGCTGATAAGAGAACCGGTTTAAAACGTAAGCAGCTGGCTCTCAAAAGTCAAGGAGGAGGGTTTATTCTCCCCATCCTAACGGCTCTTGCACCCGTAATTGGGGATCTAGTGGCCGGAATCGTTAGAAGATAAGATGTCGCTCAGGACGGCACAAAAGATGTTTCTCATCTCACCTCATCAGTTCAAACACTTGAGTCAGCCAGAGACTTCTATCAGACAGACGGCGGAGGATGATTTGGATAATAAAATGAGAGCGATACTCGACGAGTCAGGAATGACCTCTTATGAAAAAATTAAGAAATACGACGCCCTGCTGCAAAGATACCTCACCCTAATCAAGCAAGGTCAGATGGAGGAGCCGCGGATGACTGTGACTCTCCAGCGAAACAGTCTTAATGATCCAATACCTGAATCAGATTCCCGTGAGGCGGATCGTGTTCACGAGCCCGATCAGCTAGAATTGGATGCAACGGCGAGTGAGGTATTAAAAATCCTTCCAAAGCGCGATCGCAGAAATGGTGAATACATCTTGAGGAAATTATCTGAGAGAAATGGCTGGACCACCAGAGGAGAATTTGTTTATCAGGGGCAGGTTGTGAGAGGATCACATTTGGTTGATTTACTTAAAAACCTTCTGCTCCCTTTTAAAAGAAAAGCCCAAACCATGCAACCAGCAGGCTGGACAAGTTTTCTCAATGTTCTGAATGAACTGAACATACCTTTATCCTCTGTGAATAATCCGCAAGCCCGTGAACAATATCGTCGTCTCAAAACAGAGTCGAGCGGAATAGAGAAAATACCATCTGTAAAACCGAAGAAGAAGATAACCCTCTCCCCACATTTTTTAAAATCTGGACATGCTGAGCGAGACGAGGCTGCAGATGAACATAGTCTGCATAAAAAGATAAAACCTCTGCGCTGGGTTACCTTTTCACCATAAATTTCTGTAAGAAATTAATAAATTGATACCGTCATTTGTTCTCAATAAAAAATTTTTATTGATTCCAATTTTCAGAGTCTACAGAGTCATCACTTTCATGCATTCACAATTTATAGCACTCTTTGAACATCTGTAAAGAACAGGCTCCGTGATGAAATGACGTAGCACTGTGCTTTCTGATGCATCTCTGATATTTTTTCACAAAGTTAGATACCATCACATCATTTTTAAGAACATCGTCACTGTAGGAGGATAATACTTGTTGCAGAGACATTCCGCACGCCCGGTGGCAGAGGTAATAAACGCACTGCTGACCGCACACGGTGGACAAGGTGTTCTGAAGTTGGCGATTATGGTACGTTATCTTCAGGGATCGGTCTTTCAGAAATGACACAATGTCTGAGGGGTAGTGAGAAAAATCTGGCGGTAGCCCGTAAGAGTCGAAAAAGGTGGCTTGACCGTTCTCCTCCAGAGTCAGAGCTAGCCAATGCTCCCCAGGCATGTGAGAAGGATGTGTGTTCACAATGAAGTAAGCCGGCTTTGTAAACGTTAGTAGATGGTGCAACAGGCAGTTGGTGGTTATTCATGCTTACTCTTTTAATAATAGTCCACCAGCACCTGTCTTCTTGAGTTGATCTCCAAAATGGAATCGTAACATGCGTAGACAATGAGGGTTGTGGTGTGAGGTAGCGGAACTCTAAACCTCGCCTCCAGTCTTAAATTCCCATTAGAAACAGGTGACAAGGCGTCGCTATCCTCACCAGGATTGAGATTAAAGATAAACAGCGAGTAACCGTTGTTAAATTCTTCACGTGTGATACTCAGAGGGAGATCTTTTAAATGACGACCTGTCGCTGTGAACAAATTGTAAAATTCCCGGACTGAAATGCCTTGGTTGAACTGAGGCTGGAACGCCTTGGCGGGAACTTGTTTACCATCCTGACAAAGAGCTAGATACTCTATATCCATATGTTTAAAGTTGAAGGGTGACAAGTCCCTTCTTCCCGTGAATGCCTCGTGGTGCACCATACCTAAAACAATATATTTAGGCATCGCTCCCAAAAAGAGATTCTCCTGATTGCATATCCTCGAATTTTCAGGGATGGAGTATGTTTTTACATTCACTCGTGACAGTGGGTAGAGAGCGTTTCCTCTCATTAAGGCCAATGTGTGGCCTAAACGAACAGCGGGGGAGACGGAAACTTTTTTGATAAAAAGAGAGGCTCCTAATATCATTAATCGGTAAGTCGAGTCTCTGGTTCCCATGAGATAGAAGGCCTCACTGGCTCTGGTTAGTTTAACTCTCATATCCACAGAGTTCAGCAGGAGCCTTTCGCAGAAAAAGATATCCCCATGGAGGGGGCCCAATAGGTGTACTTCTCTGGAATTAGGTGTACAGAGAGCCCTCTGGTTTAGCCCTCTGTTTGGCCCATTATTGGTTACTATAGAGTCTATGGCGCCGGCTGTGTCTTTACAATAAAGACCAGCGCTGAACTGACTCTTTAATGTGTCTTCAGAAAAGTTTAGCAGAGTCTCGATCATAGCTCTATATGTGTGGGTGGCACTAGACTGTGAAATTAATCTATCACCCAGAGTAACATCGCATTGACTGAATAGTGTATTGAGAGGATAATTGATGAGACCCACAGGTGCGTCGTTCGCCAAGTTTGTGCCGTCTGCATTGGTGATCTTCACGCGTAGATGTAACAAGGTATCGTTGAGATCCAGATACTTTTCACCATCTCCCGGTATAAAAAACTCAATCGGACCATTCTCAGTAATAGCGGATAGAGGCATAATTTCCGTGTAGATCTTATCCTCGATAGAAAGCTGGGTCATAGGGACGGGACTGAAAATAAGTCCAGTTCTGCCAGGGTGCACTCAGGGGATTTGTGATGCAAAAGAGCCATGTTTCACTCTCTTTCTCTCTATTTATGATTCAGTGGAATATATCCCTGCTCCGTGCAGACTTCCTCCCTTTAGGCTTGATCCTTCCAACTGACTTCTTTCTTTTGAGCGGCCTCACTATTTGTGACCTCCTCACACGTTCACCCGGCGGCCGCTTTCTTGGTCTTCGTGACAGAACCATGATACCCGATCCTTCTTGTCCTCCCGTCTCTGCAGGACCAGAGATCCTTCTCATGGTTTTGCCTATGACATCTGAGGCAATGTTTGTAGCTGCTGTTTTCAGATGAGGCTTAGCTATAGCAAAACCTTTTTTAACAAGGGGGGCTACGAAGCGAAATAATTTTGAAAATATAGAACCTATTCCACGACCGTACATTACAGGTGCTCCATAAAAACCAGGCAGGGTACCTCCGACCTGGTTCTGGTAATAGTTTACGAAGCGGTGAGGATCATCCCTCATGTTTATCTGAACCATGTTGCTTCGTTTTGTCGTCCTCCTCCTGACACAGACACAGACACTGAGGTGACCTCTGACTGAACGTTTGTTTGATAGTGACTAATGAGTCTGTGATCAACCCGTTTTTATATATATATATATATTACCTCTTACTCTCTCTGTGATATTAGAGTGAATGACAATCATTTCATTACGCGTTGTGATATCACGGGTCGGAAGTGTAGTCTCACAACGAGTGTTTTGATCCGTTTTAATCTCTATGTGGATGTTTTCAATATGCCTCTTTGCTACAGGTAGATAGTTGACCGGGTTAAAAGTATGCGTAATTATATCGCCAAACTTACCCTCTACTCTAGCTGTTCGCAAGAGCGTGGGCATAAGCATCGCCGACTATCTGAGGAGCAACCACATCGCTGTAACAGTAAAGCTGGTAGAAACCTGCTTTTAAATCCATCGGGTAAGGGGCACTCCTTTTATCAAATACGATCCATTTGCCAGGCTCCACACCTAGCATGTAGCTCAGTGGTGGATAAAAACGCAGGTGGTACTGGCCACCTGCCTGATACACGAGTCTATTTTCCACCGTGTTCACGACTAAATAAATATCAGAACCTATTTTTCTAAGGTGACCCTCAATCTCGGCTTTGAGCTGATTCAAATCCTTGAAATGTCCCCATCCTATATTGTGGCGGTAGAAATTTTCCAGCCCCGCTTTCCTCCATTCAAAAAAAGCCTGGTCCCTGGGGGCATTATGCCATGTGTACGGATAAGAAATCTCCGTCAAGGCAACCTGCCACGAACCTTCCAAATCGATATGCTGGGCTAAATCCACGCGGAAACTGGAACTGGTATTATTCTTAAAGACGTTGAGACTAGCGTTGGAGGGCAGGGTGATATAAAACCCCTCATCCTCTACCGTTCGGTTCATGGTGTAATGTAGCGGGCTAGGAGTAGCGATGGCCCCCTTTATACCTCGTGAAGGTCACTGGCTCTGACCCAGCTGTTGAATTTCTCAGGCCAGTTTTTCCAACGGACAAAAACCTGTTTTACACCCCTGATGTTGCGTCGTTTTAATATCTTCTCCACTTGATACATCTTGTCTTTATTCAGTTTAACTTTTTGAATCTCCTCCGCGTAAAATGAACCTTCAATAGCTTCTCCATCAAAATCTTTGAGTTTGTACACAGGGGGAGATCGTGCAAGCTGCTCGGTCACTGTAAACATTTCATCTGTAAAACTTTGTTCATATTTCTTGTCAAACACGCCTCGCAGTTTAGATATTCTTACAAGATCTCCTTTTTTAAACTTTATCCTTGAGTCCTTGCAGCGTCGATCGCGTGCAGAGCCGTACAGGTTCTGAAAAACTTTAAAGGTGTTTTCTAGAGTCACCTCTACAGGCTTCATTTTGATGCTCGTGTGGTAACTGTGGTTGTAACTTTCCACGAGATCCTGCAGGACGTCGACGTATCGACGTGTGTTATTAGCAGTAAAATATCTCCACATCCTGGTTTTTAACGTGAGGTTAGACCTCTCAATCACAGATGCCTTTACCTCGCTCGGAGTAGCAAAATGCACAACTCTGTGGTTCTCTAATAATGCCTTAAATTTTTTGTTAAAAAATTCTTTCCCCGCATCAGTTTGAAGTTTTTTAGGGGTCTCGCTTTCTCTAAAAACGGATTCAAAAGCCTTTACCACCTCTGCGGCTGTTTTTCTCTTCATAGTGCGAACGTAAGCCTTTTTTGAAAACACGTCAATGACGGTTAATAGATAATTATACCCGTCATTGTACTCAGCCAGGGCCTGCATGTCGCAGAGATCTGCTTGGAATTGTTTTAAGGGGCTGGTGACAAAAACTCTGTTTCTCGGAAAATGTATTCTTGCAGGTTTATGTAGAGTATATGCATCTTGCTCTGATAAGAAGTCTTGCACTTTTTCGCACGCGACTTTCTTACCCGTTTCGTCCTGTACAGCTTTACGCAACCTCTCTACTCCCCCAAAACTACCAGGGTGGATAGGATCGTAGAAAACCTTTTTCATTAACCTCGTTTCAGCCATCTCACCTTATACAAACTCTGGCTTGTAATGACAGAAAACACAAAACGCAAGTATATTTCAACCTTTTATTTTTTCTCTAATGTGTAATAATACACACACACACACATACAAATGATCACAAAAAGCAGGAATGCTAGTAATATAGGATTTAAGAAAAGTTAAATGTTATAAAAACATCACACGAATACAATATTAGTCTAAACACATCCGGCTCATGGAAAGAAGGAATGTAACACCCCTCTTTTAACCCTCCCAGAACTTTGTCATGGTTTGAAGCTGCTGCAATTTCTTTACATCTTCTCCAATCAACTGCTCGTACATATTGTGTATAGAAGTGTTGATTTGTTTCACCAGAGTTAGTTCGTACAAGTAAGCTTCTGCCACAGCCCTGACTCTGGCATCATCTTCACAAATGTTACGCGCAGTTAGAAGATGTTGAATGGAAGCAACGAATCGTTGATTATAAAGTCTCTGCATCAGAGTGTAGTAATGGTCATGAAAAAAGTCGTCCTCGAGGACATCCTTGCACTGATGTTGGCGTAAACTAGGGTGATCGACACTACACCCGTAGCATGATTCAATCATAAATTTTTTGATGGTCTCGTTCAAGAGGTGTATCACTGCAGTTTTCACAACTTTGATGAAACCTGAGGGGACCCATCCATCAAACTCGTCCTCACCCTCTCCTCCGGCATCCTGAGTGTGTGCAGGGGACCCCTGGCCTGGTGGAAGCTGAGAGTCCTCCATTTCGTTAGATTTAGCTTCCTCCGTTGTTACGGCCACGGTGGATCCTATCGGGTAGAGCGTTAAGCAGCGGTCATCAGGCGCCGAATTTGAGAACTCGATCTCGAGAGAAGAGGAGGAGTTGGAGGAGAAGAAAGACTCAGACGAAGTCGCTGGTGAAGGAGGGTGATACGGCTCCAGGTAGTATCTGTCGCTGTCTGGTGATCCAAACTGCGGTGATGTGGATGTTGCCGAAGGACTCCCTGTATGCATCAATAGCGACGGAGAAGCATTCTCCAGATCGCGGTCAGCGATCTCCTCGCACAATGTCTTCTGGACGCTAGTTCTCATCCTGTTCCTCGTGTTGATCGGTGTATGACCTGTGCTGGAGTGTGTCCTTATAAACCTGAAGGGGGTGTGGTTATTGAGGTTGAGGAGGAGGGTTCTCAGCGGAGGGAGGTCTACACAGCCAGGGTTTTCTTGACTGCTAGAATCTCACCCCAGTTCTGGCAACTGCGGAACAGCGTGGAAACTCGATCCGCTATATCATTCATCTTCTCCACCCAGGCTGCATGAGGTATTGCTAACAGCGTCCTAAACACACCACAGTCAGAGTTATAGCACTCAAGAACAAAAAGATCCCCGTCTTCATTCTCATTAGATTTCCGGTGGCTTGCACGGAAGAACCAACGGCCTGTAACGCCTGTTTTCGATTGCCACACAGCAGTGAAAACCATCCTTGTTTTGGCCAGCTCAGCATCATCCAGAGGATTCCTCAGTCTCGGACTCTCCAGTCTCGGCCGTTTGGCTGCAGACGTTGCCGGGATTTCTTCGGGTTCTTCTTTCACTGTTAACACCTCCTCAGCTGAGCCCTTGCCTCCTTCTCTATGACGCGGTATCGCTAGTTTCAACACTCCCCAGTCGTTGGAAGTTAGCATACCCACAGTGGTCAGAGGTCCCGGCTTCTCACCACCCTCGTCAAGCTGATACAGACAGAGGTCACCTGTTTCATACATGAACACATAGCCCCATCTTCCCCGCAGTCCATAAGGCTCCAGTGACCATTCTTCCCGTAGAGACACGGGCGGCGGTTGCTGCGTTCTGCACAGAAACACCATCCTTTTCTTGGGAGCATTTGGTACCAAGGGCTGATCTTCAATTATCGTTACCGGAGTCTCACAAATGAGAGACCACAGAGCACACGTCCTCTCCGGTGCCTGTGTACATTTCTCCTCTACACTCACTCTGCTTCTTGTCCTCGGCATCTTGAATCAGCTATCTTTCACCCCAAAGTCGTTCTCTACACACTGACTGTCTCAGGGTTTTTATCCTTTACTCGAAACCCCTCCCCTGTCCACCCATTGGCCCTCAAACCTGGGGTCGAAAAATACCCCACCCCACACATCTAATTATTTTCCCATCTTTACCTTACAGGGACCGGTCTTTGAAGCTGTTAAAATGCTGACCGCTTCTACAACTTAACCTTTTCTATTAACCCTCACCCTTTCTCTTATTTAAACATTCAACTAATATATTTCTCACAACCTCCTGACCTTAGCTGTAATCATTCTTAACCCTAGCCATAAACACCCCCTTCCTTCCTTAGATCGCTTCAACAGATGGCTAATCTATGTCAAACGAAGGTCACACGTCAAAATAGCTTGATCGATCGATAAGAGGTCAAAAGTCATATCCCCAGATGTCAGCAAACGGATGTCAAACAAAGGTCACCTGTCATATTAATTTGATTGATCGATAAGAGGTCAGAGGTCACCTGTCAAAATGAGTTTGAGCAAAGGTGTCCTTTTATTTCTCTCACCTCACACACCAGTTCAGGCTCTTTTCCCTTCAGCAAGGTGACATTACACATCCCAAGAGCCAGTTTGTGGGAATTGGCATGTCTCGGTCACTGCCTTCGCCTACCGCCCTGTTCACAATGCACCCAACCTTAAATATCCTCCACACAAGTGGTGAGCTCATGTAAAGGTGACCTAATCAGGCTGAGCCTGGCCCAGCCCCTGGAGCCAAGGTTAAGCCAGTAGGCCCTTGTAAGCAATCTGAAAATAATACTCAGAGCTAGTATACCGGGAGCTAGTATCTCGCCCCCTCCCGGATTCTCCACCGAGAGCCATCATGGTAAGATTCATGAGTTTCAGAAACAAAGAAGAGATAATAAAGATAGCATGGCAGAAGAGAGGCTTTGTGCACGAGGGGAAGAAGGTGTTTCTGGATCATGACTACGCTCCGGAGGTAGTGAGAAAGTGGAACAAATACACGGAGGCAAAGAAAGTTTTGAGAGAGAAGAAAATATGCTTCCAAACAACATTCTCGGCAAAATTATGGGTGTTCTAAGAGGGAAAAGTCTGGTGAGGAGAGGGTTACAGGTGACGGTGGTGAAAACTACGGACAGCGGACCAGAGAGGATCAAGCACCTAACTTGGTTGACCAGCCGGGCAAAAAAACATTAGGAGGGACTAGGACGAAATCAAATGGACTTCAGATTTAAGGACAGGGTTTGGATAGTCAGGTGTACTTGGATTATGTTCTGCACATGATCAAGGTGAGAAATCGGCATTCATTTTTATTTATTATTTGTATTTGTTACTTAAGGATGCTAGTGTTACCCTTTAAAAAAGCGTGATTTCCTCTACATGTCTTATAAAATAAATAAATAAATAAAAAGTCAGGTAGGCTTTTGTTTTTCAATAGCTCTTTAGTTTGTTTTTTCTTTTTGTGTTTTTTTTCATTGAGCTGTTGGACACATGGACAATATTGATTACAGCATATAGGGCCCACTTCCCCTAGGAGGAAGGGCATATCCTTCAGAGCGGACTTACCATCAAGACTCAGCTAGGGTCAAAATGCAGACCCCACGCAAGGAAGTTTACTTGTTGATCACTAGTTCATCAGTGGGATAATGGGATACTCAACCCAATTAAAAGGTCCAAGATACTAGGTAAAATTAAGAAAGAGGGGGTGGGGGTGGCTCAGTCACTAATCTAAATGTATATGCACCCCTGGGGGCAGACTGGATGTTTTACAGGCAAATGTTTGACTTGATGATATCAGAGGGGGAAGGTATTTTGATTTGGGGAGGAGACCTAAATCTCCGACTAAACTCACAACTTGACTGTTCAGCAAGGGGGATACAGAAGTCCACAATTGGCAAGAAGTTCAGAGGGCTATAAACTAGAATTGCACTGTTAGCTCATAGCTGCTGTGTTGTTGTTATTGGTGGTTATCGGGGGGCTTATAGAGGGCTTTCCACACACTCGTCTACTGGGATGACGTCATTGATGCGTGCAGCTGCAGCAGACAGTCTGCTAACTTCACACATAGTTTGCTACTGATAGTTTTGTGCAACATGGCAGGATATTTATTAGATTTTGACGACGTGGACGACAACTTTGAGTACGAGGGACGTCCTTACCGGGGTGAATGAGCTGTGCTGCAGTGGTCGATGATGTCATCCCAGTAGACGAGTGTGTAGAAAGACATTGCACATTGACAACAACATTGCAGCTATGAACTAACAGAGCTATAGCACACGTTCATTAATTCATTCTTCTTAAAGTACTGGGGAAATAAAGACAGATAATTCCTTATTTAGAGGCTGCATCGTCTATGCCCCGTTCACTCTGTTATATGGATCTCGAGGAATCTAAATATCTTCCGAAGGACGTCAACTTTCACCAAACTGTTCTCGGTGAGTAGATGAACGTATTTCATACCAGAAATAAGGTCTAGGTTTAAAAATACTGGAGTTCCCCTTTAAAGAAAAGCATGGAGAAAATTTTGAAAGTGGAACTTCCATTTACATTTATTGTTTTGTACTTGGGAAAAGGGAACCAGAGAATAACAGGGGATAAATATTTATTCAGGACAATGTTAGTGGCAAGTAAAAAAGCTATCACCAGGAAGTGGCTGAAAACAGAGACACCTAAAATGGAGGATTGGGTTGAACTGATGCATAATATTTTTAGAATGGAAAAGTTGACTTTCTCAGTTACACTAGAATCAGATAAATTAAAAATTTTATGGAATAATTGGGTTGATTTTGTAAAACCATTTAGAACAGACTTTATCTGGTAAAAACCATGTATCTTATGGACCTCCTCGGTTCTGGCTACGCATGTTAAATGTTTACAAGATTGTGTTCGGCATTATCCTTCTTCAGGAGAGAATGGTATTTACATGAGGGGAATGAAAACTTGGATGGTAGGGAAAAATTTACTCATTTGTAGTATATTGAATTTTGTGTTTAATTGTGAATTTTAATCTATTTATGTTTATGATCCCTGGAGTGAAGTATTGGTATGATTTATATACATGGAAAACATGTGTGATGTTGAATGCTGATGGGATGATGCTGAATGGAATCAATAAAAAGTTAATTACAAAAAAAAAAAAATTCTGAATGTCTTGACCTCTCTTGGGCTGTAACCTTGTTGCGACAACCATCTCAAAGAAAGAGCTGGGGGTTTTTTATGTTCTGTTGTATTAATTATGTTCTGTTGTATTAATTGATTTAGAGACAATGAAAATTTAACAATTTCTCTGACCCTTTTGACCGTGAAAAAGAAAAATAGCCTTGTATTTAAATTTTGATCAGCAGGTTTCAGCTTTTCAGTGATGAGGTTTTGTTTCTTACCTTTTTTTCAAAGTTCTGGTTCTAAGGGGAATTTGCAATGACCAAAATATTCATTGACATTGAACAATTGGAGATGAGATCAACAAAAGCAGTAGTCTCAACTTGCACGCAGTTACAACAGGCATAAATCAACCGAGCCAAACTATTATGAGTACTACTATGAGTTGTGCTGCACTAACATGTCTGGCATCAACTATTGGCGATATGATGCATGATTTAAATTTAGTCTATTTTTTGAAGTAACAAATTTATAGCATTGCGAGGGCTCACAGCTCCTCCCTCCTGGCGTTTCTCTCATGCTGAGGGAGGTTCCAGGAACAGGCTAAAGAATCTATGCTCAACTGAGACGCCACAGCGAGATACAGAAGAAGAGTAGTTTATACAGTCAACATGCCTCAGGTAAGACAAACCAAAAAAAATGTTTTTTAAATTTACATTAAAGTAAAACATACAAGAAACATTTGATATACCGATTTGTTGTTTAATCAGACAGTTTAGTCGAAAAAACAAACCAAACTGCTGGCCAGATATCAAGCGAAGTGATCAAATTTGACAGGTCCAGATTTGATTTATATGTTAGCCTGCTTTAAACCCCACAGACTGGGATAGGCTGTTCAATTTTTTTCTTTGTACTTGTTTATGAAACAAACTTAACAGGCGCGTGTAGTCAGCGGCCCCTCCCTGAAGAGCCAGCGCCGCGTCAACCGGTGTTCGAGATCTACTGGTTTCAGATCTAATGTTAAAATTCCTGTGCGGGCGACTGCTGTTTCACGAGAGTAGGTGGCTGCATAGATGCCTGGTCAAAACTTCACGAAGGAAATAAACCGTTTTCAAAAATATTCGCGTTGTCGCTATTGTAAAAATGTGTCACGTATATTGCCATTAATCTTATGTAAGATTGGTTACAAACTTGACCTATCAGGCATTAAAGGTTTTAAAAAAAAAAACAGTAAATTGCTCCTCAAAAGGTGAAAGCGCTGAGACACGGCAAAGTGTGACAGAGCCTGAGCGACTTGCGCTACATCTGTATCTGGCCTCATTCGAACTGTGACAAAGGGGAGCGTTAAGACTGCAGGAGTAAACTTCCTTATTTTAACCAGGACGTTTCGATGTAAACAGCCCCAGCGCTTGGTATATTTCAGTGGGGAAACTAGTTTCACCCTCAAAGAATTTATATATGTGGTAAACAGTATAAAGTCGATTGTTTCCCCTCCTCTTGTTGAGTGCACAGGACCTGTTTGTGTGTGTCTTTAATAAAGTGCAGAAACAGTTAAGAGAAATCTAGCTATACAAATAAGAGAGTTTTCTCCAACCATATGTATGTCTGTTTATGTATGTCAAACGAACCGGGCGCTTAAATGGGATTTGAACCAGCGTTTTTCTGTGCCCCTGTGGCTTTCGCCATTTTAAGAAAAGCCGTTTCGCAACTTATTTGCACAGACTTGAAGCAACTTCGCGTATCTACAACAGATCGTGTTCACTGGCTGTCTAACAAGTTTCACTGGTTCAGGAAGCAAGTTCAAACTAACAGGTGACAGTCACAACCGAGACGGACGTTTTGGTCCATGTGGCGTTTTTTGTGTGTAAATGAGAAACTGGTGCTTTCCTTGAAGGCTGCAACAGAATGCATTCTTCACATCACCGATCAACATTCAGTGTATCTGTTATTTAGGCTATTCTACCATTATTAACAATGAGCACCTACTCTTGACAGTTTGAAGCTGGGATAGGCCCCAGCCTAACGAATATGAAATAACTGGTAATGATTTTCAAAATTGTTGAGACTAAAATGGATGTGGCATGAGATCGTTGGGTTGCTGTGCTAAAAAAGGGGACATGTTTCTTTTAAAGTAATCACAATGATGATTTCCTGGTACGTTGACAATGGGTCCTGAAAAACCATGCCTACTCTCACCAGTTGATCTGAACTCCAGTAAATCACTTACACCTCAATATGCACAGCTCAAGCATTATTAATACAGTATATGAATATAGTATTCCATTTAAAACTTGGCCATGTACACTGCAGGCTAATGTCAAACTAAAGAGACAATCTAGCATAGCTCTCTTTATTTAGGAATATTTCTACATAGAGCACTGCATTATTAAAGACAAAACATAAGTCATTGCGATCACTTTGTTTCTTTACCTTACCCTAAAAAGGACCTGTCTTCTTTGTAGCAGCTCATGGCTAAATACACAGGAAATATTAGAAATAGACATAAAACACTCAAGGGCAGAGATTTCTATCCTCCACTGAAACCTGTGATCAGTGCTGGAGATCGAGCTTACTGTATAAGATAGAAATAAGTAATACATTGAAGGTGAGATATAAAGGAAATCCAATTCACGTCCTGTTCATTGTTATTTTAAAGTTGTGAGCCAAGACCAGTTAGAGTTACTGTGACTAACTTTTTCAGTAAACTTTGTTATATAATTGATTTGGACTTGTGTATGGCATTCTTGGGTATCCTTAACTGCTGTCATGTGTTTTGCCAGTAACCAAATTTGCTGCTGGGGTAGTAGTGGAGCTTCAGGGTGAAAAGCAAAGCGTTTAAGATTACCATTCCTTCACTGTTTTCTGTCTTTCTTCCACCATATCATTCTTCCTTTCTTTTAGTTCTCAGACCTGGAGAAGGCCATTGATACACTGGTCACCCAGTTTCACTCTGCTTCAGCTGACAATGGTCCAGCACTGAAAAAAGATGAATTCAAGGGTCTTTTGTCATCCCAGCTGCCCAACCTTGTGAAGGTAAAACTACCATTAGTCTCCTTGCATTTGGCTGTAATCCAGATTCGCTGTTGACTGCGGCACTTGGGTGTGGCAGGCAGCACACATAACCGACCTAAGCTCACACAAAGCCACACATTTTCATTGTCAAACAGGCCCAATGCGAACACCGGAAAACACTCATGATAAAAAATTAGCTTCATAGATAAGAGCTGGAATCATGTATATATGTGTGTGTGTGTGTGTGTGTGTGTGTGTGTATATGCATGTGTGTGTGTTTTACATGATGATTGAGTGGGATTACTTTATTTTTGAAGGAATATTCTCTTCAATCTTTACCAGCTGTGTTTAATTATTTATCAGTTTGACAGGAAGAGTAACAGGCAGCACTAAAAACAAATCTATTTGGAAAAGCAAGGAAACGAGTATCCAAACTGTTCATAGTACTTATTCATTATTGATTTTTCAAGAGCTCCCTTTGTTTTGGAGTCTGTATTTTTTTTTAAAAAAGCCGTTTTCAGCACTAACAACACATGAGGCCATGAAAAGAAGGCTTTTGTTTTAGATATTTGAACATCCACAAAAGTTTAATTTAAAGCCTGTTTCTGTCTTTCCATTACCATCTTGACTAGTCATGCAGTTACACACATTAATAGTAGAGGCTTTGACGAACAGCCAACATTTCATGTAAAAAATGTCTCGACTTGGGCTGGCACTGGTCCGGGGAGAACATCGTCTGAATGCCTGGTTTCTTGTCTTATCTGACTTTCTTTTAGTCGTGGAACCCATTTCCAATTGTCAGCTGGTTCTTTATTATTTTCAGTGTTAAAGAGAGGACAAGTGTGTCAATAACTGAACTGAAACTCTCTGTTTGTAATAAGGTTTTGTTTACTGGTATGCATCTACAATTTCACAATTAAATATTTGTTTTGGTGTGTTTCCACAGGGGATTGGCACAGACCAGGGACTGGGTGAGATTCTGAGGAAGATGGGTGTAGGTGATGGCGAGGGCGAGGGCATTACTTTCAAACATTTCTGGAACTTAATCCAGTCACTAGCCACCACACAGCATGGCCTCCTTAGCAACCAGATGGGCTCATCATGCAGCTGCATCCTCTTCTAAAGCACTGGCTCTCATCACATGAACAAGCTCTAAATTTCCACTTTATTAATTTGATTTAGGATTAACAATATGGTCCTTACTCTCGTAATTACATATCGTACAGAATACACTCTTTTCTGTCACAGTAAGCTGTTTCTAACCTTTATGACTAAAACCTAACAGTTTTAAAATCCTTTGATCTCTGTCTGGCAGGTTCCTTTTATCACATCTGTCTCTGTACTGCCCAGGATCTTTTGAACTAATTCAAATTCAGGCAGGTTTACAATTGATATTTGCACATTGTCATTAAAAGCTACGATGCCATTAAGTTTAAAAAATAATTAATAATTAATTTTCATCCATTGTACTAGAAAGCATAATGATATTGTACATGTTATATTCTTAGGTTTGTGTTTAGCCACAGTAGCTTTAGCTCCTAATTTCCTATTTTTTAATGGGTAAAGGATTAAATCCTGATTTTTCTCTGTGCATGTCAGATACCAAAATGTCCTTTAAGTGGTACAAATTCTTTTAATTCTCAGAACTATCGTACAGTTACATTTGCTTCACATAGAAACAGCATTGTTGAGCTGAGAATGCTGGTATCGGTGATGTCCAGAAGTGACTGGAAAAGGTTTGGAATTTAATTGTTGCAAAAGACTGCTGAGAACTATGACAGTCAATAACAGTTTTCCACATTTGCTAGAATTATACTGTAGTTTTTCTTCCACATGTTAGTGTTCATGAAGCATTTTAATGGGTCATGTTTTCTTTACAAATTTTATGAGGATGAATTGTTACTGTTGTGGTAATAACATCATACCAATGTTTAATGGAAGTCACAGTTTACCCTTGGATCCTGTCTTTTCTATTTATATTTTGTTATTCTCTCGCTTCTTACCAGTATAATAACATAAGAAAAGCAAATTAATGAATAAAATAAATCCAACACAAAATATGTTATGTTTCATCATTTATTAGTTTACTAACAAGAAAAATTCTCACAATGTTTACTACGAATTATATGAATATTTGCATTATCTGCTTAATGGTCCATGTAGTGTTTATCATTTAAATTTAGAATACATTGTAAAAAGGTAAATATTTTCAGATTAATTTTTTATTATTTTTTTTTCCCTGATAACAATGAGAAATGCACAAATCTGTAAGCGTTGTGTTTTTTTCCTTTAAAGTGCAACTTGTGGGCCAACAATGTCAGTAATCTAAAGTGTAAATACATGCTGGAAGAACTATTTATTCTAAAAAATATGACATTTAAAGATGTTTTAGTATCAAAGTTTTGTTCTTTACAAAATGCAGTTCAGTAGTGACATAAGGGAGGTGCTATGAGTTTAACAATAACTGACATTCCTATTTCTAATAGTTTTCAATTTATTCTAGATTTCACTAATGTCACTACTGAGCTGTAATTTCTCTTTAAGTCACTGTGATTGTTGTTAACCTGCAAATTGCACTTCAAGTTACTAAACTGGGTAGATGATTTGCATTATTCTATGTATTCAACTGGCATCAAATAAGTTCATATAACAGCAAGCTTTAGCAGTTATATTTTGCAGCTTTTCAAGCATTGTTGTAATTTCGCATAATCTGTGAGATATTTCAACACAGAAAGATATCACAGCCAACTATACACTATTTAAAAAAGATTGCTATCACACATTACACAATAATTGTGCATTTTAATTATCAGGTAACAAGGGAGTACATCTTTTGAGTTTCTTTCCCTCAGGTGTACCTCGAAAAAATTCTAGATAAGATGAAAACACATACTTATTCATGACTTTTATTCTACCAAAGATATCTAGCTCTGTTTGCTCATGGTTGATTGCATTCATCACTAGCTTTGATTTAACATACAAAGCATTTTCCTTAGCAACAATTTGATCTAACAAAATCTGTCTGCTCGGTGGTGCCATTTGATAGTTGTCAATGGTGCAGCCATAGAATCCTCGTCGCAGCTGTTCAGGCCAGGGTTGATCAGTTGCCATGGGGTGGTTCTCTCCCATAAAGGCAGTACAAAGGGAGCTATCAGTACCCCTGGAACGTCCAACTTCACAACCAATAACACTCATGAGGAAAAGTGAGAAGATTCTAAAGTTACATACTGACGCTGCAAACACTGCTGTCATGAAATAACGGCCCCATCGCTCACAGTTGTAGTTACACTGTTGGAACTGAAAAGTTTGGCGACAGAAATCATTGAATTTAGAAGCTTTAAGACCGTGTTGCAACTCCAGCAGGGATGATTCACTCTGCTGGTAACTGAAATTCTGACGGAAAGTTTCAATTTCAGCTTCATTGTCAGTTCTCATTAACTTGCCCACCAGACTTACACTAAGATTTTCCTTTTGTACTCTATAAATACATTCGTTGAGAACATAGTATAGGTCAAATGCAACTTCCTCTCTGGCATTGTATCGTATCTCCACAAGCAGGTCCTGTATGTTACTGATATGCTTAAGGATAATGTTGTCTTCTTCTGTAAGTTCTGGCTCTTTTAGCCAAATTGCTTTTAGGTGGTCGTGGTCTGGTATATAATTGGGAGCACGCCTTCTTTCGTTCTCCTCAAAGAACAAACTCCAAGTAAGCCCCTCCAAGCAGTCAATAGAGGAGTACTTTTTGCGCAACTCAACTGGAACAAACATCTGAGGGTGGCTTGGCCACTCCAGTGTCTGAACGTATAGAATATTTCCTTTATAATTTGGAATTACTGGACCTGCACACCCAAGTCCTCTTTTTGTCACCAAGTCACCTCTTTGGTTTAGTTGAGCAATGACTCTGCTTCTGTAGTTGTGGTATCGCCACACACTGTCACTTCCAGTTATTATCTCTCCGTCAGAATTAACCGAGAGGAAAGTGTTGTATAGGAACAGCTTTGTTTCCACACTGACAGAACGGAGAACTTGTAAAAGCCTCAATGCAAAGTGCTGGTAATTTCCAAGGTTGCAGCTAATAAGGCTGATGGTGCCAACGTGGCCAATGAGGATTTCAGTTTTTAGGGTGGACACAAATCTGGCAAGTTCCTCAGGGCCATAACCAGCTAGCTGGAGCATTCCTGTGGTGTTCTTACTGCCATGGCCAACCAGAATAATATCATGATTTCTAGTTAAAAACATATGACTTCCTCTCAGAATATGCAGTGTCTTCTTATAGTACCTCAGCAGACTTGATGAAGTGGGTTGTCTCTCAAACAGGTAAGTAGCTGATTTAATCACTGTAGGGTCCTCCTCCATTATAACTATGGTTTGATGGCTGAATTTATGGTCACCTTCCCTAAGGGTCATATCGTGTTGATTAGACTTCTTTTTGTTTGTTTGTGTCCTTTACAGAACAGTGCAAAAAAAAAATGTAATTCAAATTATACTGTCAATGTGTTCACAATACATAGCCATAAATTCTGTAAGCTACCATTCTACATTTGTAGTGATGACAATCATCTTGGTGTCACTGTAACATTACATGGCAAATTTTATATCTAAGTGTTGTAAAGTGAGCCAGTGGATTAAATATTCTCATTCACTGGATCTTATAAGTTTCACTGAAATTATTCATAAAGAATTTGTTTAAGTGGAGTGCTTTACGAATGTAGTATGAGCTTTATGTTGGTCATTAACAAATTATCAAATATTCAATACCAAATGATCAACTGGCATTCCATACATATCCATATAATATCCATATAATTTCCCCATCAGAGGAATTTAAATAGACTTTAAAAGGTTAAAAACAGAAGTTACATGATGTTGTATCTTACCGTTTTCCTGGAATGGAGCTGGTTTTTGCACTCTGAACATTCCAATCTGAAATTATCCCCCAAAAAAAATAAAAAAATAAATGCTTTTATATATTTATATATACACATATACACAAAACCATGCATATATACACTATATTGTATAAAGTGTATACTAGTGTGCCCAGGTGTATAAATTCAAGCACCTAGGCATGCAGACTGCTTGCACTTGGCAAGCAAAAGTGGTGTGATTAGAGACGGAAGTGCGGATGTCGGGAAGGACTAACAGCGAAGCTAAGCCTATTTGACTAATGGTCAGATCTGGCCAACTTGAATTTTTTTGTGGCCCGCAAAACTGCCGGTAAATATATATGATATAGAAAAATTATTACATCAAACACGGTAAACTCGTAAATATCTACATTGCGTGCGTGACATAGCCACGTGATGGAGTAGCCAATCACGCAGCCAAATGCAGCCAATCGCACCAATCACAGCACTGCACTGCAGTTGCCTTGGCTCATGGGTGAGAGAGGTCAGCACCAGCATGGCGCTCTCAAAACCGAAGAAATAGAAAATTGATTTGGAAAACCGCCAGTTCCAGAGTGAATGGATGGACAATTATTTTTTTTGCCTGCCATGACCAGTACTACACTGGTCTGTTTACTGTGCAACAAATGCATATCTGTGATGAAAGAATACAACTTGAAGCGGTACTACATTGGTGTGAGTTTGAAACACAGCTGCGGACTCGGACTTGGGACTTGGCCTCGAGTTGCACTTAAGTCGCACTAAACTGTGACTTCAGACTCGACCCCTAAAGACTTCAGACTTGATTTTGACTCAAGACTCTCTCAAGACTCAGGAACAACCGTTATTTCATGTTATTATTTAGCTGTTATTCGTCTTTTCCATTTGTGTTTGTGTATGCTATCTACTTCTCTGAGCCAGATGTAAACACCAACCAACCAACACACATGTGCCATGTGTTAAGCCCGCATCTTCAATATCAGACATGACAATGACAAATGCTACAAGTTCACTGGGAGTGCCTTGGATCATTACATTTGCATTCAATGGCTTCACGCAGAATGCTCTCTCCGGGTCGGGAATGAGATCCTTCCCCAAGTGGAGGAGTTCAAGTATCTCGGGGTCTTGTTCACGAGTGAGGGACGAATGGAGCGTGAGATTGACGGGCGGATCGGTGCGGCGTCTGCAGTGTTGCGGGCTCTGCACCGACCCGTCGTTGTGAAGAAGGAGCTGAGCCAGAAGGCGAAGCTCTCTATTTACTGGTCAAGCAACGTTCCCATCCTCACCTATGGTCACGAGTTGTGGGTAGTGACCGAAAGAACAAGATCGCGAATACAAGCGGCCGAAATGGTTTTCCTCCGCAGGGTGTCTGGGCTCTCCCTTAGAGATAGGGTGAGAAGCTCAGTCATCCGGGAGGGGCTCGGAGTACAACCGCTGCTCCTCCGCATTGAGAGGAGTCAGATGAGGTGGCTCGGGCATCTGGTTAGGATGCCCCCTGGACGCCTCCCTGGGGAGGTGTTCCGGGCATGTCCCACTGGGAGGAGACCCCGGGGAAGACCCAGGACACGTTGGAGAGTCTATGTCTCTCAGCTGGCCTGGGAACGCCTCGGGGTCCCCCCGGAAGAGCTGGAGGAAGAAGCGAATAGCAGTGTACAAAGAGTGCAGCACAAAGATACACAATTGTGGTTCAACTACATCAAACTTCATCCAACATCTGAAGACGCACCCGGACCGGTTAGTCACTTACTAATATGAAAGATGTTAAAATTAGCTGTTAGACATTAAACTAACCACAACAAACTGTGGACTAATGCTGTGAACAGGCAGATTGTATAGCACATTTGCTGTTGGCCATATGATATGACAGAATTTGGGTAAACATTTCACCAGCATGTGTCAGAAAATTAGTCTATGCCATTGTCTTCAGTTACAGTCTCCATAGTGTTGCCCAATCTGTAAAAAGTTAGCCTATGGAGACTAGTAAAAGCATACCTACGTAATTTATCAATCAAACTTTTTTTATATAGCACTTTTCATACAGCAGTGTGGTTGAAAGTGGTTTACTGCAAGTTGATTAACAAGTTGATTTTAATGATAATGATCCAACAGTTGTTTTATTTGAAGAAAATACAGTTATGAAAATTAAATAATTCTTTGTGTGTTTCTTCAAATCACATTGCAGTAGATTTTATTTACTGAACCTACAATTGATCGATTTTTATACTGTCCTATATGGAGGATTATCCAGCTCTATGGTCAGAATTTGAATTTGATTTAGTGTTGGCGAGAGACTTGAGACTTGACTTGGACTTGTAAAAAATTACTTGTGAACACCTCTTGTTTGAAAAAAGTTTTTTCATCATATATCTCATAAACCACCTGTGTGTAGATTTATGACTAAAGCTGTGTCTATGAACTAGGCAGAAATGTGCAGACACATTTGTTTTGCTAGATTTATAAAGCTGTGTGCCTATTGCTCCATTTGATCAATTTTATCAATCATTGATGAGCTGTACACACATGCACAAACCTGATTTACGCTCCTATTATTAGCTTGAATGGATTAGGTTTACCCTCTAATTTGTCATATGCATATTAAGACACATTTGCACCACAAGTACATAGGAATGATAATAAAAGCAACAGTTAGAAGCACAAATATACAGAATGTAAAGCTTATACATTCAACAGTGAAGCAGAGAAAAATTAAATCTGTATTATTTTGGTGATATCGAACAGAATAAAAAATCCTGAAATAAAAAAAGGAACAAGGGATCAGCTCTGGTAGTTCAGAGTAAAGGACCATGGTCGAATTACAAATCAATGGTCAAAATACCCATCAATCCACACATCACAAAAGGGCTACAATGGAGGATGGACAACTCCTGTTTTATCTGTAACAGATGAACACACAGACTGTACAGTACACAGTCTATGTCTAGGATGCTCAGAAGGGACAAATGGGATATGGTATGTTGTTGTTTTTACACAATGCCTGAAAAGGATGGGCAGTGTTGTTCTTTGTGCTTTTTAACTTGTGAGCATTCTTCATTTTACAGTCAATTCCAGGGGCTCCAAAACAATGCTTAGCACAGAGCCAGACTTCTTTATCAGTTTGTTCAGTTTCTTTGAGTCACTGGCTCTGATGTTGCTGCCCCAACAGATAGCTGCAAAGCAAAGTGCACTCTCTTGTTGAAAATATGTTGTTCAGATATTGAAGGAGCTTAGCTTCCTCAAGAGGTACAGTAAGTTATGTCCCTTTTTGAAGGCGACCTGTGTGTTGCATTTCCAGTCTAGTCTAATGTCCAGGGAAACCGCCAGGTAACTGTATTTTTCAACCACCTCCACCTCTTCAGCTAGGATAGGGTTTGGCTTATTCCTGATCCACCAAAAAATCTACAATTGTCTCTTTTGTTTAGTTTGTGTTCAAGATTAAGTGATCGTTCCCACACCATACCACAGTGCTGACAAGTTGCATGTACTCATTCTTTTGTCCATCACTGATACACCCAACAACTGCTGAGTCATTTGAGTATTTCTGGAGATGACATAACTCTAAGATTATGTTTACACTGCAGGTCTTAATGCTCAATTTCAATTTTTTTTTTTTGTTTTTGTTCACATTATGATTTAAATGTGACCGCCATCAGAGTCCAGTGTGAACACTCTATGGCCCTGAAGTGACCCAAAGCGCTGCATTTACAGAAATAAATATGGATGTTACACATGTCAACGTGTGTATCAACTCTGGAGTTGTCAGGCAATCAGAGCCGACAAATTTATGAGGATTTTGATTCCAAATCCTCAGTTTCTTTCCACTGTTGTCCATTGTTTACATTTTTACAGAAAAGTCAGATGAATGATGTGATCGTTCAGACTGAGGTTGCTTTGAAAAACATTAGAAAAACATTAGATATGTATTTAGGACCACATATGAAAGTGGCCTGGGTCTGATTTGAAAAAAATCTGATTTGTGCTGTTCAGACTGTCATAAATTTTTATCTATTTACTTAAACATTTTAAATGGCAGGATATATAAATTTGGGGACATAATTCATATGAAAGCTGTAAAGGACATAGAGATTGTCTCCTCCAAGCACCCATTAGGTGGTGCTGTGACCATAAGTCGATACTGAAATGCAGACTGTCAAGGCTGGGACTGTTGTCAATTATGTCAAATATCAGTGTTGTAGAACAATGTGCGACTGAGTAACAGTAACTTCTACAGTAACTACAGTAACAGTAAAAGAATAGAATAGAATAGAATAGAATAGAATAGAATAGAATAGAGACATATATATATATTTTCAAGAGAGCACATTCATCAAAGCTCTGAAGTTTGTTGAAGACTGGATGATGTATGTGTCAAATATGAAAAGTTTTTGTTAAATAGTGAAACATCATAATTATTAGGCGCCAAAGCCTTGCCCTTTGATGAAAGGTAAAGTTCTCAATAAATTTTAACCAGAAGGGCCTTGTGCTTATATGAACCAAGTTTCAGGGTGATATGATGAAATGTGCAGGACAAGTTTGTTCAAATGTAAGCACTAGAAAAATGCCAAAATTGCACAAAAAGTCACAATTCATTAAAAAAAAATGGCCAACTTTCTGTTTGAATTAGCTAATAGATTTCAAGAAGGCTTTCTTCGTAGATCTGTAGCAGGTGGCCATATGTATTTCATACATGTGGGTGTAAGTTATAAGCAGGACTGAATTGATGATATATAATTGATGGCACTTTAGTGCCATTTTCAACACACCGAGAATATTTGCATGGAGATATATTCAAAGTTGGACTCTCCTTAAATATGCAAAATTTGGGGAAGACTGGATGCTGTATCTGTCAGGTACAGGAACTTCCTGTTTCAAGAATGGAAATTCCCCATGGATACATTGGGGAAAATATACAATTTTATAAGATAGTATAATGCAAAGCTTACACTTTTCCTGACAAACTATGAAGATTAAATCATGAAGCCATATGTCAAAATTCAGAAAATATCACTTCCTACTCTCAGTGGGTGGGGCTACAAGGCACAAAAGTGATTAAACTTGTTAGAGTTTTTAGTTGTTATCTCTTGATATACCCTGTTTTACAATTATAGTCCTGAGCTTTAATTGCACTCATATGCTATACCATAAAAATCATGTGTGATCATGTATGGATCTTATACTGCATTAGTTCTAATCATGTGATGATGAAATGTGTGTGTGAGTATGAACAAAGGGAGATGCTTCAGGACAGAGCCTTCCGGAGGTCAACTGAGTTTAACTGACTTCAAACTACAACGCACAATGCCTGATTCAAACTAATTTGTAGATGTATCTCTTAGAATGATTATCGTCAAGGTCTCACACTCTGAAGTTGCAGATGTGTCTCTAAATGTTAGACAGATTCACACGCTCCGAAATTTCTATGCAACCTTTTGTTTTGTAAAGCTCTTCTCCTTTTCTTATCACTGAATAAAACCAGGCTGCTGCAAAGAGGGAGTCGGAGATTGTTGTTGGTTGCTTTGACACATACACCTGTGGCTGAAGCAGCGACGGCTCTCCCCTTTTGCAAAAGCTGAACTTTATATTGATCTCTTGTGTGGTTCTTTCTGTTTAAGGTGGGACTTCGTTAATAAGAACGAAAACCCTATCAAAACTCTAAATTTGGTGCCTTAGGGATGACAAATGAGTGATTCATATTGACTTTTGGTGTCATGATATCATATTGAAATTCATCATACTGCCATGGACACATCTTTCTACAAAAAGTCAGTTTTTTTACATTAAGTATCATCAATTTGTTTTCTGTTGTCTGGCCACATTTGAAGTTATACAGTTATACTGACCAGCAATATGGAGGAGGAGTTTGTTAAATGTAATTTCTGTAAAATTCTACAATGGGGTCTTTGAACCAAAATGGCCAACATCCTGTAGGGCCGGGATCTTCTATGTGTGTGCCAAGTTTCATAAATTTATAAGAGGTGAATTTTCGGCGCTGGCACAATAGGTGGCACCAAGGCCCTAACTACGGTGCCACCTAGTAACTTTCCCTTACTTCATGAGTCACCATAATGGTCTTTCAAAAAGCCTCAGAATGCCTCAATATTACCTCAAATTTCAAAAGCTCTGCACCGCCCTAAAAGTTTTTTTTTTAGATTTATGACACATCTGAATACATGATGTTGAAATCGCGTATTGTTTTTATTTCTATCAGTTATCTATCAGAGTATTTGACTGTGTTTATATTCTTCACTAAAGGTAAAACAGGAGAGGGAGGAAAAGGCTGAGCCAAACCAAGCTCATCTTTGGGCCAAGCTCTGCTCAATGTGACAATAATCCCTCAGTCCACTGTAACTAAACCCCCAACCCAGTAAACTGAGCAAATGGCTGGCCACGCAAGAGCCACATCATTGCCACCTTTTCAGGTGTATGTCAGTGCACCAGGAGGAAATTATCGCCCAACCCCAGGAAGAGGGTGACCTGGGCAAACACACTTCACCATGGAGGATGGAGAGGCTCCTGAGATTTTTGGAAGAGCACAATCCAAACCTCAGTTTAACAATCTCCTGTCCGATGCAGTGTTATAGTAATCAGAGTAATCAGGGGCTGTGAACTCCCTTCTCTGAAACCACTTCTTGGTTAACTCTCGGTGGGCAAACTCAGCCGTGTACAATTGTGCGCACAGCATAAAATAAGGGGTTACACCTGAAGCATCAGCCATTCTCGGGTAAAAACATTTTTGTCCACTGAGCAAGGCCACTGAACAAGGCAACCCTGTCCTATTTGCCTTATCCTTATCCATGTGAGTCTGACCTACCTGTTTTAAAATGTGCCTCAATCCCATTCCTGTTGTCTCCAGCTCACGGGGAAGGTTTCACACAACCAAACGCCACCGCAACCTTAAAAACCTCTGCTCTCCAAAACATACTTTACTCTGTGACACGCCCTTGTCTATGGGGTTGTGGAACTACCAATCAGCAGTAAACAAAGCAGACTTCATTACGGCTTATGCTAACCACCTGTCACTTGATATCCTGGCTCTCGCTGAGACCTGGATTAAGCCTGAAAACAATGCGACCCCGGATGCCCTTTTGACCAACTACTCATTCTCCCACAACTCTCGTACATCTGGGAGAGGTGGTGGAGCATTTCCAACAAATGGAAATACAACCAACTAATACCTAATGCGAAATACAATACCTTTGAATACCACGCCATCTTGGTAACTGCACCAGTCAAAATCTACGTGATTGTCGTATATTGTCCACGAGGACAACTCGGTGACTTTCTAGATGAACTAGACACCTTGCTCTCTTCTATCCCGGAGCATGACTGTCCCAAAATGATCCTTGGTGATATAAATATCCACCTTCAGTCCTAACTCTTCAGATTTTCTGTTTTTAATGTACTCGTTTGAGCTACAACTGATCAGCAGTCCTCCGACTCATAAAGCTGGCAAAGAGCTAGATCTCATTTTCACAAGAAACTGTGCTACAGAGGCCTTGTCTGTCACACCGCTGCACTTTTCTGAGCACTATTTCATTCAGTTCAGAGTGAGTCTCCCGAGAAGACCCTATGGTTTCCTTCCACCGCAACCTGTCTCCCAGTTCTCCTCCGTTGTTGCTTCCACTCTTCCAACCTCCAGCACATTCTCCTCCCTTGAGGTTAATGATGCCACGGAGTCCCTCTGCTCTACACTGAGCTCATGTCTGCATAGTCTGTGTCCTCTAACCACCATACCCGCTCGATCCTCCCAGTCCCACCCTTGGCTCAATGATACTCTCCGATCGCTGCGTACCAACCTCAGAGCTGCCCAAAGGAAATGGCACAAATCAAAAGATCCTGTAGATCTAACTAAATTCCAGGCACTAATGTCATCATTCTCATCCAGTGTCACTGATGCAAAAAAGTCTTTATACATTGACAAGATTCAGAGTACTACTGACACTCGGAAACTTTTTTCCACCTTCAAAACTCTACTTAACCCTCCATCACCTGCTACCAATCGGACGGCAGACACCTTTGCCTCATTTTTTACTGACAAAGTGGCAGCTATAAACAAACAGTTTACTGAAATGCCCACACCTGAACCTTGTGCCACAAACTCAGCATGCGGAAGTCCTATTGCATCATTGTCTTCATTCACCCCTCTCACTGAGAGCTATGTATCTAAACTCAGTCGTCCTATGACATGCCCGCTGGACCCTGCTCCCACTAATCTATTCCAATCCATTGCTCCTACTGTAACTCCAGCAGTCACACATGTGATTAATGCTTCACTGACATTGGGCACATTTCCTACCACATTCAAGCAAGCTCGGATTACACCGCTGCTCAAGAAACCTTCCCTCCCTCCAATTCAATATTGGCCGGTCTCTCTCCTCCCGTTTCTGTCTAAGACCATTGAAAGGGCGGTCTTTAAGTAGGTCACTGATTACCTCTCACAAAATAACCTCCTTGACCCAAACCAATCTGGGTTTAAAGTGGTCACTCCACTGAAATGGCTCTGTTGGCTGTGACAGAAGCCTTAAAAGAAGCCAGAGTGACAGCACTTATCGTCCTCGACTTATCGACTGCATTTGACACTGTCAACCACGGCATCCTTTTGTCCATACTCACTAGCATTGGGATCACAGGGAGAGCACACTCCTGGTTTGAATCATACCTCACTGGTCGGTCATTCAAAGTATCTTGGCTTGGTCACACTTCTACAGTGCACCACCTAGCCACAAGGGTCCCCCATGGTTCAGTACTGGGACCTCTTCTCTTTGCCATATACACCACCTCACTGGACCAGATCATCTGATCACATGGTTCCTCATACCAATGCTATGCTGACGATACCCAGCTCTATCTGTCATTCCCATCTGATGACCACACGAATCGTCTCAGCACAAATCTCAGACTGTCTCTCTGAAATATCGAAATGGATGAAAGGCCATCACCTCCAACTAAACCTCTCAAAAACTGAACTGCTTCTCTTCCCAGCCAAACTAACCATACACCACAGCATCTGCATCCAAACTGAATCCCTAACTCTTGCTCCATCAAAGGTAGCTAGAAACTTGGGTGTCATGATTGATGACCAACTAACCTTCAAAGATCATGTGCTCAATCGTGCCACTTTGCATTACTTAACATAAGAAAGATCAGGCCATATCCAACCCAACACGCCACCCAGCTCCTGGTGCAGTCTATGGTCATCTCCCGCCTCGTCTACTGCACCGACTCGACTCTCCGACCTGGTCTCCCAGCCTGTGCTGTGAAACCTCTGCAGATGGCCCAGAAAGCCTACAAAGTCCTTAATGGAACGTCTACCATCTACTTGAACGCTCTTGCAAAAGCTTATGTCACAACTCGGTCACTCCGGTCATCAAAGGATTGTTGTCTAGCAGTGCTTACACCACACTTAAGACAATCCAAACTCTTTTCATGTGTCGTTCCACGATGGTGGAATGACCTACCAAGTGCTACAAGAACAGAGTCGTCCCTGTCTGTCTTGAAGAAACTCTTGAAGACCCAGTTCTTCAGATAGCATTTCCTATCCTCGCACTAACCCTGTACTTCCCTACCCACTCTACTGCACTGTCTCTTTCTGTACTTTCCTCTATTGCTGCACTCTGTCTCTACACTGTCACTCCTGTCACCTCTGACAGAGTCTGACTAGTGGTTTCCTTTTACGTAGCTTACTGTTAGCTTTTATGTTATATCCTCATTTGTAAGTCGCTTTGGATGAAAGTGTCTGCTAAATGCATAAACATAAACATAATGTTTGGGGATGGTATCAACCTGGACACCAAGGTGGTGCACCTAAAAAAACCCTAAAATGTTTAATGTTTTTAAATTTTTTAAACAAATAATATTCTGTTTGTATATCGGCATATTAACCTGCCTGTATTTAGTGCTTTCCTGAACGTAATGTAATAACAGTAGTGGTAAAGTGGAACCTGGGTTCGGGGGGGGGCGTGGATTCCAGGTTGGTTTCCGGGGCGGAATTCCTGTTTACGTCAGACGCAATCTGGATCCTAACAGCAGCGCTCCGGTCTTCATTGTTCTCTGCTGTTTATTTATTCTTCAGGTCAGTACACGGTGAAAACACACCAGAACTATCTTGTAAAATGGTTACAGATTCTTTTAGTAGTAGATGGTACTTTGACACGGTTTATGTGCGCCGTTCTGCTAATATATTTAAGTTTTATCAGCAGAGGGTTAGCTTGGCAGGATGCTAGCCCACGCCGGGGAAGTCTCGTGGGGCTAGGTGATTAAAAGGCCGTGATATTTTACCAACTCCGGCTTTGGGAGTTTTCTAATGATTTTGTTTAAATCATCTTCAATGAATGTTATTTAGTGACACTGAAAGTAAAGTGAGTCCAGCTGAAGTTAAAAGTAAAGAGAGAAACCATTCTCTGTTCATTAAGTGTGGGAAATTCTGAGGTTAATGTTGAAAGAATGCCATGCTAAATTTTACATTAGTTATAAGTCTGGTAATACTAGTTTTGATAGGTAGTAAGTTAAAAATTGAGTACATGTTGATGTTTAGACCAGTCAATATGCAGTTAAATGCAGTAAAGCTCAGAACAGTTAATTAATCCTGTTTAATACACTTAGTTGCCTTTATTGAAGTGAAGGATGGCAAAGTAAAAGGATGTGGTAAACGTAATTATTACGTTTGAGAAAAAGAAAGGTCATGTAAAGCATCAATGTTGTACACTGAAACAGTTCTGTTGTAATCAATAAATGAGACGCAATCTGGATGCTAACAGCAGCGCTCCGGTCTTCATTGTTCTCTGCTGTTTATTTATTCTTCAGATTGTGCACATCACTGTTTCATCAGTCCTGACACTCAGGACCTGTAACACCAACATAGAGACTGCTCAACCAATCCTTGCATGAGTTTAGGGTCAGAGTAACAATACCCCCTCCCAGAGGAGCCTGAGGGGGGCACTATGGCACCAGCTATTTCATCACAGCAGCAGCAGTAGCCCACCATATTGATGGTGATATAGAAGAATACTCCTTCATGGTAGACACTGGTATCCCCTATTCATGCATTGGAAAGACTGGGTCTAAGCACAAGATCACAGAATAGTTTCTGTGATTCAGCCAGTTCTAATGTGTATTGCCGATAAAACCATACTTGCACCACACCCTTTAAATGAATGATGCCAATATTGAAACAATAGGATGGCAGCAACCAACTATGGCCTTTGGTATATTGGATTCGATTGATGCTTGAATAAAGCCTCCTGCATTAATAAAACAACACTATTTTGTGCCATGTCCTGCCTTGTGCCTCCTGTTTATGTTATTCAGATGCAGTTATTCAGGATTTCCTATTGTAAGAATGCATCTCACACAAAGAAGTGAATGTGTGAACAAGCATTCCGTACAGATTGTACATATCTAATTTTCTGCTAACTCACCAGATGATATCAAATGTGCCAAGTGCTTGCTAAAAGGGAATTGTGATGCTTATCTTTATCAAAAGTGCTCTGTGTCAGTTTTGTGTGAAATGGCACAAAATACAATAGAATAGAAATGGCTGGTCAGTTTAGTAGTTTGTGGTCACAGCTCTTTATGGGGACAATGCAAAACTTCTTGTCCCCATCAATAATTCACACCCAAATAAAAGAGAAAATATAGTACCAATTGATATGTAGTACACTTCCAAAACTGTTGATACAGATTGTCTAAGGAACTTCACCAAAAAGTCACATATAAAGTCAAATATTAAAGCTATTGTTTACGTATATTTTTAAACAAAGCCATACTTTTGTGCCAGCTTAAAAAGTGTAATGATCTTACCAGAATTCAGTCCTGCTGCCAAAGACAGCTGAATGATAATAACACAAAATCCAAACAGTTTCATCATGGCTTTAATGTTCTGTGCAGAGCAGCTTAAGTGAAGATCATCACACATTTAGCAGACAGAAGGGCTTAAAGCCATATCGCAATCCTCATTTGGTTAGACACGGTAGGAATGTAAATGAACATATAACGGTTTATCAGTTAGATATTAAAATTTTTAAAAAGCAGGCTGTGAACATTTTATCCCTCTAATTACCGCAGTAAAGGTCTGTTTCACAGCTTGAAATATGTGGAATGTCATGCTTTCTTTCTGTTTTGAAAATGAATTATTATCATTCAATGTTTGACTGACTTGGTAGCTCATATGGAGAAATTCACCTGTGCAAATGATGCTGAATATTACGATGATGATACACTTGTACAGAGTATTGTTATTCAATATATAGGATGTGCCAAGTAAATATTTACGGAACTCAGCCCAAAAGACCATAACTGAATCATGACAGATCTGTCTGTTTTAAGAGTAAACATATGTAAATATTATGGCAGGTTTCCATATTAAATAAATTAAATGGAATTTTTTTTTCTGGCACAATTATTATAAACTGTCATTATGCATGGTTATTGCTGCTGGTAGGAATAACCTCCTGGATCATTCTGCGTTACAGCAAAGCTGAAGAAGCTGCTTACTGAACACATTACTTTGTTTAACACTATGTTATGTAGAGGGTGAGCAGTATTGTTTAAGCTCATCAACTTGTGCAGCATTCTCTTTAGTACATTCAGAACCAGGGGTTCCAGAGCAGTCTCCAGCACAGACAGCAGATAGATAAAGAGACAGCCCTCTTTATCACTATGTTCAGTTTTTTTGAGTCACTGGTTCTGAGTCTGCTGCCCCAACAGATGGCTGCAAAGTAGATTGTATTCTCCAACACAGATTTATAGAAGATATGCCACATCTTGGTGCAGGCACTGATGTACCAAAGCTTCTATAGAAAGTACAGTCTGCTTTGTCCTTTCTTAAGAATAGCCTCAGTATTGCATTTCCAGTCCAGTCTGTTGTCCAGGTAAACTACCAGGTAACTGTATTCCTCAACCACCCTCACCTCTTCTCCTAGGAAGGACACAGTGTTTGGTGTATTCCCTAAGATCCACAATCATTTATTTTGTTTTGTTAGTGTTCTAGGTGAGTTAATTGTTCCAACACCCTACCTGTACCCACAGCCGACATGTCACACCTCCCTAATGGTACTGTATCATGACTTGGTTGTTCTTGATTTACATTGTATTGTTTTCATTACGTGGGATCTTAAAAACTTTGAAAGCCTAGGAATGGTCCTCCTGCAGTCCCATTGAACTTATAGTTAGGGATGGCTCAGGTAATCCTGAAAAATCCCATCGTCAAGCTGCTAAAGGCTTAGACTGCTGGGGGACCTCATCTGTCACACCTTTCCTCACTTTGCTCTCTTTTTCCCCCTGTTTAATTTCTCAAATTATATTATGTACATGTGACATTATTGTGGTTAACTTGTGTTTCCATGTTCCAATAGATATCCTTTGAATGGTGTTATGGTGTTTTTCCCCCCTCTTTTCCCTCTTTTCTGTCTTCTCAAACCCCAGCTGGTCAAGGCGGATGGCCACCCTTCCTGAGTCTGGTTCTGCCAGAGGTTTCTTCCTGTTAAAAGGGAGTCGTTCCTTTCCACAGTCGCCAAGTTTCGGTGCAATCTGTTGGTTTCCTTAGCTAGGATATTATTTTTTGAATTGTCTCTACATGAATTAATTGGATTATGATTACAATTAATTTAATTCCAATTGGCTTGAATTGGACTATATTATTTAAGTGCCTTGAGATGACAATTGCTGTAATTTGGCGCTGTATAAACAAAATTGAATTTAATTTAATTGAATATGTGGGATCAGCTTGGGCGTGCCAAACTGACCAACATAACCACATTGGCTGACAAATCCTGTTTAAATAATGGGATGCCATCCCACAGCTGGTGACCAGCTTGAGGAGGAGTTACCAGGCTGTTGTGGCTGTTTATGATTCTTCTACATGCTGCTGAGGCCCCTTTTTGTGAAATTAAGAAATTGTTAAATTGCCAATATGTCTAGTTTCTTCAGACTTCAATCATCTTATCCAATAAATGACACCAAACAATAGTCAGTAGCAGAATAAGGTATTTGGAAGGGAAGATTTGGCAAGTTTTTTCATGGGAGCAACCCACATACTCAACTCTGCTGCTCATCCCTTAAGTACATTTCCCTTACAAATGTGGCACAGTTTAAAAGGGAAATAAAGAGGCTTTCCAATGCTATGAGAATTATTGCCAGGAAGCATTGTTAACAACAAAGAAATAATCAACTAAACACAAATGTCCTTACTTTTTGTGCTAAGTTTATTTATACTTATTTTGTGCTACTTCAGTTGAGTTTCAAAGCATGTTGAACTATTGCTAAACAGTTAGGTGCTGACACTGGACCACTGATTGGATAGATAATTATCACAGGAAATGTGCTAAGACCTAATCACATCAATGCGACCAGCAGAACCTATTTCACTAAGGCTAACATGTTTTTTAATAATAATGGACCTTGCAAACTCTCCCATGAGCTGTCACCTTATCGTGGTGGGGGAGTTTGCGTGCCCCAATGAGTCTGGGGCCAGGCGAGCGCCTTGTGGCCGGGCCTGTGCCCATGGGGCTCGGTCGGGCATAGCCCGAACACATGAGGTGGGTCCCTCTTCCGACGGGCTCACCACCCGTGGGAGGGGCCAAGGGGGTTGGGTGCCATGTGAAATGGGTAGCAGCCGAAGGCGGAGGCCTTGGTGGTCTGATCTTCGGCTACTGAAGCAAGCTCCTGGGATGTGGAATGTCACGTCTCTGTTGGGGAAGGAGCCAGAGCTGGTGTGCGAGGCTGAGAGGTTCCGGCTAGATATAGTCGGACTCACCTCGCCGCACGGCTTGGTCTTCTTGAGAGGGGTTGGACTCTCTTCCACTCTGGAGTTACCCATGGTGAGAGGCGCAAAGCAGGTGTGGGCATACTCATTGCCCCCCGGCTGTGTGCCTGTACATTGGGGTTTACCCCAGTGGACGAGAGGGTAGCCTCCCTCTGCCTTCGGGTAGGGGGACGGGTCCTGACTGTTGTTTGTGCTTATGCGCCAAACAACAGTTCAGAGTACCCACCCTTTTTGGAATCCCTGGGGGAGGCACTAGAGAATGCTCCTACTGGAGACTCCCTCGTTCTGCTGGGGGACTTCAATGCTAACGTGGGCAATGACAGTGAGACCTGGAGGGGTGTGATTGGGAGGAAAGGCACCCCGATCTGAATCAGAGTGGTGTTATGTTGTTGGCCTTCTGTGCCAGTCACGGACTGTCCATAACGAACACCATGTTCAGGCATAAGGGTGTCCATATGTGCACTTGGCACCAGTCAACACTGTGTATGGTGGGGACGGGGCGTTGCTGACCTCAACTAGGGACGTTGTGAGTCAGTGGGGGGAATACTTCGAGGACCTCTTCAATCCTACCAATACGTGTTCGGAGGAGGCAGAGTCTTAGAGCTCGGAGACGGGGCCTCCCATTTCTGGGGCTGAGGTTGCCGAGGTGGCCAAAAAGCTCCTCGGCAGCAAGGCCCCGGGGGTGGATGAGGTCCGTCCTGAGTTTCTCAGGGCTCTGAATGTTGTAGGGCTGTCTTGGCTGACACGCCTCTGCAGCATCGTGTGGACATCGGGGACAGTGCCTCTGGACTGGCAGATCGGGGTGGTGGTCCCCCTCTTTAAATAGGGGGACCGGAGGGTGTGTTCCAACTATAGGGGTATCCTCAGCCTCCTCAGCCTCCCTGGTAAGGTCTATTCAGGGGTACTGGAGAGGAGGTTCCGTCGGACAGTCGAGCCTCGGATTCAGGAGGTGCAGTGTGGTTTTCGTCCTGGCCGTGGAACAGTGGACCAGCTCTATACCATCGGCAGGATCCTGGAGGGTGCATGGGAGTTCGCCCAACCAGTCTACATGTGTTTTGTGGACTTGGAGAAAGCGTTCGACCATGTCCCTCATGGAGTCCTGTGGGGGGTGCTCCGGGAATATGGAGTGCCGGACCCCTTGATAGGGGCCGTTCGGTCTCTGTATGACCGGTGTCAGAGTTTGGTCCGCATTGCTGGCAGTAAATCGGATATGTTTCCGGTGAAGGTTGGACTCCATCAGGGCTGCCCTTTGTCACCGATTCTGTTCCTCACTTTTATGGACAGAATGTCTAGGCGGAGCCAGGGCGTTGAGGGTGTCCGATTTGGCAACCTCAGAATCGGGTCTCTGCTTTTTGCGGATGATGTGGTTCTGTTAGCGTCGTCAGGCCGTGACCTTCAGCTCTCACTGGAGCGATTCGCAGCCGAGTGTGATGCGGCTGGGATGAGAATTAACGCCTGCAAATCCGAGACTATGGTTCTCAGCCGGAAGAGGGTGGAATACTCTCTCCAGGTCGGGAATGAGATCCTTCCCCAAGTGGAGGAGTTCAAGTATCTCAGGGTCTTGTTCACAAGTGAGGGACGAATGGTGCGTGAGATTGACGGGCGGATCGGTGCGGCGTCTGCAATGTTGCGGGCTCTGCACCGACCTGTCGTTGTGAAGAAGGAGCTGAGCCAGAAGGCGAAGCTCTCTATTTACTGGTCAATCTACGTTCCCATCCTAACCTATGGTCACGAGTTGTGGGTAGTGACCGAAAGAACGAGATCGCGAATACAAGCGGCCGAAATGGGTTTCCTCTGCAGGGTGTCTGGGCTCTCCCTTAGAGATAGGGTGAGAAGCTCAGTCATCCGGGAGGGGCTCGGAGTAAAACTGCTACTCCTCCGCATTGAGAGGAGTCAGATAAGGTGGCTCGGGCATCTGGTTAGGATGCCCCCTGGACGCCTCCGTGGTGAGGTGTTCCGGGCACGTCCCACTGGGAGGAGACCCCGGGGAAGACCCAGGACACGTTGGAGAGACTATGTCTCTCGGCTGGCCTGGGAACGCCTCGGGTCCCCCGGGAAGAGTTGGATGAAGTGGCCGGGGACAGGGACGTCTGGGTTTCTCTGTTAAAGCTGGTGCCCCCGTGACCCGACCCCCGGATAAGCGGTAAATGATGGATGGATGGATGGATGGATGGATGCCCTTGTCAATTCTAACTTTTCTTAGTTTAGTTGCATAAAAAATAATACAGTCAACTTGATGGAGCTAGTCAAAATGAAAGGATATTCAAGAAGTTTAGACACTTGTAGCAACACATGGATGTGAAAAGTCTAGAGAGAACTTAAAAAACAAAAATGGAATTACTGGAGCATCCGAGACCAAAGCTCCCAGAGATGGCTCAACCAGGTGGATTCACCTATATCTTAGTTCAAGACGATGGTATAGGGTAATAAGGTTTTTCTTGCAACATTGAATGCTTTTACCTTGAAAACATTATCTGGTCAACAATTGCAACGTTTCTCTTCATACAACAAAGCTTATTGCAATTTCTAACTTGGGTGAAAATAACATCTCAACAGAGATGGAGATACTTACTTAGTTGTCAGTGGTGTTGCTAAGATACTAGAATTTCAAATTTGATACAAATGCCAAGAAAAATATCAGATAATCAGTACCATCACAAATTTTTAACTAGAAGATGCTGTGAAACAGCTGTCTGAATGCTGATAGCTAAAATAATGTACTTGCCAAAGAAGCAGAATTCTATCAAAAATTTAAAGAAAGGCAATAGTGAAAGAATTTAAAGTTGAATGTGAGTTCAAAATGTTCAACTTCTAATCAGTCGTTCAATAAGGCTGTAAGGTGGTGTAATATTTTCATAAATGGAGCTCAGATCGAGTTGTCTGCAAGTGAAAATGAGAGCTGTAGGGCATTCCAACATAATGCTAACCAGTATGAAGAAAGTCAAAGGTTAATTGAATAATTCTCCAAGGTTGAGAGGCACTGAATTGTTGGCTTAAAACAAAGTCATGTACAAGAGATATTGTGAGCTGAAGGTCCCACACAACACTGAACAGTACTGCACTAAGATCAAAGGTTTAATAAATTCTCAAATTATATTATGTCAAAGTCAAAGCGAAAAAAGTCAAAGCGAACTTTATTGTCAATCAAGCTTTATAACGGTACATTGCAAGCAGACTGAAATTTCGTCTAACTCCAAATGTGCACGAGTTAAAATTTGACATACAACTAAGACATAACTGTATTGAGACTTACAGCACACTAGAACATAAAGTGCAGTTGATATCAGATATCGCTAACAGTAGACAGTAACATATAACAAGCAACAGAAGACACTGTGAGCATACATTCTAGACTGTCAGTGTTACAAGAGTCCATTAAGGTATGTATGTTGCTAGAGTGCAATAGTATTGAGTTACAACAAGGTGCAAAGAGGATGAGTGCATGGTGCAAGCAGCAACATGGAGATGAAAGTTGTAAACTTGATGCAGTGTGTATAGAGTGGTTGTCCTTTGGTTGAGTGCGTGTGTGTGTGCATTCGTGTGTGTGTGTGTGTGTGTGTGTGTGTGTGTGTTGGGGGGGGGGGTTTAAGGTCATGCCCTCAGGAGTGAGTTTAGCAGTCTGATGGCCTGTGGGAAGAAGCTGTTGTTGAGTCTGGTGGTTCTACAGCGCATGCTGCTGTAGCGCTTTGTGGAGTAAGTTTACCGGGCCCCAAAAGTTATAGAATAAAAAGGCATGCTGTCGAAAAAGTGAGGCATGCTGTCGAAAATTAAGGCATGCTGTCGACAGTTAAGGCATGCTGACGAAGGCGTGCTGTCGAAAATTAAGGCATGCTGTCGACAATTACGGCATGCTGACGAAGGATAATATATGGAAAGGTACCAACGTTTAGCTCTGTGTAAGGACGAGTCAGGCGTTAGGGTCATGGAAAGTACCTAAGGTCAGTGTCGAGTCAGGCATCAATGCAAACATTGTAAAACAGGAAAAAAATGGATGTAGAGGGGAAGTCAGGAGTAGAGGGAAGGACTATTGCATGAATAAAGGTTTTTAAAAAAGACATGACTAAGGGCCATGCCACGGGTAAGCTAATTGATTAAAACCTAACGGTGGAAGATTGGGGAAAACACGCCATATGAAAGGAGGGGCGTCCACAGGCCCAACTTGTATAAAAGACGGGACTTTCAGAAGAGTTTTCAGATTTAGCCCGGGCTACTTCTCGTGTATGGTCGAATTGTAACTCTGCAATAAAACCATCATTGGACCGCGAACCAGCTGAATCTGTCTCATCTTTGACACTTCGTGACTTCTCATCTTTAACTACTGAGTATAGCACATTAGGTAATTTGGACTCCACAAAAGTCACAACAATTGGCGAGCCAGCTTTCCAGGAGGAAGTGACGACACCGGAAGGCCACGGGCGCTGGTTGGAGGCCAGGAACCCCAAAAGGGCCCACATATCCACCAAGAACAGGTGAGATACCAATTCCTTTTTATTTTTTCCAAATTTATGGGGATCCAGCCTCCACCTAAGCTCCAGTGGTCACAAGGTATTAAAACACTATCCTAAAACAACCTAGTAACATTGAATGTGCATACGAGCAGAAGTAACAGCTGGTGATCGGTTCACGTATTAATGATTGTGTGAAAATATGACAAGTGTGGGATGGATAAGCTCCAACAATGCATATTTAACCTATTGATTTGTCTACGGGCTGTTATGTCACTTACAGGTCTTGGAGTTGTAAGTTATGTGCTGGTGAGGTATATGAAGGGTGAAGAAGGAAGGTTTAATCAGACAGCCTCACTGACTGTCTGATCAAGAAGGTCGCAGTAAGTCAGTAAAGAAAGCAACAAGAAGACGAGTGGAAACTTTGTAGGATAATCGTGTTTTTGTCTATGTTTTTGATGAAATAATTATATTGGTGACTAAGATGCTAAGGTAAAGCATAAGGATAAAAGTACCGCCTGTGGAGACGTCAACCACCGTGCCTTCTCGAGGGGTGGTCCAAGGCAGGGAAAAAACTGTAGAAAACAGTAAAGTACAGCGAGTACAAAAAAGTAACTGTTGAAGGAAGAGACTTGCAGTTAACAAAAGGATTGATGTTTTCCAAAAAGTGTTGTAAAATGTACCTATGTTATTGTTAATGTGTAATTAATTAACAAAGTTAAAGTATAATTGGAATAGTTGCTAAAAGTGCAAACTAGACATAGATGAAAGGTGTCAATGTTGTAAGAATAGTGCATAAGCATAAATAAATAAGATATGGAATATAGAAACGTCGTGGTGTAACGAATTGACACACGATAGGTGATATTATCTCTAAAAGTTCCAATTAAGCATAAAGCAGTGAAAATAATTATTAGTAGAATAACGAAATTGTAACAAAAATTGGGAAATACCAAAGTGCAGATATCAGCTCTGCATTGAGTAGAGCAGGGGCAGTGGGAAAGAAAGCAGGTGTAAGAAAGTAGGTGATAGAAGAAAAAGTTAACAAATAGCCACACGACCCCGGAGATTGCTGTGAACTGCCATAAAACATGGGAGCCAACAAAAGTAAGCAGAAAAATGAGATAACGCCTGCAAAACTAGTCATGGTCACCCATCCAACAAACGGGCGCAAAGTTCTCCGATGTATGAAAAGTTGGCACAGGATAACATCTGGTAAAAATCGATGGCCTCTCGAAGGCAGCTTTGATCCAAGATGTTGTGATGAGGTGGAGGAAGAGTTAAGAAATAAAGACAAAAAGTACGATGTAACACACATGAAGAAAAAACAGAAGAATGCTGAGCAGAGAGACATCCTGCAGTATTTCAGAGTAGAGGCCAGCAGAAACCCCATGATACATAAAAACACAGGCCCCAGACCACCACCTTACAATCCTGGTAGAGCGGGACAATTTGTGCAGCTAGAGCAGAACGGAGCAGGGGGAGTAATTACAGGAACAATAAAGATCATAGTAAACGAGGAAGAGGAAGAAGAAGAAGTTAGGCCACCCAGACACAGGAAGGCAGGTGCCTCATCATCATCTCGTCACTACTCAGAAAGTAGGCCACGCAGGCAGAGGGAGACAAGTGAATCATCATCTCATCAGTATGCAGATGAGGGAACACATAAGAAATCAACACACAAGACACAGAGGGAGGTAGATGTAGAGGCAGAACCTAGGAAAACAGGATCGGGGAAGGATAGTGGCAACTGGAAAAAGAAAACAATATTGGAAGAAGAAAAAGACCAAGCAATGATTGACCGACTAATGACAGAGAGTCAACAGGGTGCGACCGGGCTAATACCGGAAAGGTCAGAAGAACAGGAAAAGGAAGAGGGATCAGAACTTTCGATTGGCAAAGGTGAGGCCAGAGACTCACAGGATGAAGGCGAAGGGTCAGACATACCAACAGACGATGAAGATGAAGACGAGGAATACGAACAGGAACGTGAGAACCTGAAAAGTCAGCAGGCGTGCGGCAAAGAATGTTCACCACCCCCACGCTCTAAGACCACAGAGACAACTTATGATCTTGACTTACTGATGGAGACAGGAAACAAAAGTGAGAGGATAGAGTTGCGCAATCGAAGACGTCAGCAGAACTCACAGCAACAACCCCCCTCTGGAATGCACCCACTGCTGGCCAAAGGACCCAATAACAGCTTCAGGTATGTGCCATGGTCATTTATGGATATGATGACACTTGCAAGTAAACTAACTCCTTTAACAGACGGAGCTGACAAATGGATCGAGAAGCTTGAAGAACTCACTGGAGGACTTAAGCTGGCGGGTGGCGACATCAAGGCACTGCTGATAAAGACAGCAGGACAAGCAGCCACCACAGAAGTATTCAGGATGGCAGGATATATCAGGTTGGCTACCACACACAAATATGATGCGATAACTTTCGACCTGATACGACCGCAAGTGTGGCAGGCCCTACGAGAGAAGTACCCTTCACGCATGGATCCAGCTAAATTGGAGAAAGAATGTTTGAAGGATAGTGACAGCCCTTCACAGTTCCTGCATAACTATCAGAGAATGTGGAAGGCGGAGACGGGAAGTGAGTGGGACAGTAATGAGTCAACAAAAGCTCTGTTTATGTTGTATGTGAAAAACGCCATGCCAAAAGAAGTACAAGATAAGTTGAATGCAGTGGTGGGACTGATGAAAATGGACTGGCCAGTTTTCTCTGAGCATATAATACACTATGTGAAGGCACACAGGGCTGAGAAACAGGCCCTGGATGGTCAGAGTAAGATGCTGGCTACTAAACTGACTCAGCTAGGTGAACTGGCAAAGCAGAAGAAGGAGAGGGAGAGACCAAAGCCTCAAGCAGCAGTAAGTGTGGCCGCTCCAGTGGAAGGAGGACCAACAGAAGGAGGGGTAATGCAGGCACCCGTCATTACACCCACCATGTCATCACCTCATGTTCAACCAACATCTGCTGTGCCTAATGTTTATCCCACAGCTCCACCTGCAGGTCAATTCCAGAATCAGCAGATCCCTCCAATCCATGTGCACCTCAACCAAGGGAGAGGCATCCAGTAGCTTGCAGCAGGAAGAGGACGTGGTGGCCCTCCCATGCGGGGTAGATGGAGGAGGCCCCAAGGACCGTCTGGGGGACCCCCACCCGGGCAATATCAACCACAGCCACAGGTAGCCTCAACGGCACCCTCATTCCAATCAAGACTGCAGTGCTGGGGGTGCGGACAGACGGGACACATGCAGAGGAACTGCCCTATCAACCCATGGCCAGAGCCCCAACAACCGGGTTCAGGACCCCCAAGCACTGGGACAGGTGCTAATCCTCAGAACAATGGACCATGGATGGGTCCAGCAGCACATTGGCAATAGGGAGGCCCAGAGAAACCTGAAGGGGAGGTGATTTTACCAATTTTAACACAACGCCCACATGCTGAACCCACAATAGATGTAACTGTATATAACCAGCATCACCAGTTCATGATAGACACTGGAGCCACATACTCCTGTATAGGAAAAGACGGAGCCAGCCTTCCCCTCTCAGCTTCGAAGATTCGAACAGTAGGTTTCTCTGGGAAAACACAAATAATACCAATGACTGAACCGGTTCCGTTGAAAATAGGAGAAAAGACAATTTATTCTTCTCTTTTATATTCAGCAGATACACCAATTAATCTCCTGGGAAGAGATGTGTTGTGTAAGCTTAATGCAAAAATCAAATGTACTCCTGATGGCATCTATTTTGAGGTGACAGACGACCAGTCGGATAAATCTGATAACATGTCTGTTCCTATGATGTCACTAACAACTCCTACAGGATCTCCACAGATGCCAACTAACAACCCAGAGGCCCAAGTTTTCTGGATGAAGCTGACAACACCGGACTCTTTTCTTAGTCATGAATGGGAAGCATGGAGACCACTGGTAATGAATCATTATGACATGGCTAAAGAGCCAACACTCCCACTCCATTGCACCATGTTTTACGACAAAGATCAAGTTCACGAGGACTATGAGAAAAGTTGGGATGAAAACATCAACAACAAAGCACTGATTGTCCAGTACGAAGACATCATAGTAGGACCTCAAGGGGCAGCTGCAGCTGTGAAGTTTGCAGGAAAAGATGTCAGTGACAAGTTTTCAAGTCCCCAACTCCACACCTCACGTCACTCTTTTGATTGCTGACAAGTATGAATCACATGACTTGGGCCCCATGGTTCAAGCCGCAAGACAAATCAAAGATTGGACTCCCACAGACTGCCACCAGATTAGTGTCTCCACAGATGGACAATTTTTCAAAATCACTTTCACATATGCAGATGAGGTGATAGCAGAAAGGGTTAAGGTATCCAGAGACAGAGTTGGGCTTATGGTGACAACTGAAGAACACTTGACACTATTAGAACAAGTCCCATCCCAAGTATGGTCCCAACACAAGACAGATGTAGGGATAGTGAAATCGGCTGAACCACAGCGATTCCACTTGAAACCAGGCATCAGATTGCCGTATCAAAAACAATATCCCCTCAGACAGGAAGCCATAGACGGTATAAGTCCCATCATAACAGGATTAGTGGAGGCAGGGGTCCTGATAAAAACGAACAGTGCATGCAATACCCCCATCTTTCCCATAAGGAAACCAAATGGTGATGAATACAGACTAGTGCATGATTTAAGGCTAATCAATGCTATTGTTGCAGAAGAAGTGCCCATCGTGCCTGATCCACACACATTGTTGTCCAACATACCACCAGGCACAAAATGGTTCACGGTGATAGACCTGTGCTCTGCATTCTTCAGTGTACCAGTGCATCCAGATTCCCAATATTTGTTTGCATTCACATTCAAGGGTCAACAATACACCTACACTCGCTTGCCACAAGGATGTGTACACTCCCCCTCCATCTTCAATCGCGTTCTTGCACATGATCTCAGTCACTTGGACATACAGTCCACCACCTTAATGTATATGGATGACATTTTGATTTGCTCTGACTCAAAAGAACAGTGCGAGAAAGATTCCATCGCTGTATTGACAGCTCTGGCGGAAGGAGGACACAAAGTGAGTAAGAAGAAGCTGCAGTTCTGCCAAACAACGGTTGAGTATTTGGGCAGACAGCTAAGTGGGGACAAAAGACAAATTGCACCGTCCCAGCTTGAAGCCATCAGTAAAACGCCTAAACCTCAAACTGTTGGTCACATGTTGTCTTTCCTTGGTATGGCAGGCTACAGCAGGCCCTGGATTTGTGATTACGCTCTCAAAACGGCACCATTAAGAGCTTTGATCCGTGCAGCGGGACAAGGACAACAGTCGACCCAGCTGCAATGGACTGATGAGGCAGAAGGGGCTTTCCAGCTGCTGAAAAATGATCTCACACTGCCCCAGCTCTAGCCAATCCAGACTATGGCAAACCATTCCATCTGTATGTGTGTTAGAAAAATTAACTAACAGACAACGGTATGAAACCAAGAAATCCCTCAGAGGCCTCAGAATTTTACTTGCAAGGGGAGAACAACACACGAACCTTCTCTCTGCAGATTCACAAGAGTTCTCCAACGAGTGGTTGCCTCCCTTGCTCTTTTATTAGGTGACACACACACACATACATACAATCCCCTATGTGCCCAGGTCTGGCATATCTCCTTAGTTTGGAGGCATCTCCTTATTTGGGGAGCTATAAAGATAACAATCAGTGGGGAGACAACATTCCTTCTTCGAACACAGTTCTCTTTGTCTCCCAACTTCTTCTTGTGAAGTTTTGATATGAAATGGCCTCTTTGGCTGTGACTTTTATTTAATGATAATCAGCAAACTTTTCTGACATTTCCCTCCTGTTTATCATTAATAAATGTCAACCTTCACATCAGTATCTTACAAGTCCTTTTAGCTTTCTGTAAGAACTTCATTTGTATTAAAACCTTATCAATTTACACTCAAAAGGTTCTTCATTTTATTTAATCTAAACACAATCATTGTCAGTTTCTTGGATAATGTGCGACATTGGATATAGGTCCGGATGATATTCTTCATCTTCTTCGTCCTCCTGGAGAAGCAACGTTCTGAACTCAGAAGGGTGTCCCTCTATGGTCTGGACCACCAACCTGGTACATAGAGAACGGAGACAAGGCACACAAAAATACCCGCACACTACCAATATTGCAGTAAATACTGCTGCAGTATAGAATCATGGCACGATATCTTCCAAACATATTCATCATGTTAGACCATATAGAAGTGTCAACTCCTGAATGCTCCTTCAATTATTCAGATAGGACTCTTTCGTTAAAGATCCGCCTGGTGCTGTGTTCTTAGGTATCAGACGTTAGAACACGCTCCTCCTTTTTCAGCCAGGAAAGAAGGACACAGACAGTTGAAAAATTGAAAGATTCTCCTGATGATTCTCCTGGTGACACACGTTCCATTTAGTTCCGAAGGTATGCACCTTCCCTGCTTCAGCAATATCCTTTGCTGCTTAACAGTGCCCTGATGGACCTGTTTTGTTTTTCCCATTTCCCATAAGTCTCCCAACCTAAAATAGGCAGAACCACAGAGACTTATGACCAGTCCTGTTACCAACAACCACTTTGAACCTTTCTTTTTTTCTTCTTTTCCTCTCTTCTCTTGTGCTCTCTCTGCCTCTTGCCCTGCTAAGTGCTAGAGAGATGTCCCTGCTTCACCAGCGTTGAGTTTGCTAGAGAGGGAAGTCCAGCTACAAAGTGGACCAGGTGTATAGATCCTGGTAGTCAGGGGAAGGCAAAGAGTACCTCTTGTGTATCCAAGTATCACGTCTCTCGACCTTGACAGCGGTTGAGGTGTTTGGATCTGGAAAGGGCCTTCCCAGCTCGGTTTGTTCCACACCTTCCTCTTTATCACCTTCGTGAAGACCCAGTCTCCGATGTTAAGCTCTGCTCCAACCTGTAATGGCAAAGTCTCATTCGGAACATTATCATATTGACTTATCTCTTCCGTTTCGAACATCCTTTTCAGATAACTTGCTAGAGTGTTGTTGGGGAAATTTAGTAATGCACAGAGTCAGTTATTCTCTTCTGAAGAGATAAGAGGCTTTTATAATAATATCTTGCAAAAGAGAACAACACAGTACAAAATACAGAGTTGCTCTGATTGCAAAAGGCAAAAACATAGTTATATTGCCCTCTTATCACGTCGTCTCTCTTTGGGTATAGTTGATTGTTCTTCTATCTTCCCTCCCCAACCACCAGTTGAGGTTACCCAGACACAGTCGTAAATACCAGCCTAACCCTGTCCCCCCTAAAGTGCAGCTATGTCATGATAACCAGCCCACCATTGTAAAGAGGAATTTAAGAAAAACAGGGCAGGGTGGTACCTTGCAGCTCGGTCATTTGCAGTTCATGCACAGTAACACTCAATACAATGCATATAAGAACTAATTTTCCATTGCAGTGTCGTCATCCTCCTACTGGTGGCATGCAATTTAGCTAGGTCTGGGATATAATATGGTCTTCCATACATTATTTCGAGTTAAAGATTGACCTTGTGTGGGAGTTATCCGCATGCTTAGCTGAACTAAGTCTATGCAATCAGTCCAGTTTCTCCCTGTTTCTTCCATTGCTTTCCTCAGTTTCAGCTTAATTGTTCCATTAATTCTTTCCACTAGCCCTGCACTCTGGGAATGCTAACCACAATGTTTTTTCAAGTTTATGCAGAAGTGGTCTCCTATCTTTTGGATCACTTCATTGATCACTTCAAAATTACTTCTATTATCACTCCTGATAATCTGTGGAATCCCAAAAGTAGGTATTATTCTTTTGCATCAGGCTTTTGCTACTGTCAGGGCATCTGCTGAATAACATGGAAATATCTCTACCCATTTCGAAAATGCATCAATTATTACCAAGCAATACTTCTGGTTGTTACATTTGTTTAGCTCCATAAAATCCATGTGTATTTCTTGGAAAGGATACTCTGGTTTAGGAAACTGATCTCTTCGTGGTCTCATGTTTCCCTGTGTATTATGTTTCATGCAAATCTGACATTGTGCACAAAAGTTTTTTTTTTTGAATAAGTAGTAAAACCATAATGAGTATAATATTGTTCTATTATCCTGTTCATCCCTCCTGTTGACACATGGCAAGGCCCATGTGCCACAATTGCTGCCCATTTATACATGGATTTTAGCAAGATTGGTTTTCCAAACAGTCAGGTGTAGATGTGATCTTTCAAAATTGCTCCTTTATTGCACCACAGAGTTCTTTTGCTGTCTGGTGCTTGTTGTTGCATGTCTTTTAAAACATAATTTTCCATAGTCATAGTTAAAACGTGTCATTGCAGCTTCTTTTGCAGCTTTATCTACAAAATCATTTCCTTTGCTTATAAAGTCTGTTCCTTTTGCATGTGTTGCACATTTGCAAACCACAATAGCTTTTGGTAGTAATATTGCGTCCAGCAAATCTTGCAGCAGTTCTTTATGAGTTACTGGCTTTCAAGTGGAGCTTTGGTAGCCTCTGCTTCTGCTTGTACGCAGGGGGTGTGGCCACCGGATCCAGTCTTTTATAGAAATAAGCTATCGGCTTACTTTTGCTCACTTTATTTCCTGTGTCTGCTACATAATGTAGCAGCGCTATGGTGTCTTGTTTGCATTTCTGTTGTGACTTTCCTGCCACTAGGTTGTCATCCACATACGCCAGTATCTAGCTACCTTGGGAGAGGAACAAATTCAGCTTAACAATTTGCTATAGCCTCTGCAAAGATAGTTGGACTTTCTGCATACCCCTGGGGCAGCCTTGTAAAAGTGTATCTTTTCCCTTCAAAAGTAAATGCAAACCAATACTGAGAGTCTGGATGAATTGGGATAGAAAAGAAAGCATTACTCAACTCTATCACAGAGAAATGAGTTGACTCTGGTCACAACTGGTTTAACAGTGTGTTGAAGGGCTGAACTGCCCGTCTTTCTGCTCATCAGATCTCCAGTCAGTGACGTCTTTGACATATAATGCTGATTGGTTCAATTGTTTCCAGTCTGTCCAGCCATTTATGGCCATGGACACATGTGGTGTCTTCCCATATTGCACCAATCTATTCATTTCCGGGGTAAGAGTACATAAACAAAAACAGTTGTCCTCTTTCCAATAACATGCAATAAGAACAACTCTTTGTGGGCCTAATCGACAAAAAGCCTTGTCAAATGCATAATCTGGACCAGTGGTTTTCTTAAACCTCACTGTGACAGGATAACCCCCTGGGGGAAAGGTGCTCTTTGGGTGACGAGTGACTTCAGCTGTCAGATCAGCCAGCTGATTTGCAGTGACTGCTATATCGACAGTTGGTAAGTCCAAGGACCAGTGATAGTGTGGTTCCCCAGAGCCTTGTATAACATGGGTCTCTGCATATTGACGTGCCAACATGGCCCCATTCTCTGCTGGGTATATGACAATTTTCATTTTTTTCCATAAAGTCTCGTCCTAGTAGATTAAAGGGGCAGGCTGGGGAAAGCACCACTTGTCCCCAGGAACTTCCACCTTTTTCTGGAAATTCTAACTTTATTTTGGTGGACATAGGTTTCTTTTGCACCTCTCCACCTGCTGATCTTACAAAAATGCTATCTTTAGATGTAGAGAACTTGTGGCAATCATCTCTCATCACAGTGCGGCATGCTCCTGAATCACATAAAAACACATATGGTTTCCCTTGTACAAGTAAAGTAATTTGGGGCATGCTATCAGCCATTGTGCAGATATCCACTAAATCCAACATCTCATCCACCACTTTTGGCTTTTCCTCTCCATTTTCTGCACTCGGCTGCTCTCTGTATAATCATTGTTGTTTCTTTTTTTTCAGGACAGTTTCTGCTAAAATGTTCTGGCCTGCCACATGACCAACATTCTATATCTGATAAAACATATCTGCATCTCCTCCCAAATAATTATCACAGCTGTCTGCCACAAACACATCAGCTTTCTTTTCTCTATTCTTCTTTTTTTCTGTGTCACTTTCTCTGCATGCATGACCTGGTCCATAAATTGAGGAAGAGTGGATCTGTGGAGGTGCCACAGGAGTCAGTGACTCCCCTCCCCCTGCTCCCTCCACAGAGAGTATGGCAGGGCAAAAGCACCAGAGATGGAGGGGGGTTGTTTTATTATCTTCAGGATGGACAACATATTGTGCCTTTTTCCTTTCTCCCTTTCTCTTCCCCTAATTTCCTCTTATGAGCTTCAGCCAACCACACTTTTGCAGTAGTGGTTTTGGGTCCGTCCTGTTTTCGACCATTTTTATCTTTATCTTTTAATTTGGTCACCAGCATTTGGCACTGAGGGACTGACAATTTTCCCAAAAACCATATTTTCTTTTCCAGTGATTTAGGTATTGACATGAACAGGGGCGTTGCTGTTCCATAAATTCACGATCCCCCTCCCCGTCCATCGTACCATTCACATTCCCCATTTTATTAATATATTTGTCCTTAATGAACGTCCGAGTTTGTCTACTTCAACAGTCAGTAACCTTTGTTGACACCGTTAGGTTCCCAGTTACTCTGCTGCTTCAACAAAACTCCGTTCCAATCACTCGTTCCTTTCTCTCATACACACACTCAAACCGGCTCCTACACACACACACACTCAAAAAAAGCGAGTTGCACCCTCTCCCGCGCACACTCAAAACAGCGCCTCTCACCCTTTCACGTGCACACTCAAAGCGCAGATGCACAGTAAAAATACTGACGCACTTAAAACACACACAAAAAAAAAAAAAAACACAAAATACAATATACATACAGACAATAGGTACCCTTAGGCAGGGACTCTAGCCCCCCTTACTTTTTCTAAGGTTGGGACTTAAACCCACCGTACTTTGGCAGGGACTTTCAACCCTCCTTCCTCTTTCTAACTTTACGTTTGGCAGGGACTTTCAACCCTCCTTCCTCTTTCTAACTTTACTTTTGGCAGGGACTTTCAACCCTCCTTCCTCTTTCTAACTTTACTCAGTTGCAACATTCAATATCAAAATATATTACTTACAATTCAGCTGTTCCTTTTTTTTCTTGGTCTCATCCACTGTCCGTTGTAAAACTGCGCTTGGATGCCGTCATTTGTGAGGAGTTCTCCCGGAAAGGGCCTTCTCTGGCGAACGGAGAATTTTAGCCCCGTGCGTCTTTCCTCCGACCTAGTCGGGCTGTGCACAGTCTACAGAGTTTCGGCCCTCCCGGTAGAAACCCTCGTACAAAATGTTGGATCCGGCTCGAAGGACCAAAATGTTAGAAAAATTAACTAACAGACAACGGTATGAAACCAAGAAATCCCTCAGAGGCCTCAGAATTTTACTTGCAAGGGGAGAACAACACACGAACCTTCTCTCTGCAGATTCACAAGAGTTCTCCAACGAGTGGTTGCCTCCCTTGCTCTTTTATTAGGTGACACACACACACATACATACAATCCCCTATGTGCCCAGGTCTGGCATATCTCCTTAGTTTGGAGGCATCTCCTTATTTGGGGAGCTATAAAGATAACAATCAGTGGGGAGACAACATTCCTTCTTCGAACACAGTTCTCTTTGTCTCCCAACTTCTCCTTGTGAAGTTTTGATATGAAATGGCCTCTTTGGCTGTGACTTTTATTTAATGATAATAAGCAAACTTTTCTGACAATGTGGCAGAAAAGCAAGGGTATGCATGTGCAGTATTGATGCAAGAAACCCCCACAGGTAAACAACCAATTTCGTACTACAGCACAAAATTAGATGGTGTGGAAGAAGGGCTGCCACCCTGTTACCAGGGACTGGCAGCGGCCGCTTTTGCATACAAGAAGGCCTCTGTCATTACTATGGGCCATCCAATATTCTTGTACACTTCACATCAGCTGCATGCAATGCTCACAAGCCCACGCTTTGTGATAACCCAAGTACGACGAACAGGTTATGAGATCCTGCTTTCAGGACCTGACTTGACGGTACTGCGATGCACTACCATAAACCCGGCCACAAGAATGGTACTGCCAACAGAAGGTGAGCCCCATGATTGTCTCAAGGAGACGGACACCTTCATGAAAGTCAGGGATGATTTATTCAATCACCCTATTCCGTCCGACCTGACCTTGTTCGTTGATGGCTCATGTGTCAGGGGCGAGACAGGGAACAAGGCTGGGTATGGAATCGTCCAACTTAATCCTGATGGCTCCTTCACCAAACTACTATCAGTGAGTCTGGACCAGCCTTGTTCTGCCCAATTAGCTGAGATTAAACCACTGACAGCAGCCTGTAAATTAGCAGCTGACAAAAGGGCAACAATCTACACAGATAGTGGATATGGCTATGGAGTGTGCCATATAAACGCCAGTATCTGGAAGCAAAGAGGGTTTGTGCGTACTGATGGCACCCCTGTGGCACATGGACAAGCAGTGATCGAACTAATACAGGCCATACAACTTCCAACCTCGTTAGCTATAGTTAAATGTGCAGCACATCAAAACAACACCTCATCCATTGCGGTAGGCAACAATTTGGCAGACGAGGCAGCCAAAGAAGCGACAGGACAGGTAATGCAGGGACCAATTCTGTTTGAGGAAGATTATGCACCTATAACAAACCTAGCATCATTGATAGAAGCACAAAACAAGGTCTCGGAAGCAGAAAAACGCCTGTGGGTTCAAAGGGGAGCTGTTCGAACTTCACACCCCCATCTGGGGTTGTGGCGGGGATTCCGCGGGCATTTTGTTTTGCCACTATCTCTGCTGCCTATTGCTATCAAAAAGATGCATGAACCTGATCATTGTTCTAGGGCCCAAGTTATCAGAAAGCTGCAAGCTGTGTGGTGGTCGCCATACATGACACCGATGGTTGATAGAGAACTTGCCATGTGTCCTCACTGTCCAAAGTACAATGTCCGCAAAATGTTTACCCAGCCTTTGGCTCGCATTCCCATGCCAGATGGTCCTTTTCAACATCTGGTTATGGATTATGTGGATATGATTGATCGGGTACAAGGAAAAAGATACATGCTGGTTGTTGTTTGCAGGTTCAGTAGGTGGATCGAGGCCTGCCCCACCTCCAAGGCTGATCACAAGGCTGCAGCAAAATTTCTGTGTAGAGAGGTGTTTCCCAGGTTTGGCATGCCAGACACCATCTCATCTGATAATGGTCCGCATTTTGTTTCACAGGTGATACAAGAAATGTTTAAAATCCTGGGTATCAAGCAGAAGTATGGATGTGTTTATCACCCACAGTCTCAGGGGTCTGTGGAGCGAGCCAATGGTGTCTTGAAAACCAAAATAGCGAAAATCATGGCTGATTGCAATGGCAAACTAACATGGGTAGACGCACTTCCCCTGGCATTGATGGCAATGCGCTCCCAAACTAACCGACTAACGCATCTAACTCCTCATGAGATGCTTACAAGGCGTCCTATGCCTCTCCCACAAACTAGAGGACCACTGGAGGGGCCTGCCATGGCTCAGCTGGAACGTGAGTTGGGAGATTATTTACGTGCATTAACTCAAATCCACAGACTTGTGTTCCAACAGGTGAAAGAAGCCCACGGCAAAGACGAGACGCACATTCCCCTGGACGTTCGTGACGTCCAAATTGGTGACCTGGTGTTCATACGGGTGTTTAGGCGACAGTGGAACGAACCACGTAGGGAGGGACCCTTTAAGGTTGTGCTCACTACTCCCACTGCTTTTAAGGTTGAAGGTAAGCCCTTCTGGTTCCACAAGAATCACTGCACCCGCTATAGGCCACCAGACCCACCTGGACACTTTCCAGAACCGTCGGGGTCTGAGCATGCTGAAAGGGCGGCGCACAGCCTCCCTCAGGACACCGGTTCCAGTCCGTCACCGACCTCCTCAAGTTCTGAATCACTATCACCACATGGTCAGAGGAGGTCAGCCCGTTTGTCAGCCCGTCAGCACAGACCGCAATCCAGTGACTCAGAGCATTCACATGCTGCTGAGACGCCTGACAGGCCCAGTAACCCTCTTGCTGACGCAGGTGCTCCTGCAAGTCAGGTGGTGCCTCAAGACGGCACACCAGCACCTGAAGAGCACCATTCGCAACACACACAGGGTTCTGATGGCGGTGTGGCACGTTCATCAGATGGCCCGTCACATGCATGCCCATCGCCACTTCCACCGCAAGAGGAAGTACCAGGCCCGTCTGACCCACAAACTTTCACATATCCGCCCACGCCGGGTGCGGACTGGTTTACCTCTGATTCAGATTAGCTGCATGTTGGTGTTAACCCTCTGTGGGTTAACAACGGGGGAAATTATAGTAACCACCACTGCTAATCCACACACAGTCACCCCGCGACACATATTAGACACATGCGCTTTGGCAATGACCACATTAGCCACTAACAGAGGGATAATAGATAGTGATAATGGGGAAATTAAATACATAATGCATGTCAAAGCAGATATATATGATTATGTGTTAACAGAAGAAATAGGGGCCGAGTCAATGGGTAAGCATTGGCTGGGATATCCCCAAAATGCGGACTGCAGTGGGGAGGGGACGGTGACCATTCAGGTAAGATGCACCGAGACAATGTGTAAAAACACACAAACAGGACAGAGCATGTCAGTAGAAGAAGCCAGAATCAACGTAAGATTGATGAATAAAAGACAAAAACGGGATTTGAACAAATTAAGAACAGCACATTGGAACACAAATTTGTTCCAACAATGGATACAGTATTCAATAAGCGATATGTTTGCAGCAAGAAGGCAGGAAAAACGAGACTGCATTGCCTGCTATAATGCTAAAAAACTGCCCCAAGTTCAAATATTACCAGGGAGTAAGATAGGGGATTGTCCAGACATTTCCAAATGTTTTCCCCACTGTGCTATGCACATGGCAGGGGGACGGTCGGGGTGGAGTGGAAACAAGAAGGTCTGCCCCAAAAAGCTTGCTTTTGATGATTATGACACACTGGCAGTACTTCCCCCAGTGGTGCGCAAGCCTGACGACCTTATCTTTCCTTTCTGCATAGCACGAGGAGACGAATTGGAGGAGGTTACGCAGAGAGCATCTGCAGTGATGACGGATGCGGAGGGATTGGTGAGATGCAGCAGATTAACATGGTACCCGAAACTAACCACAGGAAATGCCCCAGGAACCATCAAAATATGTGAGACCAGTCCGAAAGCCCGAATACAATGTAAGCAAATAGTACCAAACGGGGGACATGTGATTTATGAACAAAATTCGTCGTATATAGCCCAGTACAGACTGCTGGATTTGGGAAAGGGAACAGAACCATTGGGAGATATCTTTTGGACTTGTGAGAGTAACGCCACTATGTTGCCACACCTACCGGCCAATTGGACAGGCATATGTGCTCCAATAATGTTAACAGGACGTTTATCCTTAATTACACAAGAATCAAATGAAACTAAAATACACCTTAGGAGCAAACGAAGTGCTCCTGACTCCAACCCAGATAAGGACTGGGACGTTTGGAAAGCATGGGATTGGAGAGCATCCAGTGAAGTTTATATTACCTGGGATCAGATCCCCTTGGGTGTTCCTGATGATAACACTGCCATAGGAGAAGCCTGGATAGAGTCTGGGAGGGTATTAGGCTCGGTTCCGTTTGCAGGAACTATAGCAAACGCCCAATACATAGCTAGAAACAGTCGGTGGGTCAATCTCCTTTGGTTTAATCAACAGAGATTTATGAATTTCACTGTCAAAGGGGTGGCGCTAGTGCGGGAACAATTAAATGCAACGTCATTAATGACCTTACAAAATAGATTTGTGATAGAAACACGCATGGCAGAGGATCAGGGAGTTTGTGATGTAATTGGGGAAGAATGTTGCACCTTGATTCCAATGCACACAGGCGCCAACGGTAGTTTGACAGGAGTCCTGAAAGAAATGAAGCTGCTGCGAGATGAACATGTGAAAAATTTCAATTGGAATACGCAAATTACAAGCTTTAGGGACTGGCTAGGTAAATTAGGATGGCTAAAATACCTAAAAATGGCTGGAATAGTACTGGCCGGAATTGTGTTGGTGGTGCTGCTGGTGATCTGCTGTGTCATACCTTTGCTCCGCCTCCTAGTATTGCGTCTTTTTGTTAGCATAACTGGACAATTCCCTGTAGTGTTGCTGCAAAGTCACCCAGACGTGGAAGAACGTATAGGGCTGTATGAAATATAGGAAAATAGGTAGGAAGGTAGATGGTCGCCGCTTGCTCCCCACAAGGTACGTGTTGTAAATACTCACATACATGTTGTAAAAAATTCACGTACATGTTGTCGATCGTCATATATACAAAGGAAGGCAAGTCTCTCGTATACATGTTATACTCATATAACCACTAAAACCTACCATGTCTCCTGTTGGAAATGGCGGAAGCTTTCTTTACCCGACCACATGTGGCCGTGGATGATTGGTTTGGTCACAGTTCTAGCAGAGGGGACTACACACACACACCCGTAGGAACACACCCACCCCTAGCTGCCAACCCATTTGTCCCAAATAGGCACCTTGGTGACTCCCAGCAGGACGAAAGGCACTTCGACCCGCCGTCAGGGGGGCCTGAGCGGAGCCAGTCCCAGACACCTCCAAGGGGGAATCCAGCGAGACCAGCAGCAGATCTATCCGACATCCAGTGGCCACCAGCTTTCCGCAGACCTCCGTCCAACCCGCAAAGTCCAGGATCGAGGGCATCCTTCGGAGATCCACATCAACCAACCAGCAGCTGCGATCCAACCGATGGCAAGACCTCCATCTGTCAGACCGACCTATCTTCAAGTCGGCCCGGGTGATAGGGCTCATATCTCAGCATTCCTGACCCGGCGTTTCGATCAGTACATACAACTCAGTGATCTTCGTGGTGAGATTGGGACCATGACAAAAACAGTCTACTCTGCGCTGCGAGCAGGTCTCACTCCTATGGCCCGCAAACAGATCCAGAAAGTCAGAAGCTCCGCTCATAGAGGCAAGTACAAACAGAACCTGACTAGGGCGAGAGCAGAGCAAGAGCGACTGACTCAGCAATTGGTCCTTGCCCAACAGACAGCCAACTCTCTGCAAAGGCAGATGGATCGGACCCAGGCTGATTATGATCGGGCTCAGCTAACCCTAACGCATCTGCGACAAGCCAATGCCTCTCTTCTCACATTTTGTCAAAACAGACTGCGGCGACAAACCACTGCAGTCGATGGACTAGAAGCCATACTGAGAAGGGGGGTGGGGGAACCCACCCTACCCCAGGAAGGACCGGCTGGAGGATTAAGACAATAGAAATGGGACTTTCTGAAAGAGGATGTATAACATATTACGATGGATTAAAGGAATGAAAGTAATTAAGGCAAAGGTAGTAAATACAGATATACACTTAGTGCTTGGTTATGGATAGGGAATAATGATTAATATTAGTAAATCGGTAACCTTGCTGTGTAGGCATGGTTCAATGAGGTATTCACAAGTGCATACGCACTGTGAATAAGTATATTGCTACATAGCACTATGTTGTGATGCTCTATAGCAATATACATACGGAAGTAGCGTGGGTGTGAACCCTCGGTTGTAAGCTTAGCCTGCGTCACAGGCACAGGCCTGATGGGTGCTTTTAAATTGGTACAATTTAAGCATTGTCCTAGTGGCAATGAAGCTAGTGAAAACAATAATTAAAAATCTTTCTATAAAAAAAGTTTCAGAGGATTAACCCTCATACGTGTGCCAAGGGTTCGCCCTTAGAACAAACCAAAGGTAACTGGCTGCGTGAGCAGAAATGGACATGGTTTGGTGTGTGCTGTTGCAACTATCATTATGTCACAAGTATATTTACCCTGCATGTTCACGTGTGATTTTTATGGTACGATTAGTTTAGTGTTGACATGTTGTACTGCTGACGTTGCCACCTGGCGAGGGCTTTACCTCTCACACTTTACATGTGAGAGGATGTTTCCCTGGCCATGTCTGCGAGTTTCAGCTAGGAGCCGTCAGGGTCGATCACAAGAGCCATCTGGATGGGCCAGTCCCAGGATGGATTTTAAGGTGAAGTCGTACAGCTGTCCTTACAGCTGGAACTTCATCTTCTCGTGATCCTCACTGTGGGATACATATGTGCTTACTACTTACTGTTGGTGTGGTGTTTTTACCTCTATCATATAACCAGTGTGCTGTACTTCATTAATCTGTGTGTGCACAATATCTACTGGAACGTGGTTTTCTTTGATGGGTGGTCCTTATCAGGACCACAGGGGGGAAATGTGGAGTACGTTTACCGGGCCCCAAAAGTTATAGAATAAAAAGGCATGCTGTCGAAAAAGTGAGGCATGCTGTCGAAAATTAATGCATGCTGTCGACAGTTAAGGCATGCTGACGAAGGCGTGCTGTCGAAAATTAAGGCATGCTGTCGACAATTACGGCATGCTGACGAAGGATAATATATGGAAAGGTACCAACGTTTAGCTCTGTGTAAGGATGAGTCAGGCGTTAGGGTCATGGAAAGTACCTAAGGTCAGTGTCGAGTCAGGCATCAATGCAAACATTGTAAAACAGGAAAAAAATGGATGTAGAGGGGAAGTCAGGAGTAGAGGGAAGGACTATTGCATGAATAAAGGTTTTTAAAAAAGACATGACTAAGGGCCCTGCCACAGGTAAGCTAATTGATTAAAACCTAACGGTGGAAGATTGGGGAAAACACGCCATATGAAAGGAGGGGCCCGGGGAGGAGCGTCCACAGGCCCAACTTGTATAAAAGACGGGACTTTCAGAAGAGTTTTCAGACTTAGCCCGGGCTACTTCTCATGTATGGTCGAATTGTAACTCTGCAATAAAACCATCATTGGACCGCGAACCAGCTGAATCTGTCTCATCTTTGACACTTCGTGACTTCTCATCTTTAACTACTGAGTATAGCACATTAGGTAATTTGGACTCCACAAAAGTCACAACAGCTTGCCCGAAGGCAGGAGGGTGAACAGTGTGTGTGAGGGGTGGGTAAGGTCTTTGATGATGTTGATGGCTCTTCTTTGACAACGGGATGGATTCAGGTCCTGAATGGGAGGTAGTACTGATCCTGTGATCTTCTCTGCTGTTCTTACCACCCTCTGTAGAGCTTTCTGGTCGGCAATGTGGCAACTGCCATACCAGACTGAGAGACTACTGGTGAGTATGCTCTCAATGGCTCCCCTGTAGAAGGTGGTGAGTGCTGAGGGGGGGAGAAAGTGGAGACGTTCCTGTGCTTTCTTGACGAGGGCAGTGGTGTTGGTGGTCCACGTCAGGTCATCAGTGATGTGCACTCCCAGGAACTTGCTGCTTTTCACTGATTCCACAGCACTGCTGTTGATGGTGAGAGGTGTGTGTGGCTTGTGATTTTTTCTGAAGTCCACTGTTATTTCCTTTGTTTTGTTGACGTTGAGGTGTAGGTTGTTGGTGTCACACCAGTTGATGAGATGGTGCACCTCTTCCCTGTAGGATGAGTCGTCATCGTTGCTGATGAGGCCAACCACTATTGTGTCATCAGCAAACTTAATGATGTGGTTTGTGTTGTTTCTGGCACAGCAGTCGTGGGTCATCAGGGTGAAGAGCAGCGGACTCAACACGCACCCCTGGGGGACACCTGTGTTCATGATGGTGGTCTGTGATGAGTTTTTGCCAACTCTTACTGTCTGTGGTCTGTTTGTGAGAAAGTCCAGTATCCAGTTGCAGAGTGGTGTGCTGATGCCTATAGTTTGGAGTTTGTCCACCAGGTGTTGTGGGATGACTGTGTTGAAGGCGGAGCTGAAGTCAATGAACAGCATCCGCACGCAGCTGTTTTTGTTTTCTAGATGAGCCAGGCTTAGTTGAAGTGCTGCTGCTATGGCGTCATCAGTGGAGCGCTTGGGACAGTAGGCAAACTGAAAAGGGTCAAAGGTGGTGGGTAGGCTGGATGTTATGTGAGCCTTGACCAGCCTCTCGAAGCACTTCATCATGATGGGAGTCAGTGCCATGGGCCGGTAGTCATTAAGTGTTGTTGCTGAAGATTTCTTGGGTAGCGGTATGATGGTGGTGGCTTTGAAGCAGTCTGGTATGATGGCTTGGCTTAGGGAGATGTTGAAGATATCTGTGAGAACATCTGTGAGTGAGTCAGCACAGTCTCTAAGCACACGCCCAGTTATGTTGTCCGGGCCCGCAGCCTTCATGGGATTCACCTTTCCCAGGGTTCTCCGCACGTCAGCTGGGTCCAGTTGCACGAACCTCCCTGGTAAACCAGAATTTATCGTTGGCCCTTGTGGTGATGATTTTTGTGACAGTTACATCTTCCATGCATTTTGAAATGTAGCTGGTCACAGAATCAGTGTATTCGGTTATGTTGACATGTTGGTTGGAAGTGGCATCCTCTGAAAACAACCAATCTGTACACTCAAAACAGTCTTGCAGAGCTGAGATGGCCCCCTCTGGCCAGGTTCTGATCTGTTTCACAGAAGGTTTGGTCCTCGTTAGCAGTGGCTTGTAGGCTGGGGTGAGCCAGATTGAGAGGTGATCAGAGTTACCCAGGTGGGGGTGGGGCATGGCTTTGTAGGCTTGTTTTACGTTGGTGTACACCTAGTCCAAGATGTTTTGTCCCCTGGTTGCAAAGTCCACATGTTTGTGATATTGAGGGAGTACTGTTTCCAATTTGGCTTGGTTGAAATCGCCCGCGATTATATTAGCAGCATCCGGATTTGCGTCTTGCAATGCACTCACCGACTGATATAATGTAGAGAGTGCGGCAAATACACAGCTGTTATAGTGACGGCGGTGAATTATCTTGGCAGGTACATCGGGCGGCATTTGATTTTTAGGAACTCTATGTCCTCTGAACAGTGACTTGAAATGACTTTAACGTTTGTGCACCAGTTGTTGGTGATGCACACACCACCACCACCTTGGCTTCTGTCTGCTCGGAAAAATGTAAAGCCGTCTACCTGGATGGCATTGTCTGGGACAGTGTGGTTGAGCCAAGTCTCTGTGAGAATAATGGCGTTGCAGTCTCTCACCTTTCTTTGTGAAGTTAGATCCAATCTGAGGTAGTCCATTTTATTTCCCAGCGAACGAACATTGGAGAGTAGAATCGAGGGAAGTGCAGGTCTGAACGGCTTTGCTTTTAGCCTTGTGCTAACTCCTGCCCGGCAACCTCGTCTGCGTTGTAAGCTGGCTCTGCTTAGGTACATTTGTTATTATTGTGGTCATTAACTTGTGTTTCCCTGTTCCAACAGGTATCCTTTGAATGGTGTTATGGTGTCCCCCCCCCCCTCTTTTCCGTCTTCTCAAACCCCAGCTGGTCGAGGCGGATGGCCACCCTTCCTGAGTCTGGTTCTGCCAGAGGTTTCTTCCTGTTAAAAGGGAGTCGTTCCTTTCCACAGTCGCCACAGGCACGCTCAGGACGGGAGATTGGACTGAACACAAGTTTAGGTGCAATCTGTTGGTTTCCTTAGTGAGGAAATTGTTTTTTAATTGGCTCTGTATGTATGAATTGGACTAATTTTGAATTTAATTAATTGGATTTGATTGGATTATGATTACAATGAATTGGACTCCAATTGGCTTGAACTGGACTATATTATTGAAGTTCCTTGAGATGACATTTGTAGTAATTTGACGCTATATAAATAAACTGAATTGAATTGAAATTTTCTGAACAACAATAAATCAATAAATACATTTTAAAAAAGGCTTAATATATTTAGATATGACAAAGTCAAAGCAGTTGATTTGAAGAACTGTATATGACCTGAAGAGTAAACTACATCACTTCAATTAAAAATTGAGTATTAGGTTCAGTTTTATGCTGGATAACTCTAACATCATAGCCTCCTTTATCAAAGGAAACCAAAAAGATGTAACACTGCCCATCGATGACGTCAGTGCACCAGTTGGTGTGGAGTCAGAGCACTTATGGAAATGACTGCATAAAGAGTCTTCATCAAAAGTGTTAGTTTCGACAACTTTAAAGAATGAACAATAATCTGTAATTTGTTTTATTAAAATGGGATGTAGTAAAAAACGAGTCATTCACAATTACAATACACAGTGCACTTCCAATACAGCACTGCTGGCTTCCTTCACAGCCAGCTGCTTCACAAACACATCTCACAAGCTGCAGTTTGCCCAATTATTGTCTTAATTCAAACACTCAGCACTTCTATGCTCAACACTTTTATTTAAACAATTTCAGCAGCCCCCCAGCGCAGAGGAAAAATAAGAGTCCTACGAGGCAAGCCCACCACTCTCTCCTGTGTTCTTTAATTTGGGGACAATCTCCGAGGGCTGTCACACTGTACACCAACCAGCAAACATCTGCCGCTTTAATGGTTTGGAAAAATATATCCTACCTGCAGGTTTTGACGACTGATCTCGGCTGCCGGGGCACAGAGGACTCGCTCAGCGGGGCTCCAGACGCCAAATTCACGAAGACGGGGTCACCATTATGTTGTGGAGAAAATGAGTGGTTGGACCCGTTGTGGTCAGCCTGTTATGGGGAATTTATTGAACAGACCGTCACAGAGACACGTATATTTCAGCATACACGGAAATTCCCAATGACCTCAGTGTGTGACACCGCTTTATCATTCAGTGTGTACGTGGCCCAAACCCAATCTCTGTTCAGCGCCTGCTGTCTGAGGACGCTACTGCATCTCCGTCATTATCTAGACAAGATTCATTCTGAACTCAACAACATCTGATTCGATGTTTTATAGAACCCTAGTTAACTATTGGTAAACATTTTAGAAAATAGATATTTGAGTATCTATATCTGACTGTGCGCTGCTAGTGTAGGCATGTGTGCAACATGCATAAGTTTTTAAGCATCTATATGTATGTGTCAGATGTGTATGACAGAAAATGAACACAGTAGCTGCTATATCTGTCAATACCTCATTAAGATCACCATAGTAAAATCAAGTAATCCTTGCACAGTGGCAGTAAGGAAACAGGCACAGGGATAAAGTCTATGTTGAATTTACACTGTAGGTGTCATAATTCAAGTTTAAAGCAAGTGGGCCCAGCAAGCAGACTGAAGATGCAGATGCGAGAGGGACATGGTATAATATTTTATTTACAGTTGGTAAGAGAAATGCAAAGTTGATGGAGATCTCCGAATCGAAGGTTCCTGGTCTGTTAAAGGAGACAAGTTGGTGAGTAATTTTCCCAGTAAGTAATTGAGGTCATTTTTGCAAAAGGGTAAAGTATTTTCCCAAATTTCCTTAGTAGGTGGTCCAACCCAGGGGGGAGTTCTGACCAGCTGGCAGACTGAGGAGTTTGTATGGGTGCAGGTGGAGAGCAGATGTTACGCTCCTGCACAAAATAAGTAATCTATAGGAAATATTATCTCTCAGAATGTACACACTCCTCTTTAATTACAACAATACAAGCAGTATTACAGAAATAATCCTTATTTTCAGTTAGCTTAACTATCACTGTTAAATCACGAAATATCGCTCACTCAGCAAACCTTCAATGAACTCACTTCAAGTGCATAAAAACATATTGTACATATAACACCAAATACATCATGTGTACATGGATATTGAATCACAGTTATCAAGACAGACAGTAGACACAACATTACTAACCACGTCTCTGACGAAGTGGGGACTTGCTCACACATATCTTAACAATGAGCAAGCTTAATTTTATGTTACTGAAAACGTTTCTAAAGTGTTCCTCCTACACTTCAAACATGTTAACAACCCACACAACTGTGTTTATAATCTGCGACATACCTGAAAATAGGGGAGAAATAATTAGTTCATAGCTTCCTCAGCAAGGATTTTACTCCAATGAGCAAAATACTGCGAATTCCCCAGGTACGTGGGCACGAGACAAAAGCAATCGATCACAGATTGTACAATTCAATTCAATTCAATTCAATTTTATTTATATAGCGCCAGATTACAACAATTGTCATCTCAAGGCACTTAAGTAATATAGTCCAATTCGAGCCAATTGGAATTCAATTCATTGTAATCATAATCCAATTAATTCATATAGAGCTAATTCAAAAAATTTAATATCCTAGCTAAGGAAACCAACAGATTGCACCGAAATGTGTCTTCAGTCCAATCTCCCGTCCTAAGCGTGCCTGTGGCAACTGTGGAAAGGAACGACTCCCTTTTAACAGGAAGAAACCTCTGGCAGAACCAGACTCAGGAAGGGTGGCCATCCGCCTCGACCAGCTGGGGTTTGAGAAGACAGAAAAGAGGGAAAAGAGGGGGGAAAAACACCATAACACCATTCAAAGGATACCTGTTGGAACAGGGAAACATAGGTTAATAACCACAATAATGTCACATGTACATAAAATCAATTTTGAAATTAAACAGGGGGAAAAAGAGAGCAAAGTGAGGAAAGGTGTGACAGATGAGGTCCCCCAGCAGTCTAAGCCTATAGCAGCTTAACTATGGGATGTTTCAGGATTACCTGAGCCATCCCTAACTATAAGCTTTATCGAAAAGAAAAGTTTTAAGCCTAATCTTAAAAGTGGAAAGGGTGTCTGCTTCCCGGACATTTACTGGCAGCTTATTCCACAAGAGAGGGGCCTGATAACTGAAGGCTCTACCTCCCATTCTACTTTTAGAAACTCTGGGAACAACAAGTAAACCTGCAGTTTGGGAGCGAAGTGCTCTGTTAGGAAAATATCTTACAATTAAATCTTTAAGATATGATGGAGCTCGGTCATTAAGAACTTTATATGTGAGAAGAAGAATCTTAAATTCTATTCTGAATTTAACAGGGAGCCAATGAAGAGAAGCTAAAACTGGAGAAACATGATCTCTCCTGTTAGTTCTCATCAGAACTCTGGCTGCAGCATTTTGGATCAGCTGGAGGCTTTTCAGAGAATATGTGGGACAGCCCAATAATAAGGAATTACAGTAGTCCAATCTTGAAGTAACAAATGCATGAACTAGTTTCTCTGCATCACCTTGAGACAGGATGTTCCTGATTTTGGCAATATTACGAAGGTGAAAGAAGGCAGTCCTAGAAACCAGTTTTATATGTGCGTCAAATGATAAATTCTGGTCAAAAATAACTCCAAGGTTCCTCACTGTAGAACTAGAAGCCAAGGAAATACCATCTAGAGTAACTATATAACTAGACAATTTCTCCCTGAAGCGCTCAGGTCCAAGGAGAACAACTTCAGTTTTGTCTGAATTTAAAAGCAGACAGTTCTGAGTCATCCAGGTCTTTATGTCTTTAAGACAGGCTTGTAGCCTGACCAACCTGTAGGTTTCATCTGGTTTCATAGATAAGTACAGCTGAGTATCATCAGCATAACAATGGAAATTTATGCCATGCTGTCTGATAATGTTACCTAATGGAAGCATGTATAAAGTAAAAAGAATCGGTCCAAGCACAGAACCCTGAGGAACTCCATGACTTACTCCAACGTGTGAGGAAGATTCCTCATTTACAAGAACAAACTGGAATCTATCAGATAAATATGACTTAAACCAGCCTAATGCAGTTCCTTTAATCCCAATAACATGTTCAAGTCTCTGTAACAGAATGCTGTGATCGATCGTATCAAATGCAGCACTGAGATCCAACAGGAGAAGCACAGAAACAAGTCCGCTATCAGAAGCTAACAGGAGATCATTGGTAACTTTCACCAGTGCCGTTTCTGTGCTATGATGCACTCTGAATCCTGACTGAAACTCTTCAAACAGATTATTTCTATGTAAATGATCACAAAGTTGAGCTGCAACTATTTTTTCAAGAACTTTGGACAAAAAAGGGAGATTGGATATAGGTCGATAATTAGCCAACACTTCTGAATCAAGAGTAGGTTTTTTAAGTAAAGGTTTAATTACAGCAACCTTAAAAGTCTGAGGTACATATCCTATCAACAAAGACCGATTGATCAAATCCAATATGGAAGTGTCAGTTAAGGGGAAAACCTCCTTGAACAGTCTGGTTGGGATTGGGTCTAACATACAAGTTGATGGTTTAGAAGAGACTATTGCTGTTGTTAGCTCAGAAAGATCAACTGGACAGAAGCTGTCTAAATACAATTCAGGTTCGAAAGATACTTCTAAAGCTGCTCTACTTGATGATACATCAGTGATAATAATGGGAAGGATTCCATTAATCTTCTCTCTGATAGAAACAATTTTATTGATGAAGAATCTCATGAAATCATCACTGCTGAGAGTTAAAGGAATACATGGCTCAACAGAGCTCGGACTCTTTGTCAGCCTGGCAACAGTGCTGAAAAGAAACCTGGGATTATTCTTATTCTCTTCTATCAATAATGAATAATACGCAGTTCTAGCTTTACGAAGTGCTTTCTTATACGTTATTAAACTATCTTTCCAGACTAATTGAGACTCTTCTAAATTAGAGGAACGCCACTGTCTCTCCAGCTTTCTTGCAGTCTGCTTTAACGCACGCAGCTGTGAATTATACCAAGGAGCCAATCTCTTCTGACTGATTACCTTCCTTTTCAGAGGGGCAACATTGTCCAGTGTTGTACGCATTGAAGCTATAGTGCTGTCAACAAGAGAGTCAAGTTCTACTGGAGTAAAATTTAGGTAGCCATCCTGTGTCATATCAGCACATGGCAGTGAAGAAAAGGATGATGAAATCAACTCTTTAAATCTGGTTACAGCATTCTCTGACAGACACCTTCTATATGTAGAATTCTTCTCAGAAACCGTGTAGTCAAGTAATGTAAATTCAAAAGTTATTAAAAAATGGTCAGACAAGACAGGGTTATGAGGGAACACTGTTAACTGTTCACTCTCAATGCCATAAGTCAGCACAAGGTCAAGGGTATGATTAAGGCAGTGAGTAGGTCTGTGAACACTTTGAGAAAATCCAATAGAGTCTAATATAGAATTAAAGTTAATATTTAGGCTGTCATTTTCAACATCTACATGAATATTAAAGTCACCCACTACAATGACTTTATCTGTACTCAGCACTAACTGGGATAAAAACTCTGAGAATTCAGACAGAAACTCAGAATAAGGGCCAGGTGGACGATACACAACAACAAACACAAGAGGTTTTTGTGATTTCCACTTTGGGTGGGAAAAACTGAGAATCAGAGATTCAAAAGAGCTAAAACTAATCTTGGGTCTAGGACTGATTAGTAACCCTGATCTGAAGATAGCTGCCACTCCTCCTCCTCTGCCTGTGGTTCTAGGAACATGAACATTTAAATAGTCAGAGGGAGTTGATTCATTAATGCTAACATGATCCTCCTGCTGCAGCCAGGTTTTTGTAAAACAAAATATATCAATATGATGATCACAAATCAAATCATTCACTAACAGAGACTTCAAAGGGAGAGATCTAATATTCAGCAAACCACATTTAATAGTTTGATGTTTTTGTTCAGTTAAAGTTTTTGTTTTAAATTTTTTTTGCACAAGAGGATTTGCTCCTTTTGTGTTTTTTGATTGAGGGGGGGGCAGCATCAGGTGGGAAGCCGCAGAGAAGTGTGTAAGATTACAACTCTGCATCCTGGTCTCAACCCTGGGATGTCATGTTTTTGGATGACTAATAAATTCGTCCATATTTCTAGAAATTAGAAGAGCTCCTTCCAAAGTGGGATGGATGCCGTCTCTCCTCATCAGACCAGGTTTTCTCCAGAAAGATTGCCAATTATCTATGTAGCCCACGTTGTTTGCTGGACACCATCTAGACAACCAGCGATTGAATGAGGACATGCGGCTAAACATGCGAGACCACTGTGCAGATCACAGGCAAAACTCAGATCAATCAAGAAACAACAAAGTATACAATATAAAATAAATGCTTTTATCAGTTTAACCACCTTTTAACCATTTTGATTATTTTTTAATGTTTTTAATCAATCACATTACATTCTATTTATTTAACTTTTTAATCCCACAGATTTTTAATATTACAACCCATGAAATTACTTCTCTCTTTTATGACAAAATATATTATTCTTTTAGGGTGTCACACAGACAGGACAGCAAATGACGAACTGGTGGAGCTCACAGGATTTAAGTAAGTGAAAATACAGGTGCAGCAGTTCATCCAAGGTCCACACGGAGTGGTACTCTGGGAGATGAGACAGGTAGAACAGTGGTTTCCAGTCACTGATCACAGAAGATGCATGAGATTTTCATTGCACAGCTGTTGTTAAAATTAGATTTACACATGCATACAATCAAAACATATTTAGTGGTTTATCAAAGGTTTTTGTGAGAATGAAGTGCATCAGACACAGTAGTGACACATCTTTTTGTTTTTTTTCAATTTTTTTTTTTTACAGATGTTGATGTCTACAAGTCAGAGGAATCATAATCTTTATTTGACCTGTACATTTACAGTTTTAAAAATGTAGTTTGTGAGTACAATCTCCCCTCAGTTCTTTGGGGAGAAAATGTTTTAACTTTGCTCCCTTTGAAATAATCACTTTACATATTGTCAAATCATGAAAGACATCAAGTGCATTTATGTCACAAGACTGGAATATAGCCGTAAAGCAATATGTGGGGCAAGGCCTTGTGCAATTGCACAGTTTTTGCAAACCCAATACTTTGGTTCTGCCCACAGATGTGTAGAACAACAATTTCCCATATGCAGGCATTGTTTTCAGATAGTAAGATTAGTTTTTGATATTTCACTGGACTGCAGACATCAGCTTGCACAAAGCGGAACTGAGAGTGAGTTACCAAGTGCATGTGAATATGAACATATGACCCTGTGGTGAAATGATGATGAGTAATGATACAATGAAGTGTAATAACTGACAATTTCTTTTGAGTCCAGCTTTTATGATAATCATGTGCAGAGACGTGTAGTGGAGCTCAGTCTCTTCTGGTCCAATCCTGTCACTGCTGGCTGCACTCGTCTCCTTTTGGCTGAACATCAGTTCAGCAGCCTGATCTTCCTTGAAGGAATCTTTACCACCCCCTATCCGTAACTAATCTTCTTTTAGGACAATTCAGGAGAGAATTCAGACATATTTTCTTGACAGTGGTTGAAGGCTGTAGATTGTTGAAAGTTTGGTGGCCACTTGGTGGAATGAACTCTTCAAATCAGTTTTTCATTCAATTGGGATGGAGCGCTTAGCTTCGCAGTCCACCCTTTTAGGCCCTCATTGTGCACATGTGGATGAAGATCATGTGATTGTTCCACCATAATCTTGGCATGATGGGTACACCGTCCCGAATTTCAGGTGGACACCTTGTCAGTCACATGACTTTAAGTCCTGTAGTGGTTCTACTGCTGATGCAGTTAATTTAACCTGAGGAAGAATGTTTGCAGGAAAGAGAATCGAGCAACACTACAATGCAACATATCATCTTCACAATATTCTGCATTCAGGAATTGCCTTTTAACAGGTCCAATCCCAGTGTTCATTGGTCGACCAATCAAGATTTCATATGAACCCAAAAATAAAACTACTGGCCAGATTATATAAACCATGTTTTAGGACAGTACCAAAATACTCACCAACCTGCTGTAAAGAATTAATTAGAAATGCAGTAACGTCAGCTTATTTTTCTGTGGAAAAACTTCAAACCATTTAGAGAACACATCAACACGGAGACACAACAAGACAAAACAGAACAAGACAAAAGAAGACAAAGACTTACACAGACGTTTTGGGAACATTTGAGAAGTTTTAAATAAACCATGATTAATTGTTGTATCATCCACCCCTCTGCCGAGACTTAGTCTTGTCTGTAAGTTAATTCTGCCAAACTCTTTCACTGCAGTTTCTCCGCCTGTGTTGCTGTCTGTTGCAGGACAGAAATGTTTGTGATTATGTTTTATTTTAGGAGCAGCACAGCACCAAGAAAGCAGCCACTTCTTCTCAATGAGTAACTGATTAACCTGTTTAGACTAAATATTGTCTGCCCTCTCTTAATTCAGCTCAGAAGAGTTGAGATAAAATTTCAGCATAATCTGCTTAATTCTCACTTGTTACTTAATACTAAATTCTCCTTCATTCTTAAGTTTAGACATGCGCCCAGTGCACTCTGAACATATCAAAACGGAAAGTTCAGTTTCACAATTATCTCGCAGGTTTATTTTCCTTCATATTTCATACAACAGCGATAACTTTAACTCATAATACATGTAGCAAAAACAACAAACCAAATTGCTCACTATATCAAAACCATATAAGCACAGACTAGGCATATTCGAAAACTGTTTGCTTCTCAAATCAGCAACACCGATCTTTGGGTTTCCCTAGGTTAAATGGCATAATCCAGCTGACCCGAAATCAGCTGAGCCACACAACAAATAAAGCCCACTAGTGGCATGGAGCAAAATGACATGAAATAATACAATAATACAATGAATATGGCTCATACAGTTATTCTGAAATCATTTGATGACCTATCCACACTGCTCCAAGAGATCACCAGCAACCGGGTATTTGGAGCAGATCTGCGCATTGAAGCAATAGGATTGAGGCAGAGCAAGTCTGAGCCTAGCTTTAAGTTCATAGCTGAGATGGGGCACAAGATCCTTGCATATCTTGACACCTCCAAATAAGATGTTGCAGTCCAAAGACATGGATCTGCTCACAGGTGAAGGAAGATTATATCTATTTCTAATCTAGACAGTGAAATAAATATACCTACTTCAAAACTACAAAATCAGATTGTATTGATAATAATAATAATAATAATAATAATAATAATAATTGTGATAATGAATCATGATAAACTTTATTTGCACAGCACCTTTCAAACAATAAATGCAGCTCAAAGCGCTTCACAACAAAGAGTTATGCTTTGTGCTTCAAAGTGCTTCACAATTAACATAAAACATGGTAAAAAGAGATTAATGAAAATAGAAAAATTGCATGCACCCATTGCTTCATGATGATTGAAAAACATGTTAAAAAATAGATGAATGAAAATAACAAGACTCATTGGTACCAGTAGAAGTACTGGACTGGACTGGATAGTGTAGAGATAAAATTGCCACCTTTCATGTGAGTGACCTTGGTTCAAATCCCCTCCACGAAAGGTATGACCTCCAGTAGGGGTCCTTAGGCAAGACCCTATTACCCTATCTGTGTAAGTCGCTTTGGATAAAAGCATCTGATAAATATATATAAGTAGTTTTAGATTCACAATAAACTCAATAAGCCATTTTTAAAGGATTTGAATTAAATTCCATTTTCTATTTTTAGAGGTCTCTTAAAATTCAACCAACTTTAAACAATATTTAAAAATCATTCAGTTAATTTCTTAACTTTGTAGAATTTATCAATTGTAGTATCTTTTAAAGATTAATGTCTTTGAATTGTCATGGGCGTCCACATGGGAAAAATCTATGTATGTATGTTACACAATATTCTAGAACCTATCGCTGGATTTGTTTGTTTTGTTTAATTTTCCTGTGTCTTGGCATGCAATACTGAACTGTTAATTTTGTTGTAATCTGTTACAGTAACAATAAGGGGGTTTGTCTTTGCTTCTAGGTTTACAGCTCATCAGCAGTGCATGCACCTGTTTTGAAAATATCTGCACTGAGACAGAATTCCAGGCAATCCTAGTGCATTGTTCATTATACATCATCACAACAAGGCCATCAAAGAGAAGATGCACGCAAAACTCTACCCTTGCTGACTATGTGGTTGAGGAAATCAGCACACATGTAGATTGTAATGATGAAACAGAGCTACGTAGGATTTATTACAGTTGAATTGGCTGAGTATGTGTGGAAATGAAAAATCGATTTGGGAAACATAATTGTGACCTGATGGAGGCACTCAATGCCCTAGATCCTGTGCAAGCTACATTCTTGGATGTCACCAAGGTGAAAACTTTTCTTGACCTGATCAAGACAACTGCTGTGGACTCTGAATTTGAGGTGGCTCATAAGAGTCTTCTCCACCGGATGAGGTGAAGTGGACAATACAACAGGTGATTAAGGCTAGGCAAAAGGTTTTTATTTTTATTATTTTAAAAAATCTCAAAAAGCTACAATGCTCCTTTTGAATTATTAAACAGCCTATATTGTCATGGCATAGTCATCAAACAGTCAAACATATCACACCTATCATGATTTGGTTCAATAAGATGAGAATTTATTTGATTGTTCAATATAATGTTAGTTACATACATATTTTAATGTATATTGTTATCTGGGAAATCATGGTAGTAAAATGATATTGATTTCAACCTTATTTCTCAATCCTTACAGATTCTGAAACAGTTCCAGAACCCGCTGGAAACAATGCCCACCCTCTTCACAGCACTTAAATATGGACTGACTTTTGGAGCAAGCGCCACATTCTGTGGAAATTCATTTTCCACTCTTAAAAATGTCTTTACAGAGCATCATCTAACTATGCTTCATTAGCACAAGACCAACCTCATCCAGTAGGCATTTGAGAAGGACTTGACTCGGAAATTTAGAAATGAGTGGAAGGATGTGGTTTTAAGGTTTCACACAGTCCACAAACCTTGCCTGCCACTCTATTAAAAGTGGTTAAACCTTGCCCTCCCCCCCAAAAAAAAAAAAACAAAACACGCACACACTCACCTCACAGATACTCCTAGTCAAATTAACTTACATTACTTGCAGGCACCCACCATGAGCTGTCACCTTACCATGGTGGGGGAGTTTGCATGTCCCAATGAGTCTGGGAGCTATGTTGCCCGGGGCTTTAAGTCCCTGGTAGGGTCACCCAATGCAAACAGATCCTAGATGAGGGACCAGACAAAGAAAATCTCAAAAGACCCCCTGATGAAGATAACTATTGGACAACGTTTTCCTGTGTCCCGACGCGGGTCACCGGGGCCTTCCCCCTGGAACCTGGCCCGGGGGTGGGGCCCAGCAGCGAGGGCCTGGTGGCCCAAAGTCATGACATGTGTCCCCCTTTTGATGGGCTCCCCCGTGGGAGGGGCCAAGGGGGTCGGGTGCGGTGTGGGCTGGGTAGCAGCCGAAGGAGGAGGCCTTGGTGGTCTGATCCTCGGCTACTGAAGCTGGCTCTTGGAATGTGGAACGTCACCTCTCTGTTGGAGAGGCAGCATGAGCTAGTGTGCAAGGCTGAGAGGTTCCGGCTAGATATAGTCAGACTCACCTCGATACAAGGCTTGACCGCACGCTCCAGAACCAGTCTCCTTGAGAAGGGTTGGACTCTCTTTCACTCTGGAGTTGCCTGTGGTGAGAGGCACAGAGCAGGTGTGGGCATACTCATTGCCCCCCGGCTGTGTGCCTGTACATTGGGGTTTACCCCGGTGGACAAGAGGATAGTCTTCATCTGCCTTCAGGTGGCGGGATGGGTCCTAACTTTGGTTTGTGCTTACGCGCCAAACAGCAGTTTAGAGTATCCACCCTTGGAGAGTGGAGGCACTGGAGAGTGCTTCTGCAGGAGACTCCCTCGTTCTGCTGGGGGACTTCAATTCTCACGTGGGCAATGACAGTGAGACCTGGAAGAGGGTGATTGGGAGGAATGGCCCCCCCGATCTGAATCAGAGTGGTGTTCTGTTGTTGGACTTTTGTGCTCTTCATGGACTTTCCATAACGATCACCATGTTAAGCCATAAGGGTGTCGATATGTGCTCTTGGCACCAGGACACCCTAGGCCGCAGTTTGATGATCGACTTTGTGGTGATATCGTCGGTTGAATTCAATTCAATTCAGTTGAATGAATTGAATTGAATTCAGTTATTTACATAGCGCCAAATTACAACAAATGTCATCTCAAGGAACTTCAATAATATAGTAAAATTCAAGCCAACTGGAATTCAATTCATTGTAATCATAATCCAATTAAATCCAATTAATTAAGAAGCTTAACTATAGGATCACCTGAGCCATCCCTAACTATAAGCTTTATCAAAAAGGAAAGTTCTAAGGCTAATCTTAAAAGTGGAAAGGATGTCTGCTTCCCGGACATTTACTAGCAGCTTATTCCCCAAGAGAGGGCCCTGATAACTGAAGGCTCTGCTTCCCATTCTACTTTTAGAAACTCTGGGAACAACAAGTAAACCTGCAGTTTAGGAGCAAAGTGCTCTGTTAGGAAGTTTGTGTACTGCACTAAAACGTCTGGCTCTCTATGTTCCTCCTGGTCTGCTAAAGGAAGTATTTCCCATGCTGGGACCTCTTATTCTCAACATAATTAATAGCAGTTTCACATCTGGCCTTCCATGGGGTGTGCCACAAGGCTCTGTTCTTGGGCCTCTTCTTTTTTTCCTGTACCTGTTACTACTGGGAACTATAATACGTAAATATGGGCTCTCATTCCATTTATATGGCGCCCACTGTCAAATTTATTTCCCCCTCAGGTAGTCTGAAGCTCATTCTATCCAGACCCTTCTTGACAGTCTTAGGGATATCAAGTCGTGGATAGCTCTTAACTTTGAGTTTTAATGAACGTAAAAATGAAGTGGTTTTATTTTATCACAATTTTTCTACCAGTGACCATTGTGCGGATCTGTCTGCTCCGACCCCACATTTAAGGTCTGTTGTCACGAACTTAGGTTTAAAAGTTGACGCTGCCCTTAGATTTGATAACCACGTTAATGGTGTGGTTAAATCATCCTTTTTTAATCTGAGACGTATCTCTAAGATCAAACCTTTCCTTTCCAAAAGTGACTTGGAATCAATAATCCATGCTTTTATAACTTCCGGGTGTTGTGGAGAAATGAGTTGTCGGACTGTAGTATGTCCATTGCTACAATCGGTATTCCCGGGTATAAATGTACAACATTTTTCCCCAATCATATGGCACACACCACCTTTCTCTACTATATAATCCCCTACTATATCCAATCTAAAGCTTGCCTGTTCTGCCAAGCCATCCTACCTCTCTCATGTAGTTGTTCCCCAAAGGCTACAAGTCCTTCACTCGTGTAGTTACGAATTCTCTGTTGGTTGTAGAGGGCTGAATTGGGATTGGGTCCCGCTGGGACCCAACTCAAATCTCGCGGGAGCGAGCAGTATGAACTTTGCTGTGGATGGGAGCGGGCGGCTTAAAAAAATAAAAAAATCGGGATGTAGCCTAGAGACAGGATGTCAATAGATTATGTGGAAAGGAAGCTCAAAGAAGATCTTTACAGCACAAAGACAAAGCAAGACAAGTCTGACAATTGGAGAAGTTTCTCAATTGTCCATGAATCTCTTTATTCAGCCTATAAAATGTTTTCTCCTGCAGGACGGGAGAAGACACAAAATCAATGCATTTCTATTATTGTGCGGGCATAAATTCTCAAAGTTTTGCGGGAGCGTGTCACAGTTCAGTCATCCAACCATCAGTAATTTTCCATTGATCCTGCTTCTGCCCCACTCAGCCTGTCAGCCACACACACCTCATCAGTTCACTCCACTCACCTGTGCACACAGCTGCCTCTCATCACATGCAATCAGCCCAGCATATAGTCACCAGCTCCACACTCAATCCTTTGCCAGATTGTTCTTTACCATGCAAGTCTTTCCAGCGTTCTCCTGCCAGCCTTCCCGGTACCGATCTCGCCTGTCCCTGATTCCCTGCTTCGTCTGCCTCCTGGTAATTCGACCCAGCCTTCTGTCCCTGACCAAGAACTTCGCCTCTCCTCTCCTGATTCCTGTTTGCCGGTTTCTAAACCGTTTGTCTGTCTGCCAGAGTCTCAGTAAAGCCTTGAACTTTTTACTACTGTCTTCTTAGTCCTTTGTACTGCAATTGGGTCCATACACCACCCGTTACAGTGTGGGTGGGAGTGGACATACACATTGCAGGTGCGGGCGGTAATGGTCAGAAATTCAGAGGGAACGGGATGAAGAAAACAGTCCCGTGCAGGGCTGTACTGTGTATTTTAAAAGAACTTAACAAAGCGCTCATAGTGTCGTATGAGTATGTTAATTACATTTCTGTATAGATATATGTAGTACTATGTAAATTTCTTTGACATTAAAAGTATGTTTTGTTACAGAAAGGTATACTGCAGTGATTCTTGAAGCATTATTTTATGTATTATAAGTATGTATTCCCGGTGGTGTGGAGGGCCTTGAGAAAGTGGTTAGCCCCAGGGCCTATAGTGCTTTAATGCAGGCCTGCTTGGGACCCGTAACATATGGATAGCAGTTAATTGTTTCATATAAGCTTTCAACTCTGTTTGCAGTTTTCTTGAGATTTGTATTGATTCCACCTTCAAACTTTTTCTGTTCTCAAGTCAATCACTCATCAGTATCTGTCTGCTCCTTGACTAGTGAAAATAATTACACAATTACAATACAGGGCTGCTGAAATTATTTAAAGAAAAGTGTTGAGCATAGTAGTGCTGAGTGTTTGAATTAAGACAATAATTGGGCAAACAGCAGCTTGTGAGATGTGAAGCAGGTGGCTGTGAAGGAAGCCAGCCCTGCTGTATTGAGTGCACTGTAATTGTGAAGTACTAGTCACTCAGCTCCGGCCGGGAATAAGTCGATGAGCTTAAACTGCAATTGTGGATACCCTTTTAGAGCGGCCATGGTGTAGTCTTTGACGTAAAGCATCGGCTCATGGTGATGTCTTGGTGCCAAGGGCCAACCTTTAGTGCATAGAAGGGCGATAACCCGTGGATCAAGGCACACATTAGTTATTAATTATATGTGGAAATTATTTTCACTAGTCAAGGAGTAGATGGGTACTGATGATTGATAGACTCGAGAACAGAAAAAGTTTGAAGGTGGAATCAACAAGTATCGCAAGAAAACTCTGGAAAAAGTCATTCCAGTTCTATAGGGGCATGTTATAATATATGTGTTTATATAATTTAATATATCTTTAAAACTCTTTGGAGTTATCTTTGACCTCATTATAGAAAACATTTTGAGAAGAAAATTCAAATTTGATCATGAATTGGCCACAGGAGATATTATAAGAGGTCACAAGTGAGGCTGATAAAGTGCACGTCAGCTTCTTCAGATTCCATGAATAAACCACAAGGCTTATAAAAAGAAATATTTTAAATCTCATATATTGTCTATGTCAATATCTCCTGAAAATAAAAGTCTTAATAAAAAAAACTAAACAATTAAAATTGTGAAGGATTGACTGGTGACTGACAAACTGACTGACTTGGTGTGTGTGTAAACCGGTTTGTTTGTGCTCATTTGTGCTGCTGTGAGTGAAATCCTGCTGTTTTATGTGAATCTAAAAAAGATCTTTTGTGTGAAAATCAAGGTTCCAACTCATCCCATCCCCGACTCTCTTCATTTTTTATATCTATTATTTGATTAAAACACACACATAAATTTTGTAATTACAGCCAAATTTACATACACACACACAGTGTTAACATACAACTTCTACATATATAATCTTGAATTGAATGAAAGAGAAGTGAATGTTGAGAGTAAAGCTGTTGTAACTGAATAAAGGTCAGAGTGAGAGGTTGTTTAGGCTACGTGTGTTTGGGGTATTGTGCGCGAGAGGAGAGAGAAGAGTTTGCATAGACAGAGATTGGTTTGAGATTTTTGAGAAAGTTTAAAGAAATTGTTGGAATAGGGTGTGGTTACAATAATGATCTGTAAGTTTTAAATGTTGCATATTGCTTGCTGGATTTCTTTGTTCATTTTAGTTCTATTGAGTATGTTCTATCATAATTGTATTTTTGAAGGGCTGCTGTGATTTGAATTGTGTATCTAAATTTTGTTTTTAACAGTCTAGCTAGACTTGTTTCTGGTTCAGGTCGCTGGTTTGAGTTGCATTGCATGGATGTCCTTGAATGCTTTGACATTTTTATTCCGTGAACAATACAGCTGTATGTTCTTGTTAAAATCACACTTTCTTTTATCATATGGTCGTAGTATTTCAGTTTCTAGAGAACAATAATTAAGCTGTGATTTAAATGTATTTCTCCCTGTTTCCAGTTTGTGAGTTGTATTTTGGGCGTTTTTACAAACGCCATTTTGAGCTGAAGAATAGGGTGCGGTTCAGTTGTTTTCTTTTGATTATTAGATTAGAGTATGAGGGGAGTTACCAAAATCCTGGGAGGAAGGCTTAGAGGTGTGTTCATGTTTCATTGGATTTGAATTTACAGAGCTGTGACGTGCATTGTTGTCTCGTTTGGATTGGTGAGAGGTCATTGCGTAGAGTGAGACCTGGAAGCATCTGGGTAGGGCAAAAGTTAGGGCAACGCCCTTAGCTTGAGTCACATCAAAATAGGTTGAGCATTGACCTAGCTCTAAATTAGCAGTTAAGTTAGCATTTATTAGCAATAGCAACAAAGCTAATATTAACCTAGCTCTAAATTAACAGTAAAGTTAGCATTTATTAGTAATAGCAATAAAGCTAATACTAATCTATTTAAATTTCCAATAGGTTAGCAAGTATTAGCATTAGCAATAAAGCTAACATTAACCGAACTCCAAACTAGAAATCACAATAGCAAGAAGCTAAATTAGCTTAGCATTGAATTAGCATTAGTTTTAAATCAACGTAGAAAATAAACCTATTAGCCTTCAAGGCTAACAGTAACATTAGCACCAACAGTAGCCTAGCCTAGCCATTAGCATAATTGGCAGCATCTAATTAAATTGAGCCTAGCATTAAACTAGCATTAGTTTGAGTTTCAACTTAGCTTAAAATTTAGACATTCAAGAGTTGTTTAAAAAAAAGAGGGAAGGAATTAACCAGATGAAATAATGGATGCAACATCCAAGAATCCAGAGCTGTTCAAAGATATTCAAAAAATATCTCAAAAATGGGAAAAACAAATAAAAAATTCTGTCCTCACCTTGGCTAAAAGATGCCACTTTCGATGTAGCTGCTTGTGAGAGTATGGAATTAAGGATCAGAGATCACAAACCAAAAGATAAAAGCAAAAAGAGACAACGAAAGAGAGAGCTTGAATTCATTTTGAATTTAGTCATAGTCCTAAAGTCAAGCCCGTGGTTCACCATCAACGTGTCCACACCCGCTGAGGACAAAACCCTGGTAATAGTCAGAAACGTGGCATTAGCGACACCAGCGACCATAATCAAATGTATTCCAGGGGCCAGAGCGGGCAACATAGAATCCTATTTAAAACTGCTGGCTAAAGATAAGAGTAAATACAGTAAAATAGTTATTCACGTCGGCGGTAATGACACCCGGTTACGCCAATCGGAGGTCACTAAAATGAATGTTGCATCGGTGTGTAATTTTGCCAAAACAATATCGGACACCGTAGTTTTCTCTGGACCCCTGCCAAATCTGACCAGTGATGACATGTTTAGCCGCATGTCCTCATTCAGTCGCTGGTTGTCTGGATGGTGTCCAGCAAACAACGTGGGCTACATAGATAATTGGCAATCTTTCTGGAGAAAACCTGGTCTGATGAGGAGAGACGGCATCCATCCCACTTTGGAAGGAGCGGCTCTCATTTCTAGAAATATGGACGAATCTATTAGTCATCCAAAAACATGACAACCTAGGGTTGAGACCAGGATGCAGAGTTGTAGTCTTACACACAGAGCTTAGGTTTAGCTCTTTTGAATCTCTGATTCTTAGTTTTTCCCAAAGTGGAAATCACAAAAACCTCTTGTGTTTGTTGTTGTGTATCGTCCACCTGGCCCTTATTCTGAGTTTCTGTCTGAATTCTCAGAGGTTTTATCACAGTTAGTGCTGAGTACAGATAAAGTCATTGTAGTGGGTGACTTTAATATTCATGTAGATGTTGAAAATGACAGCCTAAATATTAACTTTAATTCTATATTAGACTCTATTGGATTTTCTCAAAGTGTTCACAGACCTACTCACTGCCTTAATCACACCCTTGACCTTGTGCTGACTTATGGCATTGAGAGTGAACAGTTAACAGTGTTCCCTCATAATCCTGTCTTGTCTGACCATTTTTTGATAACTTTTGAATTTACATTACTTGACTATACAGCTTCTGAGAAGAATTCTACATATAGAAGGTGTCTGTCAGAGAATGCTGTAACCAGTTTTAAAGAGTTGATTTCGTCATCCTTTTCTTCACTGCCATGTGCAGATATGACAGAGGACGGCTACCTAAATTTTACTCCAGTAGAACTTGACTCGTTGACAGCACTATAGCTTCAATGCGTACAACACTGGACAATGTTGCCCCTCTGAAAAGGAAGATAATCAGTCAGAAGAGGTTGGCTCCTTGGTATAATTCACAGCTGCTTTAAAGCAGACTGCAAGAAAGCTGGAGAGACAGCGGCGTTCCTCTAATTTAGAAGAGTCTCAATTAGTCTGGAAAGGTATTTAATAACGTATAATAAAGCCCTTCGTAAAGCTAGAACTGCTTATTATTCATCATTGATAGAAGAAAATAAGAATAATCCCAGGTTTCTTTTCAGCGCTGTTGCCAGGCTGACAAAGAGTCTGAGTTCTGTTGAGCCATGTATTCCTTTAACTCTCAGCAGTGATGATTTCATGAGATTCTTTGTCAATAAAATTGTTTCTATCAGAGAGAAGATTAATGGAATCCTTCCCACTGTTATCACTGATGTATCATCAAGTAGAGCAGCTTTAGAGCCTTATTTGTATTTAGACGGCTTCTGTCCAGTTGATCTTTCCGAGCTAACAACAGCAATAGTCTCTTCTAAACCATCAACTTGTATTTTAGACCCAATCCCAATCAGACTGTTCAAGGAGGTTTTCCCCTTAATTGACACTTCCATATTGGATTTGATCAATCGGTCTTTGTTGACAGGATATGTACCTCAGACTTTTAAGGTTGCTGTAATTACACCTTTACTTAAAAAACCTACTCTTGATTCAGAAGTGTTGGCTAATTATCAAACTATATCCAATCTCCCTTTTTTGTCTAAAGTTCTTGAAAAAATAGTTGCAGCTCAACTTTGTGATCATTAACATAGAAATAATTAGTTTGAAGAGTTTCAGTCAGGATTCAGAGTGCATCATAGCACAGAAACAGCACTGGTGAAAGTTACCAATGATCTCCTCTTAGCCTCTGATAGCGGACTTGTGTCTGTGCTTGTCCTGTTGGATCTCAGTGCTGCATTTGATACGATCGATCACAGCATTCTGTTACAGAGACTTGAACATGTTATTGGGATTAAAGGAACTGCATTAGACTGGTTTAAGTCATATTTATCTGATAGATTCCAGTTTGTTCTTGTAAATGAAGAATCTTCCTCACACGTTGGAGTAAGTCATGGAGTTCCTCAGGGTTCTGTGCTTGGACCAATTCTTTTTACTTTGTACATGCTTCCATTAGGTAACATTATTAGACAGCATGGCATAAATTTCCATTGCTATGCTGATGATACTCAGCTGTACTTATCTATGAAACCAGATGAAACCAATAGGTTGGTCAGACTACAAGCCTGTCTTAAAGACATAAAGACCTGGATGACTCAGAACTGTTTGCTTTTAAATTCAGACAAAACTGAAGTTGTTCTCTTTGGACCTGAGCGCTTCAGGGAGAAATTGTCTAGTTATATAGTTACTCTAGATGGTATTTCCTTGGCTTCTAGTTCGACAGTGAGGAACCTTGGAGTTACTTTTGACCAGAATTTATCATTTGACGCACATATAAAACTGGTTTCTAGGACTGCCTTCTTTCACCTTCGTAATATTGCTAAAATCAGGAACATCCTGTCTCAGGGTGATGCAGAGAAACGAGTTCATGCATTTATTACTTCAAGATTGAACTACTGTAATTCCTTATTATTGGGCTGTCCCACATATTCTCTGAAAAGCCTCCAGCTGATCCAAAATGCTGCAGCCAGAGTTCTGATGAGAACTAACAGGAGAGATCATGTTTCTCCAGTTTTAGCTTCTCTTCATTGGCTCCCTGTTAAATTCAGAATAGAATTTAAGATTATTCTCCTCACATATAAAGCTCTAAATGACCGAGCTCCATAATATCTTAGAGATCACATTGTAAGATATTTTCCTAACAGAGCACTTCGCTTCCAAACTGCAGGTTTACTTGTTGTTCCCAGAGTTTCTAAAAGTAGAATGGGAGGTAGAGCCTTCAGTTATCAGGCCCCTCTCTTGTGGAATAAGCTGCCAGTAAATGTCCGGGAAGCAGACACCCTTTCCACTTTTAAGATTAGGCTTAAAACTTTCCTTTTTGATAAAGCTTATAGTTAGGGATGGCTCAGGTGACCCTGAAACATCCCATAGTTAAGCTGCTATAGGCTTAGACTGCTGGGGGACCTCATCTGTCACACCTTTCCTCACTTTGCTCTCTTTTTCCCCCTGTTTAATTTCTCAAATGATATTATGTTCATCTGACATTATTGTGGTTATTAACTTGTGTTTCCCTGTTCCAACAGGTATCCTTTGAATGGCGTTATGGTGTTTTTCCCCCCTCTTTTCTGTCTTCTCAAATCTCAGCTGGTCAAGGCAGATGGCCACCCTTCCTGAGTCTGGTTCTGCCAGAGGTTTCTCCCTGTTAAAAGGGAGTTGTTCCTTTCCACAGTCGCCACAGGCACGCTCAAGACGGGAGATTGGACTGAAGACAAGTTTCAATGCAATCTGCTGGTTTCCTTCGATAGGATATTGTTTTTGATTTGGTTCTATTTGAATTAATTGGATTATTTTTAAATGAATTCATTGGATTTCATTGGATTATGATTACAATGAATTTAATTCCAATTGGCTTGAATTGGACTATATTATTTAAGTGCCTTGAGATGACAATTGTTATAATTTGGCGCAATATAAATAAAACTGAATTGAAACTTAATTGAATAGATCTGAATTTTAACAGAGCAATGAGAGGACAAAAGAAACATTTCACATTTAACTCTCTTGTCAGTAAGAAAGAAAGAAAGAAAGAAAGAAAGATGGAGGAGGGGGGCAGGTTGGGTCAAGAAAGGAAGACGGAGGAAAGATGGAAAGAAGAAGGGAAAAGGAGAACAGATTGGTTCAGAGAAGGAAGGAGGAAGGAATTTAAAAGGGTGTTGAAAAGAAGGAAGGGAGAAAGGAAATAAAGAAGGATTGAGAAATGGAAGAACAGGAAGGGAGAAGGCAAGGAGAGAGAGAGAGGAGGAGGGATGTAGGGAGAGAAGGAAAGGAAAAAAGGCTGAGTCAAAACAGAGTTAATCTGAAGGTTACCCTACCTTATATATATATAAGGTGTATGTGTCGTTTTACAGTAACCATTCTGAGAGGGCCGTCGGCAAACAAGTCGTAATCAGCCAGTTCACCAAGCTTAACCAAAACAGTTTCTCTGGCAGGCAGGACATGCACTCAGCTCAAAGGCTCTGAAATGTTCCCTGTACCACCCAGAAAGCCTTTTCAGCATGAAAAACAGTCTCTCATGTACGACACAAATCTGAAGAATCTTCCCAAAGTCAGGCAGTCCACTTGTAGACCTGTGAGCAACTATCATCCCATACACCTTTGGAAATTAGCAATGCCAAACAATATGCGAGCTCCACAAGCACGATCCCCTCAAACACATCATGCATCCCATCTGGTGGATAGCCTGTATGCACACTGTAGTGGGCAAGAGTTTTAATGATAACACAATGGCTTTTCACCCCACAACAGCTTGTGCCATTATCCTGAGCTGATTTCACATAAGAGTCATGGAGTGCATTTGTCCTGAGACTGAATGGACCTGACTTTACTTCCTTTGTTTGGATGTCTGTTCTTGTTCCTGTGCAAAATTGGCAGATATAACCACCAGAAAAACTTTCATTAAAACCAGCTAAAAAGTCCCTCTTGCTCCAGAGTTGTCATGTCTTGAAGAAGAGGATGTATGATTCGGTTATAACCAAAGTTTTTCACATCCTCAGTTTTACACAAGAATGCCAAGTAAATTGAAGACAGTTATGAATACGAGCCTGGAAAGAAATTATTTAAAGTCCAATAGATTCCACAAGGCTTGTGTTTCTTACGGGAAGTACCCAGAGGGTTGCAAATCTCTTGTATAAACTTACTAAAATTCTCAACTCATCCCCTGACAGAAAACTGTTCCTGGAAGAATGAACCATCCTGAGAAGATTTGTAAGTATGTTGCTCACCAGTCACCCTATTACTCTGCTGTGCTTTGTGGTTTTCAACTGCCTCGTCTACAACATCTCTCCTGTCAAAGAGCTGTTGCAAAGACTTCAGTACAGGCACATACTGAAAATTTTCCTTGGCATCAAGTATGTATTCGATGGGTTCTACAACTTTAAAGCTTTCTTTATAATACTGTTTGTGGAGATAAGATGTGCTCAGAGGACCACCCTTCCCTATGGCTTTGAACAATGGCTTAGATGTGCAGAGAGCAGTGGCTACTTCTGTTATCACAGACTTATCAGTTGTGAGACTGTGTTTCTGAAAAACATCATCAAGAATGTTCATGGAGAGGGGTAATGTTGCTGACCTTGGCAAGTAGTGCAGTTCCTCTAAGACGTCATCAATTTTTGTGCGTGGCACAAGTGCAAAATGCAAAATTTTGCTCAATTACTTTAGGCATGTTCTTAGTTACATCCACATCACTACTCAAACATGCATGATCTGTTTCAACTGCAGTCATCTTGATTAAGTGCCTCTTCCTCAGGATTATCAGAGGATTCTTGTGAAACTCAAGTGGTTATAACTACAACTGGCTTGAAATCTTTGAACATATGTGGGTTGTGTTTCCTATTCTTGTGAGAGTGAAATGTTCTGTATACATTTGTTTGAAAACTGCAACCCCCAAACATACAAGCAACAGTTTCCTTACTCCTCAGATGAGTGCCAATGTGTACAAAATATTTTTTCTGTAGGCCGACCACTACAAGTGCACAAATGACCAATTAGAATGGACTCTACTGAAGTGAATGTGAAGTGCATTCCATGTCTTAAAAGTACATGGACACTTTGTGTGTGGGCATGGGTAGCGTTGCCTATGACATTGTTGTAGCCTAATATGCTGGATAGAGACACATTACACTCCTTACAACTCCACATTTCCACACTTAAAGACATTCACTATTTTAGACAGACAACCTCCAGGTCTGGCACAATGAATTTTCCAAGCAGGCACTTAAGTTGAACGGCAGACACAGGTGTGGTCGGACAGGACACTCTTGTGGTCAGGAGTTACTGTGATGAATTGAGAGAACAATTAATTAAATCCCATGAAAGTTAGCATGGGCACCTGTCCACCTGTCCTGGATCTGGACAGGTGGAACAGGTAGTTGGCTCACAGACAGACTAGGAATTGATCAATCAATTAGATATGATTAAAGGGGAACTCTGGTATTTTTAAACCTAGACCTTATTTCTGGCATAAAATACGTTCATCTACTTACCGAGAGCAGTTTGGTGAAAGTCAGCATCCTTTGGAAGCTATTTAGATTCCTCGAGATCCATATAACTCGAGATCCTTATTGCACCATTTGCAATGTCTTCCAACATTACTAAAGCAGCCATTGTTTTTAATGGTATGCACTGCACCACTTTGCGCATGCTTTTATATCCACTCGTGTAATTGCAGACACATGGGTGTGTTAATTGTTCATCAGTGTTAATTGTCCATGTGTCTCAAATGTGCACATCACTCAGTCTGAGGACAAATTGTGTTCACATTTATTTATTATAACAGTTTCCCAACATCACCTCTAAGTGTCGACAAAGAATCAACAGCTGTAGAAAAGTGCGTACGCCAGCCCTGAAGTTGGCGTGAGGCACCGCACATTTCCACGGTCATTTCGCTCTTGATACATCTGATCGTTGATGTGAAAAGTGCATATGTCACTTTTTTGTGCGTCAGATTCTGAATGCGTCGTAACAGACTAGAGGGACAAGAGAGTGAGTGGCCACAGAAGCGCACGTGAAATGGACACAGTTGTTTTGGCTCGTACACACCCCAAATTCAAATATATTCGTGTAGAAGAGCTAGGAAAAGGGATTTTTGCATAATATGTTCCCTTTACAAAAACTGGACTGAAAATGAGTGAAAAAGCAGCCAATGTCCAAAGACTTTTAAACATCTTCAGAAAGCCTGGAGAACTATTGTTCAAGACCACTTTAAAAGATTACAAGAAAGTCTGGCTGCTTGGAAGGAAACAGAAAGAAATGAGGACTGGATTCCCCTGACGGTTTTGAATGTAAAGAAAGGATGTCCTTCTAATAATGCATTTAATTTTCTTCTGATTACATGAGTTAATTCATTCAAAGCAACACACTTTGCCACTTTTTTTCAGCATGACTTTGCACCTGTGATAATGAATTGTTTTTCTGTTCTTGTAGTCAGGGAGTCAGCAGATAGTCACTGCTGTCATGCTACCAAGGATCAACCCTCATTAGGACTTCAGCACATTTCTACAACGTCCAAACCCTTTAATTTTATCAAATACAGTTCACTGTTGCAGATTAAACTACCCAACTGTACAAATAGCAGTAAAACAACTTCTTTATTAAGGCTTGTTTTACATTTTCCATGACATTATGTACTAAAATGTCTAGTTGAAAACTGTTTGTTTTTGCACAACTGACACAAACTTATTTTGTCATTTAATATTGTTTTAACCAGAAAAAGTTTTATTTAGATCAATATTTTAATCAATTAATTAATATTTTACAATAGTTTTCTGGCTTGAAGCATAATAAACAGGGTTACAGATAGATGTATTCAGGTCACATGAAAAGCAAAAAATTAAATATAGAATAATAATGTCTTCTACAGAAAAGAAGAATTCATCCCAGGTCATCAGTCAAAGCATCTACAGCCACATATTTTCCTCCAAGTCATTGAAAGCTTCTTTAAAATAATTTATTTAGCTCAGTTTTGCAACTCAAGCTCATTTTCCATCTGACACCAGAGAGAACAGACAGACTGAATGACATATTCCACAGATGGTGTGCTTGGGACAATAGGAGTAAATCCTGGGAGATCTGAAGGTAAGCTGGAGCAGAGCACTGAACCACTGGCATGTTTAAGTATATAGGAGGACAAAGTATAGCATTCCCATGATAGCATGCAGAGAACAACAGAAAGAGCTTTAAAATAGGTGTTATAGCTCCTGAGTTTGGTTTTCTTTATGTGTATAACCTTATTATAATCCACTGCAGACATGCTTATAGTGATATCTGTATAGCATAAATTAACTTTTATTTTTTATCACTAAATGTAATCTGTATATGTTCTCAATGATGTGTTTGCAGTCTCGCTTCCCTGTCCTAAAATTGAGAACAGTGATAAATGTTGAGTCTCTGCCACTCCCAAAAAATAATGCTTTGATAAAATTGTGGGGAAAATAGTCGTTTTTGCGCCGCGTCCCGTTCAAACTGATTGACAGTGCTGAGATGTTTGGAACTTTTGAGGGCTACATGAACCACGTGACCGTGTGTCAGTTAGTTCAAAGAATGTCGTTACTCTCCTCTATAAGGCACTGTGTTAAGGCTGCCGGGTGGTTATCTGTTCCTGTGTGAGGAGGGGAGATCAGCTGCCTCCTTAAGACAGCCAGGGCCGGGGTGCAGTTCGGTATGATCACCATACAGCTCTCACTGATGGTGTCCACCTGGGAGTGACACAAAGCCGGCAGGGGAAGTCATCGATCTTGCACAAGTTGGAGAGAATAAATAGACACCCTTCAATCAAACTAGTTTGACAGGTGACCTTCTTCTGATCTATTGACCTTTGACATCTAAGAGGGTGTTATGAGGGTTGAGACGGGAGGGGTTAGGAGTAGGGTTAGGGGGGTTTACAGCTAAGGTCAATACTTCATACTGTGTGTGCGTGGGGGGGGGGGGTTAACCGTCCTGCTTTGTTACTGTTTCAGTAAGAGTCCGGGAATTCTCCGACTTGTCTGTTAAGGTTTACATCTGGCTATATCAGACTGACCAACTCGTACCATGAGGCTGAACTGCCAGGGTCAAAAATGTCAAGAAAGATTATTCAAGAAAACCCCTGAATCAGGTTCATATGCACAGGGAGCTGTTAATGTAATCTCACACCAGCTGTATATCTGCATCAGCACGGGGCAAGAATAACTCAATAAGCTGGCTTTTGTTGCTCCTCATACTTTATGTTACTTTGCTGCTAATATATTTATCTACCTTCAGTTGACCAGTGTAAAGAACATTTCAGGAGCCTTGTTACTGTCACAGTCGGCTCTGTCACAGTTTATGTTTAATCATGGTTTCAGTTATGTTCTAGTCCTGTTTTTCCCCTGCCACCTCGGTTCACTCAAGTCACCTGGCTCATTGTTCACAGCTGCACCTCATTCACTGATCACTCCCTCTATAGTATTTAGTCTTCTGGTTTCCTTTCAGTCATTGCAGAATCCTTACCTCACTTCATGCCTTGCCACACAGATAAGTCTCGTTTTGCCGTTCTCAGTCTTGTTTTGTCTTGCTTTGTTTCTCATGGTTTTGTTATTTCATAGTTTAGTGTTTTTGATAATCCGGCTCAGCCAGGCTTTTTGTTCTTGCTCCTTGTCCCCTTTTTGTTAATAAACCTTGTTCCGTTTGAAAGAACTGCATCTGGGTCCTACCTCTCCATCGAAACGTGACAGTTACTCATCCTTATCACTGACTCAACATTTGATTAGCTATGTCCAATGTGATCTTCATTGCAATTTATTATTAATCAAGGTGATCACACACAGCCAAAGACAAAAAAAATTTTCAGGTCGCTTTTTCAGCAAGGTCAGGTTCTCAGCTGTCACCCTGAGAACTACGAATGTTTGATTCCATCTTTTACTCTGAGAGCTCGTGAATTTCCAGTTAAACATTTACATTAACTGTGTGTAACAGATAGTTAGATGTACAAGTCACATCCTGCATTTATTGTTAACTCAAATGTGGAGTACATTTTCTCAGCAGCAAAAGACTGCAGCGCACACACTGAAATGTAGCCAAGAGTTATCTTTCCACAAAGCCTTTTAGGGGTGCAATGCAATGGTCCAACTAGGACCTGCAGAAAATAAGCCAACTTTCTGATGAATTACTCTGAAGTGGTGCCAGAGTGAAGTATTTTACAAGCGTAATGCTACACTGTACAAACATGTTTTGTGTGATCAGTCAAAGGTGGAAGTGGATAACATTAGACTCAGCTCTTCAAAGCTTCAATAAGCCAGTTCACACATATTCCTGATAAAATATTGTTGATATTGCAACATTCCAAAATATTGGACCTGAACCCAACTTAATGTCTGATTGTAGTTAAGCTGTTAACCAGCACACGAGGCCTCTGCTCAATCCATCCTTCATTTGAAATCAAAACACAATAACCTCAACTGAAGTGACTTTGTGGTAAGATTCAGACATGAACAATTGTTAGATTTTTATGAGTAGACGAACTCAACGAACAGGTGAGCATGTAAAGAAAACATACTGATCTCCTGAGGACTCAGGGTTAAATATAATAAAGGTGATCAAAGCCTAATCTTTCTCGAATTGTTTATGGCATCTTGGTTATTGCCTCAGCCCTGTTTCGTGTTGTTTTTTGATAGTTTATGCTCCACCAAAGATTTGATTAAGCTGAAATTAAAACTCCATGCTTTTGTTATGCAAAAAGAACTTATAAATTGTACACTTCATGCCCACCAAACTCCTTTCTGTTCTTAGATTTTACCTGAATTTGACCACTGATGACATTATTCTTAAGCTTGATTTGTAAAAGATGTTGAACATGAACAACCTTCCTGATCTTATATGCAAGTGATTTGTAGTTCTTAAATCAACTTAAACTGAAGGCACTGGCCAGATTCTTTAACCTCCCCCCCCATATTCTGTAACTCATGTTTTAATTAATATTTTTTCATGTCCATAGCAATGGATTCAATGACTAAACGAGCGTAGAATATCATGTAAACTTGTGAAAAGAAAAGACCATGTTTTTAACATTGGAATCATGTAACAACTAATTAGTTATGGCTTTATACACATGAAAATTGATGTCTACATATTGTATATGTATGTCTTGTACAACCCTAAACTATGAACTTGCATGAATGTGAATAATCAGTTTTGTATTCAGTAATGTATCAGAACTTCAAACACATTGCCTTACTCTTAATAATGTAAACTAACAACTGATCATCCAATAACTAAAGAAATTGAAAATACATCACTGAATGTTTTCATATATTCACTCATTTGCGATGAGCAGCCTTGAAGCAGTGTGGCACAAAGGTGGATTTTGCATTTGTCACAAAAGACGTGTTTTTCCTGTGCAGTATGATCTCTTGCATCTGGTGGCCTCCATCTTCTAGTCATAATTTGGCATGTGGTCGACCATATCATACTGTACTTCAGGGAGAGGCCTTTTATCCTGAACTTTTGGTCTATGGGCAGGCCGTGGTTCCGAAGACATACTCTGTCTTCCACGTTTTGGTGCAACTGGTCTATGGAGACTCACCAGACACATTCATCTTGAAATGAAGGAGATCCAGGATGTCTTTTGCTTGGAGATTGGCCCTCTTGGCATCCACCCTGTACTCTAGCCAACTGTTAACCACAGCCAGGTCAAAAGCAAGTGTGATCATTCTCAGGGTCCACTTTACAGTACAGCTGGGCTTTAATTACTGGGGGAGAAATGATTACTCAACCTCTGACGATACTGCCATCTCCTGTTGAGCTAGGTGGCGTTCGTTTTATCCATACTGGTGTCGTGAACAGGGTAGGAAGGCAGAGTAGTGTAAGGAAATGAGCTGGGTGAGAGGTGAGGGTTCGCTGCTTTCTGTGTGAAGGTAGGTTAAAGGACGAGAGTTTATCACAGCCTCAACTTCACAAATCAATGTCTCAAGCTCCTCACGTTCAAGGCAAGACCCCCAAGCACCTTCCGGAGGCACGTCTTGACGGATCTCACCAAACCATAACACAAATAGCTGGTTATGCATCCTCCAACAGACTGCACTGGATTCACTTACACAGGTGATGGTAATAATTTCCCAAATAATAATAAAAAATAAAAAACCACACAATCCCTGTAGATAAACCCAAAATAATACAAACACAGAGAAATCAAACCCCGTCAGATACTGTTTCCCCTGCGCTCGCGCTGCACACACGGCAAAGAGCGCGCGTGCCCGTTCAGTGCTCGTAACCAGCGAGACGTGCTTGCGCGATAGACAACTACAGACACCGTGAAAGCTAAAACAACGTCTTTTGGTGTAGTTGTCTTACTTTTTTGCACTTGTGCTGTCATCCAAAACATTCAAACACATACATATATATTCATATAGGCTATTTTTATATGTAGCCTTCATATATCTGTGTATATGGATGGATGGATGGCACCCATCAGATACGGTTCCCCTTGTGTTAAAGTGGGGGAACTGTTTGTGATGGTTCTATTTCACCTGTCAGATACTGTTCCCCCTGTGTTAAAGTGGGGGAACGCATCCTGACGGCCAAATAACACCCGTCAGATACTGTTCTCCCTGTGTTAAAGTGGGGGGACGCATCCTGACGGCCAAATAACACCCGTCAGATACTGTTCCCCCTATGTTAAAGTGGGGGAACGGTATCTGACGGCCAAATAACACCCGTCAGATACTGTTCCCCCTATGTTAAAGTGGGGGAACGGTATCTGACGGCCAAATAACACCCGTCAGATACTGTTCCCCCTGTGTTAAAGTGGGGGAACGGTATCTGATAGCTTTATTTCATCCGTCAGATACTGTTCCCCCTGTGTTAAAGTGGGAAACCATATCTGATGGCTCTATTTCACCCATCAGATACTGTTCCCCCTGTGTTAAAGTGGGGCAACGGTATCTGACGGCCAAATAACACCCATTAGATACCGTTCCCCCTGTGTTAAAGTGGGGGAACGTATCCTGACGGCCAAATAACACCCGTCAGATACTGTTCCCCCTGTGTTAAAGTGGGGCAACGGTATCTGACAGCCAAATAACACCTGTCAGATACTGTTCCCCCTGTGTTAAAGTGGGGGAACGGTATCTGACGGCCAAATAACACCTGTCAGATACTGTTCCCCCTGTGTTAAAGTGGGGGAACTCATCCTGACGGCTAAATAACACCCGTCAGATACTGTTCCCCCTGTGTTAAAGTGGGGGAACGGTATCTGACGGCCAAATAACACCCGTCAGATACTGTTCTCCCTGTGTTAAAGTGGGGGAACGCATCCTGACGGCCAAATAACACCCGTCAGATACTGTTCCCCCTGTGTTAAAGTGGGGGAACGGTATCTGATAGCTTTATTTCACCCGTCAGATACTGTTCCCCCTGTGTTAAAGTGGGAAACCATATCTGATGGCTCTATTTCACCCATCAGATACTGTTCCCCCTGTGTTAAAGTGGGGCAACGGTATCTGACGGCCAAATAACACCCATTAGATACCGTTCCCCCTGTGTTAAAGTGGGGGAACGGTATCTGACAGCCAAATAACACCTGTCAGATACCGTTCCCCCTGTGTTAAAGTGGGGGAACGGTATCTGACGGCCAAATAACACCTGTCAGATACTGTTCCCCCTGTGTTAAAGTGGGGGAACTCATCCTGACGGCCAAATAACACCCGTCAGATACTGTTCCCCCTGTGTTAAAGTGGGGAAACCGTATCTGATGGCTCTATTTCACCCGTCAGATACTGTTCTCCCTGTGTTAAAGTGGGGGAACGCATCCTGACTGCCAAATAACACCCGTCAGATACTGTTCCCCCTGTGTTAAAGTGGGGAAACTATATCTGATGGCTCTATTTCACCAGTAAGATACTGTTCCCTCCGTGTTAAGGTGGGGGAACAGTATCTGACGGGTGTTATTTGGCTGTCAGATACTGTTCTCCCTGTATTAAAGTGGGGGAACGCATCCTGACGGCCAAATAACACCTGTCAGATACTGTTCTCCCTGTGTTAAAGTGGGGGAACGCATCCTGACGGCAAAATAACACCCGTCAGATACTGTTCCCCCTGTGTTAAAGTGGGGAAACTATATCTGATGGCTCTATTTCACCGGTAAGATACTGTTCCCTCCGTGTTAAGGTGGGGGAACAGTATCTGACGGGTGTTATTTGGCTGTCAGATACTGTTCTCCCTGTGTTAAAGTGGGGGAACGCATCCTGATGGCCAAATAACACCCATCAGATTCTGTTCCCCCTGTGTTAAAGTGGGGAAACCGTATCTGATGGCTCTATTTCACCCATCAGATACTGTTCCCCCTGTGTTAAAGTGGGGGAACTCATCCTGACGGCTAAATAACACCCGTCAGATACTGTTCCCCCTGTGTTAAAGTGGGGGAACGGTATCTGACGGCCAAATAACACCCGTCAGATACTGTTCTCCCTGTGTTAAAGTGGGGGAACGCATCCTGACGGCCAAATAACACCCGTCAGATACTGTTCCCCCTGTGTTAAAGTGGGGGAACGCATCTTGACAGCCAAATAACACCCGTCAGATACTGTTCTCCCTGTGTTAAAGTGGGGGAACGGTATCTGACGGCCAAATAACACCCGTCAGATACTGTTCTCCCTGTGTTAAAGTGGGGGAACAGTATCTGATGGCTTTATTTCACCCGTCAGATACTGTTCCCCCTGTGTTAAAGTGGGGAAACCGTATCTGATGGCTCTATTTCACCCGTCAGATACTGTTCCCCCTGTGTTAAAGTGGGGGAACGGTATCTGACGGCCAAATAACACCCGTCAGATACTGTTCCCCCTGTGTTAAAGTGGGGGAACGATATCTGATGGCTCTATTTCACCGGTAAGATACTGTTCCCTCCGTGTTAAGGTGGGGGAACAGTATCTGACGGGTGTTATTTGGCTGTCAGATACTGTTCTCCCTGTGTTAAAGTGGGGGAACGCATCCTGACGGCCAAATAACAACCATCAGATTCTGTTCCCCCTGTGTTAAAGTGGGTAAACCGTATCTGATGGCTCTATTTCACCCGTCAGATACTGTTCCCCCTGTGTTAAAGTGGGGGAACTCATCCTGACGGCTAAATAACACCCGTCAGATACTGTTCCCCCTGTGTTAAAGTGGGGGAACGGTATCTGACGGCCAAATAACACCCGTCAGATACTGTTCTCCCTGTGTTAAAGTGGGGGAACTCATCCTGACGGCCAAATAACACCCGTCAGATACTGTTCCCCCTGTGTTAAAGTGGGGGAACGCATCTTGACAGCCAAATAACACCCGTCAGATACTGTTCTCCCTGTGTTAAAGTGGGGGAACGGTATCTGACGGCCAAATAACACCCGTCAGATACTGTTCTCCCTGTGTTAAAGTGGGGGAACAGTATCTGATGGCTTTATTTCACCCGTCAGATACTGTTCCCCCTGTGTTAAAGTGGGGAAACCGTATCTGATGGCTCTATTTCACCCGTCAGATACTGTTCCCCCTGTGTTAAAGTGGGGGAACGGTATCTGACGGCCAAATAACACCCGTCAGATACTGTTCCCCCTGTGTTAAAGTGGGGGAACGATATCTGATGGCTCTATTTCACCCGTCAGATACTGTTCTCCCTGTGTTAAAGTGGGGGAACGGTATCTGACGGCCAAATAACACCCGTCAGATACTGTTCTCCCTGTGTTAAAGTGGGGGAACTCATCCTGACGGCCAAATATCACCCGTCAGATACTGTTCCCCCTGTGTTAAAGTGGGGAAACCTATCTTATGGCTCTATTTCACCCGTCAGATACTTTTCCCCCTGTGTTAAAGTGGGGGAACGGTATCTGACGGCCAAATAACACCCGTCAGATACTGTTCCCCCTGTGTTAAAGTGGGGGAATGATATCTGATGGCTCTATTTCACCCGTCAGATACTGTTCTCCCTGTGTTAAAGTGGGGGAACGGTATCTGACGGCCAAATAACACCCGTCAGATACTGTTCTCCCTGTGTTAAAGTGGGGGAACGGTATCTGACGGCCAAATAACACCCGTCAGATACTGTTCTCCCTGTGTTAAAGTGGGGGAACGGTATCTGACGGCCAAATAACACCCGTCAGATACTGTTCTCCCTGTGTTAAAGTGGGGGAACGATATCTGATGGCTCTATTTCACCCGTCAGATACTGTTCTCCCTGTGTTAAAGAGGGGGAACGGTATCTGACGGCCAAATAACACCCGTCAGATACTGTTCTACCTGTGTTAAAGTGGGGGAACGGTATCTGATGGCCAAATAACACCCGTCAGATACTGTTCTCCCCGTGTTAAAGTGGGGGAACGCATCCTGACGGCCAAATAACACCCGTCAGATACTGTTCTCCCTGTGTTAAAGTGGGAAACCGTATCTGATGGCTCTATTTCACCCGTCAGATACTGTTCCCCCTGTGTTAAAGTGGGGGAACGGTATCTGATGGCCAAATAACACCCGTCAGATACTGTTCTCCCCGTGTTAAAGTGGGGGAACGCATCCTGACGGCCAAATAACACCCGTCAGATACTGTTCTCCCTGTGTTAAAGTGGGGGAACGCATCTTGACAGCCAAATAACACCCGTCAGATACTGTTCCCCCTGTGTTAAAGTGGGGGAACGCATCCTGATGGCCAAATAACACCCGTCAGATACTGTTCTCCCTGTGTTAAAGTGGGGGAAGGGTATCTGATGGCTTTATTTCACCCGTCAGATACTGTTCCCCCTGTGTTAAAGTGGGGAAACCGTATCTGATGGCTCTATTTCACCCATCAGATACTGTTCCCCCTGTGTTAAAGTGGGGGAAGGGTATCTGATGGCTTTATTTCACCCGTCAGATACTGTTCCCCCTGTGTTAAAGTGGGGAAACCGTATCTGATGGCTCTATTTCACCCATCAGATACTGTTCTCCCTGTGTTAAAGTGGGGGAACAGTATCTGATGGCTTTATTTCACCCGTCAGATACTGTTCTCCCTGTGTTAAAGTGGGGGAACGGTATCTGATGGCTTTATTTCACCCGTCAGATACTGTTCCCCCTGTGTTAAAGTGGGGGAACGATATCTGATGGCTCTATTTCACCCATCAGATACTGTTCCCCCTGTGTTAAAGTGGGGGAACGGTATCTGACGGCCAAATAACACCCGTCAGATACTGTTCTCCCTGTGTTAAAGTGGGGGAACGGTATCTGATGGCTTTATTTCACCCGTCAGATACTGTTCCCCCTGTGTTAAAGTGGGGAAACCGTATCTGATGGCTCTATTTCACCCATCAGATACTGTTCCCCCTGTGTTAAAGTGGGGGAACCGTATCTGACGGCCAAATAACACCCGTCAGATACTGTTCTCCCTGTGTTAAAGTGGGGGAACGATATCTGATGGCTCTATTTCACCCATCAGATACTGTTCCCCCTGTGTTAAAGTGGGGGAACGGTATCTGACGGCCAAATAACACCCGTCAGATACTGTTCCCCCTGTGTTAAAGTGGGGGAACGGTATCTGACGGCCAAATAACACCCGTCAGATACTGTTCTCCCTGTGTTAAAGTGGGGGAACGATATCTGATGGCTCTATTTCACCCGTCAGATACTGTTCTCCCTGTGTTAAAGTGGGGAAACCGTATCTGATGGCTCTATTTCACCCGTCAGATACTGTTCTCCCTGTGTTAAAGTGGGGAAACCGTATCTGATGGCTCTATTTCACCCATCAGATACTGTTCCCCCTGTGTTAAAGTGGGGGAACGGTATCTGACGGCCAAATAACACCCGTCAGATACTGTTCTCCCTGTGTTAAAGTGGGGGAACGGTATCTGATGGCTTTATTTCACCCGTCAGATACTGTTCCCCCTGTGTTAAAGTGGGGAAACCGTATCTGATGGCTCTATTTCACCCATCAGATACTGTTCCCCCTGTGTTAAAGTGGGGGAACCGTATCTGACGGCCAAATAACACCCGTCAGATACTGTTCCCCCTGTGTTAAAGTGGGGGAATGGTATCTGATGGCTCTATTTAACCAGTCAGATGCTGTTCCCCTTGTGTTAAAGTGGGGAAACCGTATCTTATGGCTCTATTTAACCAGTCAGATGCTGTTCCCCCTGTGTTAAAGTGGGGAAACCGTATCTGATGGCTCTATTTCACCCATCAGATACCGTTCCCCCTGTGTTAAAGTGGGGGTTTAGGTCAGTCAATGTATGCAATGCCAGCAAGGTGCACTGACAATAAAGCAGGAGACAAAACCCATCCCAATTAAAGTAAGTGACACACATTTCAAAACACGACATAATAGATATTTTATTATCCCTGGTCAAAAGTGCTATTCTCTGTTTTCTTTTCCTTTTTCAGGTGAGTCAACTATTTGAACTAGTTGGGATGGACCTGATAAGAACGGTTGTTAAAACAGAGGCTGGGAACGAATACATTGCAGTCATGGTTGACTATTTCACAAAATGGTCCGAAGCCTATCCTCTGCTATCCAAAACAGCAGCAGATGTTGCACAATGTATTATAAAGTTGTTTTATCGCTTCGGGCCCCAAAGCGAATCCTGACCGACCAGGGGAAAGAATTTGTCAATGAGGTGTGTTGCTAAATACTTTTGAGTGTTATGGACTGGAGTGTGATGCTATATAAAACAGTTGTTTTTGTGACATGGAATTGGTTATCAATTTCTTTAGGTCGAATACTCCCAGCACTGGCTTGGTAAATTTGTTCACATTGATGTAGTGGCTGGCAGCTTCTTTCAGTTAATTTAGCAAGAAAGCGATAAAATATTTCTTTTCAGAGCACTTTGCAAACTTGTGAGTGAGCGACCAAACACTTGGGACACTTATTTGGATGCGGTGATGTTTAGACTCAGAACCAAAAAACAGTACACCACCAAGTTTTCACCGTACTTCCTCCTCTTTGGAACAGAAGCTCGTCTGCCATGTGAGGTTCCAGAGAACATGATGGTGACACATGATTTCATCTGTCTTTATTACATTCTACATGAAGAGCCCTGTAAATGGAAAGACATTACTTTAGGTCACGTTTATTCTTGATCTAAATTTTTAGAAATTTAAAATTAACACTGCAGTATCTCTGGTGGTATTTTATCATTGTGTAAAACATTACATTACGAATGGACATGTTATTCTAATTTGTTGTGGTTATGGATTACCACCATGTTTTCACTTCAGAAAAAAACCCTAATATTTGAGAGTGAACACCTTCTTAAGGTATTTGAAATTTACATCTTTTTTTTTTCTTTTGCCCCAGATTGACAGCAAGATTGAGGACACTCAATAAATAAAAGGGAGACAATTAACAAAATAGTTCAAGAAAACATGAAAAAAAGCTCATAACAAATACCAGAGCCCAAATAAAAACTTGGAGACAAAGTTCTACAGCTCAACATAAGAAGCCAACAGCGCAAGGGTGGAAAAATGGAAAGAAACTGGACCAGACCATACAATATAGTTCACCTTTTCGGCAAAAGCGCAGATCTGCAATCCCCAACCGCTTTTTTCCCCAAAGTTAACACAGAACAGCTTTGAATTTTCATTGAAGAACAACCCATTATCCCTCAGAACATTACAAAAACTGAAAAACCTGCTTCTACCCCTCCACCTGCCGAGGAGCCATCCTCCACCCTTCCACCTGCCGAGGAGCCAGCCTCCACCCTTCCACCTGCCAAGGAGCCATCCTCCACCCTTCCACCTGCCGAGGAGCCATCCTCCACCCTTCCACCTGCCGAGGAGCCAGCCTCCACCCTTCCACCTGCCAAGGAGCCATCCTCCACCCTTCCACCTGCCGAGGAGCCAGCCTCCACCCTTCAAGGTGTTGAAGCTGAAAGGGATACTGCTGTGCCACCATTTTCAGGCTCTTTCAAATCCAAAAACTCTTAATTCTTTTCTTTTTTATTTTAGATATCCGGAAAGCCTGGGATGGCACGACATTAGCGGTTATTCTCTGTAAAATTGGGCCTTATAAGCTTTTTTACCTTGACATTTTCCGTACAGCACCAGGAAGGGAACTCGAGAGCGAGGTGAAACGCAGTGTTTCTGTAAACAATTTAGAAATGTTACTGCAATGGATGGGCATTACAATAATATGATTGTGCAATTTGCCATGTCAGCTGTGTGGCAAATGAAATTTCCACGCTTCAAGGTTCGTTGTTTTAAGTGTTTGACAATTAACTTATAAGGCATCATGGTACTGACATCACTGTGTTTCAATTATTTCAGGGGGATCCAACAGAGTACAGCACTATTTATGATATAGTTAATGACAACCATCACTGGTTTGCTGTTGTAAGTGTTTGCATACCATCAATAAAGACATATTTCATCTCCAAAGCCTTTGCTTCAGTCAAAGTTTTAAAAAGTCAATCAATGGTGTTGAATTTTTTTATTCAAGTATCTGTCACAGTCTGCCCTATCAGTTTATGTTATGTCACAGTTTGTTTTATCATGTTATGTTCTAGCCATGTTTTTCCCCTGTCACGTTCGGGTTCACCCACGTCACCTGTCTCATTGTTCACAGCTGCACCGCATTCACTGATCACTCCCTTCACAGTATTTAGCTTCCTGGTTTCCTTTCAGTCACTGCAGAATCCTCACTATCCCTCCATGCTTCGTCACAGAAAGATAAGGTTGGTTACCTGCCTCATAGTCTTGTTTGGTCACAGTCCTGTTTATTCATAGTCTTGTTACCAAAGCCCTCCGTATTTCATAGTCTTGATTTTTGTTAGTGTTTTTTCATAGTTAAGCATTTTTTGATGATCCGGCTCTGCCGCACCTTTTGTTCATGCTCCCTGTCTTGTTTGTGGAATAAACCTCGTCTTTCTCCTGTTATGCTTCATATTTCTTGGAGTTGTATCAATAAAAATCTGACACCAGGCTAATTATATAAAAAGAAATTGTACTTATTTATATGGCATAAATCCTCCAAGATGAGTCATGAAGCCAAATTACATAACAAATTGGTTAAATCGTATACACAAGTGAATATGTATGACGTATAATCATTTTTGAGAAAGTTAGAAAGGAACTTAAGGACCTTTCGGTAATTTTTTTTTTTTTTTTTTTTTTCAAGGTTATTAGTCAAAGCAAGCATACCCTTCTGCTTGAATTTAGCAGCAGTCAGGCCTTTGTGTGATAGGTCTGTTTCAATGAGATAATTGCTAATATCTTTCTCTTATTTAGAGCTCTTCTGAGGAAACGAGGCATGAATGTATCAAGGTGGGAGTGCAACATACTTCCACATCCCCTGCAACCTGACTCCAGCTCTTGCGGGGTGTTTGCCATAAAAGTATTGGGGGGGGGTAAATAAATTTACTCCTATATTCAGTACAGATACCCGTTCGGAAATATGTGTTTGTCTTTCAGTTTGTAGAGAATATACTGATGGGACAACAGCCCGTTTTTCCTACTGGACGTAGGGATGTGGATATCCTACGTTGGCAGATTGCGGAAACTGTCCTGGAGGCATCATGTGGGTAACAAAAGTTGCTCTCATAAAAGATAACAACTACATCAGTTAAAGTTATGTTTAGCTCTGTGTTTAAGCCATTTCACCCTTGCAGATGACTCCACAGATATCTGCTGTATCTGTGGACAGGAAAATGTGGATGATCCAGAAGACAAAAAGAGCATCATTTGGGTATAATCATATTTCTCAACAGTGTTCTACAAAATGTTTGCACCTTAAGAGGAATAGTTTATACTTATGATGAAAATAAAAGTTAATAGGTAATAATATTGCTGCTACAATGATGATAGAATGAAAATGAAACATTTTAAATAAAAATTCAGAGGGACAAGGAAAGGCTTTGTGTAGCTCCTGGACCATACTGTGCAAGCTAAGGAGTTACAAAGTGTTTCTTTGGCATTTGAAGCAGGCATATGTGACTGTACCTCCACATGAGGACATTAATTGGGATTGATGCTATGGGAGATGGCCTTATGTCACGCAGGGAAAGAAGAACCCCCAAAATCCAACTTTTGTGTTAGTGTGACCATGAAAGACAGCGAGATATATTTTTTAAGTGAAAGGACAGAAGGCTAATGAGTTGGTTTTTTTTTTGCACAGAAAAATGTTTGCCTGTGATGAAGCGTTATAGATGGGCAGGGTCTGAAAGTGTATTGTAGTAAGCACTTACATCGACTCTGATGTTGTCAGGGTACATAATCTCCAGATATGGCTTGAAGAAAACAATAAACACACAAACCCCAAAGGGCCACAAAGGAGCTCTTGTAGAAGATACAGATCTTTATGGGTGAGGCCTTGCATCAGTCAACTACGAGAGGAAGTAAACTGATGATTAACTGACTTTACCTATTATTACATGTCCATTATCATTTTTATATTTTGGAATGATAATAGCAATCCTAAAGAAAGTGCAGAAAAAGTATCCTACAGGGGAGGGGCAAAATAACAATTTAAGAATGATACTTATAAAAATTTTGGGTGCAATAGAAATCTGTCTGCCTTTATACTATAGGCACACTAGAATTAAACACTGTTCATCTTGCATATTCAATTCAATTTTATTTATATAGCGCCAGATTACAACAATTGTCATCTCAAGGCACTTAAGTAATATAGTCCAATTCAAGCCAATTGGAATTCAATTCATTGTAATCATAATCCAATTAATTCATATAGAGCTAATTCAAAAAATTAATATCCTAGCTAAGGAAACCAACAGATTGCACCGAAATGTGTCTTCAGTCCAATCTCCCGTCCTGAGCGTGCCTGTGGCAACTGTGGAAAGGAACGACTCCCTTTTAACAGGAAGAAACCTCTGGCAGAACCAGACTCAGGAAGGGTGGCCATCCGCCTCGACCAGCTGGGGTTTGAGAAGACGGAAAAGAGGGGGGAAAAACACCATAACACCATTCAAAGGATATCTGTTGGAACAGGGAAACACAAGTTAATAACCACAATAATGTCACATGTACATAAAATCAATTTTGAAATTAAACAGGGGAAAAAAGAGAGCAAAGTGAGGAAAGGTGTGACAGATGAGGTCCCCCAGCAGTCTAAGCCTATAGCAGCTTAACTATGGGATGTTTCAGGATTACCTGAGCCATCCCTAACTATAAGCTTTATCGAAAAGAAAAGTTTTAAGCCTAATCTTAAAAGTGGAAAGGGTGTCTGCTTCCCAGACATTTACTGGCAGCTTATTCCACAAGAGAGGGGCCTGATAACTGAAGGCTCTACCTCCCATTCTACTTTTAGAAACTCTGGGAACAACAAGTAAACCTGCAGTTTGGGAGCGAAGTGCTCTGTTAGGAAAATATCTTACAATTAAATCTTTAAGATATGGAGCTCGGTCATTAAGAACTTTATATGTGAGAAGAAGAATCTTAAATTCTATTCTGAATTTAACAGGGAGCCAATGAAGAGAAGCTAAAACTGGAGAAACATGATCTCTCCTGTTAGTTCTCATCAGAACTCTGGCTGCAGCATTTTGGATCAACTGGAGGCTTTTCAGAGAATATGTGGGACAGCCCAATAATAAGGAATTACAGTAGTCCAATCTTGAAGTAACAAATGCATGAACTAGTTTCTCTGCATCACCTTGAGACAGGATGTTCCTGATTTTGGCAATATTACGAAGGTGAAAGAAGGCAGTCCTAGAAACCAGTTTTATATGTGCGTCAAATGATAAATTCTGGTCAAAAATAACTCCAAGGTTCCTCACTATAGAACTAGAAGCCAAGGAAATACCAGCTCGAGTAACTATATAACTAGACAATTTCTCCCTGAAGCGCTCAGGTCCAAAGAGATCAACTTCAGTTTTGTCTGAATTTAAAAGCGGACAGTTCTGAGTCATCCAGGTCTTTATGTCTTTAAGACAGGCTTGTAGTCTGACCAACCTATTGGTTTCATCTGGTTTGATAGATAAGTACAGCTGAGTATCATCAGCATAACAATGGAAATTTATGCCATGCTGTCTGATAATGTTACCTAATGGAAGCATGTATAAAGTAAAAAGAATCGGTCCAAGCACAGAACCCTGAGGAACTCCATGACTTACTCCAACGTGTGAGGAAGATTCTTCATTTACAAGAACAAACTGGAATCTATCAGATAAATATGACTTAAACCAGTCTAATGCAGTTCCTTTAATCCCAATAACATGTTCAAGTCTCTGTAACAGAATGCTGTGATCGATTGTATCCTGTGTAGATGAAGGCAACAATGTCATGTGTTTCAATCTTGTCTTACTTTTTTTTAAATTAGTATTATTTTTTAACCAAAGACAAACTTTGCTTTTCATTAATTTAAAAGCTAGAGTGGATACAAATTATCTGGTTCACCAAATGCAGCCTAAAACAACAACCAAAGGGATGATAGATTAATTTCAGAAGTTGGCCAGAGGGAGACTTCCCAATAAAGAATATCAATTTACTATCTGGAGGGACCGACAACAGAGATCAGTCAGTTCATTTACATGTTGAGGGTCGGCTAAGATCAAAATGAAAGAATCCTAGTTTTTCCCCTTGTTCTTACTATTTGACCCCACCACACCTGCACTGAACATGGTGTGACCTGATGTGGGAAGTTTGAAATGCACTGAAATTACACACAAATTGTTAGCCTGGTCTTACAATTATGGCATAGCTATGACAGGACAAGTGAAGTAACACATTACAGCTCTGCACCTATTGTTTCGTGTGCATCATTATGTGCCAACCTGTTCAGCGACATATGTTACATATGTTTACATATGTGTTAATAATGTAAGAGGACACAAAGCTTAAAATGTCTAGAAATTACATTTAAAAAAAAGTGGCTTGCTAATTACATGTAATGTCAAGAGAACAGCTGGATATGTTCTTAGGAGTGCTTGGATGTAAAAATGATTTTGCTGTTGTTAACATGCAACATCAATGTAGAAATTTTAATTAATAGCAGCCCCTCAGATGGAATCTTGAGGGGATGGAAGTCTTAAATCACTTTAAATTGATTTAAGAACTACAAATCACTAGCGCATATAATCAGGAAGGTTGTTCAAGTTCAACATCTTTTGAAGTTGGAGTTTTAATTTCAGCTTAATCAAATCTTTCGTGGAGCATAAACTATCAAAAAACAACACGAAACGAGACTGAGGCAGTAACCAAGATGCCATAAACAATTCGAGAAAGATTAGACTTTGATCATCTTTATTATATTTAATCCTGAGTCCTCAGGATATCAGTGTGTTTTCTTTACATGCTCACCTGTTCGTTCCACACTGTCTACTCTTAAATCAAAGCAGCATTACGCTTGTAAAATACTTCACTCTGGCACCACTTCAGAGTAATTCATCAGAAAGTTGGCTTATTTTCTGCAGGTCCTAGTTGGACCATTGCATTGCACCCCTAAAAGGCTTTGTGGAAAGATAACTCTTGGCTACATTTCAGTGTGTGCGCTGCAGTCTTTTGCTGCTGAGAAAATGTACTCCACATTTGAGTTAACAATAAATGCAGGATGTGACTTGTACATCTAACTATCTGTTACACACAGTTAATGTAAATGTTTAACTGGAAATTCATGAGCTCTCAGAATAAAAGATGGAATCAAACATTCGTAGTTCTCAGGGTGACAGCTGAGAACCTGACCCTGCTGAAAAAGTGACCTACCATTATCTCTAAAGAAGTTTTTCTACGTCTGTAGTTGCCAAATCACCCTGTTCTTATGAGAACGTACATGAACGTCCAGCTGTGGAAAAATGTTGAAGCTTATCAAATGCTGACTTTAATTTAATCATCTTATCACAGAGAAACATCTGTCTCTTGACACTTTGTGGGTAACTCTGTGCTCAGGTGTTGCTTAAGTTTTGTTTGCTTTAGGAACATGTTGCACTGTTTGAAAACTTAATTTTGACCTTAGTTTTTTCCTTTGCATGTTGTTTGGAGGTTTTTACATTTTCTGTACAGTCTGCAGTCCTGAAAACCTAGCTGTTTGTCTTTGGCTGTGTGTGATCTCCTTGATTAATAATAAATTGCAATGAAGATCACATTGGACATAGCTAATCAAATGTTGAGTCAGTGATAAGGATGAGTAACAAGGCTCCTGAAATGTTCTTTACACTGGTCAACTGAAGGTAGATAAATCTTTTAGCAGCAAAGTAACATAAAGTATGAGGAGCAACAAAAAAGAAAAGCGGACATACTCTGTGTTTTATTCAACTGAATGTTTCTATATTGTTTGGTATATTTGCACGAGACCATTTCTCTCTTGTGTTTGTCTTGTCTCTTAGACCGTGGGATGCCTGCAGTGTTTCACAGCAGGGCAGCTGGAGGTGTGCACGCCACCAACACACGCACACACAGTCATGCACACACTGCTCTGTGATGTCGAGGCTGATAAACACACACGACGCAGAGAAAGGACAGTTGAAGTGTAAAACGGAACGCTGCGACCCAAACTGACGATTCGATACAGATTTATTGTATCTGTTCACTTGTGAACTAAAACAAAGACCGAGTTGGTCAGTGTGATATAGCCAGATGTAAACCTTAACAGACAAGTCGGAGAATTCCCGGACTCTTACTGAAACAGTAACAAAGCAGGTTGTTAGATGTAAAAATATGTATATATATATATATATATATACACATATATATATATTATGGCATGCCGTTCAGGAAATTAATCTTTGAATATATGGAATGAAACTTTGAATATATTGAATGAAACTCTGAATATATTGAATGAACCTTGAATATATGGAATGAAACTCTGAATATATTGAATGAACCTTGAATATATTGAATGAAACTCTGAATATATTGAATGAACCTTGAATATATTGAATGAACCTTGAATATATTGAATGAACCTTGAATATATTGAATGAAACTTGACTGACGTCAGACTTCACGGAAGTGCCTGCAGCCATCTTGTCTAAGGTGTGGATACTGTGGCGAAAAGCGAATGACAATGAGTCAGTCCGCTCGGAATTTCGTAGGAGGAACATTAAAGTATGAGGACATCATTAACACACTGGCGAATGCATGTACGGGCCAAAATCCTCCCGATAACCCTGCCCGTTCTTCTAACGTAGAAGTCGTGGCAGACTTACGACAACAGGCCAGGCAGCTGTTTATCAGGCCAACCTCAGCATGCCTTCAACCTCTCAGGAGTGCCCCAAAACGGCAATGCAGGCTGAATATTTAGTTAAGTAATGAACGTATATGATGATCCGTGACACAATGTCCACTTTGGGCACGATGCATTTGTCTGTCCGCAATCTGCTGTGAGTAACGTCAACAAAGCTGTGTCGCGGATCATCAAATACGTTCAATACTAAACTAAATATTCAGCCTACATTGGTCTATGAATGTGGGTGATTCTTATTGTATCTAAACAATATATTAAGAGCTTCTCTTTCAGTTCACGAAATCCCTGTAGCCGCAGCAGCTTCTCCAGTGCCGGAGAAGTGCCGCGTCAGAGCGCAGTGTCATTACGCACGGCCAAACACTGTGTTTCACCTTTATTAAATCAACTGAAAACTTTATCAAGCTAACTATACAGACCTACATACAGACATATACACACAACAGACTGTTCTGTTAGTAGTTCTGCTTTTGTTTTTTTAAGGAGAAGCTGTGTTACCAGGGCTCATCATGGCTGCAGTGAGGTATTGTCTATATTACATCAGGGCCCTCATGTTGTTTTAAATAAAGCCTATCTATTCCAACATCTTGTGTGTTGGGTCCTTTCTTGTTTACGGGTGGAGATTGCACACAGGGACTGTTTTGGGGCACTCCTGAGAGGTTGAAGGCATTCTGAGGTTGGCCTGATAAACAGCTGCCTGGCCTGTTGTCGTAAGTCTGCCACGACTTCTTCGTTAGAAGAACGGACGGGGTTATCGGGAGGATTTTGGCCCGTACATGCATTCGCCAGTGTGTTAATGATGTCCTCATACTTTAATATTCCTCCAACAAAATTCCGAGTTTCATTCAATATATTCAAAGGTTCATTCCATATATTCAAGGTTCATTCAATATATTCAGAGTTGCATTCAATATATTCAAGGTTCATTCAATATATTCAGAGTTTCATTCAATATATTCAAGGTTCATTCAATACATTCAGAGTTGCATTCAATATATTCAAGGTTCATTCAATATATTCAGAGTTGCATTCAATATATTCAAGGTTCATTCAATATATTCAGAGTTTCATTCAATATATTCAAGGTTCATTCAATATATTCAAAGTTTCATTCCATATATTCAAGGTTCATTCAATATATTCAGAGTTTCATTCCATATATTCAAGGTTCATTCAATATATTCAAAGTTTCATTCAATATATTCAAGGTTCATTCCATATATTCAAAGTTTTATTCCATATATTCAAAGATTAATTTCCTGAACGGCATGCCATAATATATGTGTATATATATATATACAGTTCAGAGTCTATGGACAATTATCCCCAATACGTACCTGTATATTTAGGCGTGGGAGTAGGCCAGGTGTTTGTGAAATGTGGGAAGGAGATGTAATAAGGTATCAATTAGTTTTAATGAATATCATCTTCTTTTTCATTAAATTTTATGTTCAGTACTTGTATAGTTGCGTTTCTTTAGTTGCACTGGCACTGACTGATTGATTTTTCGAGACAGTGAAAGTGGTGATATGTTTACCACAATTTTTTTTTTGTTTTGTTTTTTAATACAAGACATGAGTTGCGGGAGCGCGGAATTCCAGGTGGAACTTTCTTTCAGGAGTCTGTTTCAGCCGGTCAGACATTATTTGAGACACCGCTGAGCAAAGCTTGAACCAGCCTGCCCAGCCTGGCTTGAACGTTAGCCTGCCCAGGAGCAGTTCAGCGGTATAAATTACCATGGTTACTCAGCGGGCATTCAAATAAACCACGTTGGTGGAACGGAACTCTCTGTTCAATTAGCCAGAATTATCGAGATACACGAGACTTTCCCTTATTCCAGCTTTGTGGAACATCCCTCTGGTCAGGCTGTGAGTGGCTGAATAAGTCGCAACGCCTTGCTCTTTGATTCTGATTGGTTCTCGAGCGCGCCCAACTGTTGGAGTCTGCGCCGTGGTAGCAGCGCTGAAATTCAAATTTGAACACAAGTTATTTTGTGCACAGAAGAGAGAACCTGAGTGTATTTCAGCTCCTTTGTTACGGTTTCGCCCGTTTTCTGTACACGTTAGCTGACTTTTAAGATACTTTTCTGAAATCCCTCTCGAGTGGGTATAAACTATCCAGAATGGATCCGTTTACCGAGGTGAGTAACTAACTAAAGTAAGAATTTGTCAAAATCCCTTGCGTTAACTTACCTGCTAACGCTAACATCAATAGACGCAGCAGTAAGGCAGCTTATATACATTCTGTTCACTTTACGTACGGTAATCTTACAACACATACATGTTAAACATTGGTCTAGTGAAAAGGTCTCGTGTCAGCCGTCAGCTACTACAAATTCAGAGTAAAAAAAAAAAAGATTGTGCAAGTGTTTTAACTTTTCAAACAATGTGGATGTGCTTGTTGTGACATTTGATCAGATGAAGAGCTATTAACGTTTATTAAGTAAAAACACCCATCACAAATTATAAAACGTAACGTTAACCAAACAGGACAGCTCAGCCTCCATTTAAGGCAAAGCTATACTGGAACTCAAGCTGCTTTTATTACTTAGCCTTTTGCCCTAATGCTTCTGTTGACTGCAGTTAAAGATGAATCAGGAATGCATGTTTTTGAATTATTTTGCCTCCAGTAAACTGGCCAATGAATTGCAGAAACTACAAGCAGGCGTGGCTTATTCCTGAAGAATGCCGTTGAAAGTGAAGTCAGTTTTTCCACTCTGCTTGGTGAAATTGTGGAAGCCTGTCGTACACAAGCAGGAATGTGTTGGAGCCTGCACAGAACAGTAAATCAAATGGTTTGACAGACTCTTGGTGAGACTCAGGGAAGGGAATGTAACAGGAAGGAGGGCAGGCAAACGGTGGCTCTGTTATCTTTGTTTGGGGGAAAGGATGTTTTAAGTTTGATGGGTTGTTCGCTTACTTGTTGAAGTAGCCCATGAACAGGGAGAGAGGGGGGGGGGGTATGTGTTGGTTCATTATCTTTGCTTACAGATAGCCAGGCATTATGTTGGAAAATGTTTCTTTTCTTTATTTTTAAACCACAACTTTATTGCAAGTCTCATAGCAAAAATAGTGTCACCGTAACTGAGATCTGAGTTTCAAGAAGTGTTTTTTTTTTTCTTTCTTCAGACTTGAGTTCAGATTCCGTTTTTTTCGTTTACCTCATCAAGAAGGGAAGTTTAGTAGACAAATATAATGCTTTGGCCTCACAATGGTTTTCTTTTTACCATCACTTTTTTTTTAACCAGGTTTGCGCCTGTTGACACACACATGCACATGGTCACACACTCATAGAGACAGATGCCATACAATGGAGCGGTGGGCAGCCATTCACAGTGCCCGGGGAGCATGGGGGTGCAGGGCCTTGCTCAAGGGCACCTCGGCCTTGAGAAGGAGGTGGACTGACACCCCTCCAGCTGTCAGTTTCACCAAATTTTTTTTTAAAAATTGTGAGGCGAGAGTGGGAATCGAACCACCAAAATTCCGGTTATTTGACTTGAATTAATCCTTACATCAGCAATAAAGCCATACTTTGTTAAATTTGGGTAATGGTGAAACTGACTAAATAATAACTAAATTATATTTAAATTGTCCTTGTTTGAGTAAAAACTACAACATCCATGGCAAGTCAGAATATCAGGGTTATGGAAAAAAAGTTTCTTCAATAAACCAACATTAAAGAAATGCAGTAAGTGTACAGTGTTATGCGTACAGTATTACAGCAAGGTGATGGCAAGTCAAATACTTAAAGTATCATCTTTGCTCAATCTAGAAGATAAGATGAGAAGCCAAATGACAATATGATGTCACATGAATGTGGTAATGATCCCACACAGTTTCAGTCGGGTTGTACTAGAAAGCATCCATTGCTTTAGTCCATCCATTTTCTATACCGTCAATCCGTTAATCGGGTAGCGGGTGGGCTGGAGCCTATCCCAGCAGTCTGCTTTAGTCCAGTGTTTCTCAATTCTGGTCCTCGTGACCCACTGCCCTGCATGTTTTCGATGGTTCCCTCCTCCACCACACCTGATTCAAATGATCAGTTCGTCATCAAGCGCTGCAGTGGCCTGATAAGGAGCCATTCAATTTTTTTTAACCTAAAAAATTAAATGGCTGTGGTCCTTTAACCTTCTCTTCCAGGCTCCTTGTGTCTGTACAGTTGGCCAGGGGCAAAGTAACAACGTTAATGTTTACCTTTATGTTCATGCATTTAGCACATGACTTTATCCAAAGTGACTTACAAATGAGGACTATAATAATGCAGCTAACATCAGAGAGAACATTAAGCCACATAGAAGTAAAACCACTAGTCTGACTCTGTCAGAGGTGACAGTGTGGAATAGAGTGCAGGCATAGAGGAAAGTACAGAAAGAGATGGTGTAGTCGGGGGGTAGGGAAGTACAGGGTAATGCTAGGATAGGAGATGATCTCTGAAGAGCTGGGTCCTCAAGAGTTTCTTGAAGTTAGACAGGGACGCCCCTGTTCTACATGAAAAGAGTCTGGATTGTCTTGAGCGTGGTGTAGGTATTGCTGGACGACAATCCTTTGACAAATGGACTGACTGAGTCGTGACATAAGCTTTTGTGAGAGCTAATGATAGATAATCTCATGGTACCACAAAAATTAGAACAGGGAGGATCTTAAAGTCCTTTCAAAGCAATAAAGAATTGAATTCAATAATTAATCAGTAAAAAATGAATGCTAATGAAAAATGTGAAATATTGCCAAACCCAAAGTTCCTTTCAAAACCACGAGACATGCTTTCTAATGAGTGGCGATTGTCCTGCTCGAAAGAACCCCACCAATAAGGCAAATCCAATTGCTTAGGTTCAATTCCAGGAAATTACATCACACATAACAGAACCTCCCAAAGGGCTCTATTTTTTTTTCTTACAGAAAAAAATGATAACAAATAATTTCCAGTCTAAAACAGTTGTAAACAGGTGACAGGTCTAATACTATCCTACATACTGAGGATACTTTTCACTGAGCAGTTTTTCTTCAGAAAAGTCAACATGTCTGCTTTCTACATTTATTAAGTTGCAGTAACATTGAGATTACTGCCGGATTTTGCTGAACGTTAATTTTCCTGTTAAAATCCCACACACTGCGCCGTCCTCGGTGCTCTTAGATGAAGCCAAGTCCAGTGGTGAAGACTTTGAATTATGCTGCTCGGGCTCTGTGGTGTCCACAGGCTGACTTGAATGCTGGGAGGAGGATGTTGCGGTCTGACCTTCCTGCAGTCAAACACGGAGCAACGTTCTGCTCTTAAATTGATTTTGTGCACGGTCAAATAATTCATTAAATTAGTCGTGTTGCTGGCCTTAGCAGCAATGATTTTTTTGGCATATACTGCATCGCGCACTATTGACATCAATCTTGGTGAAATGGAGCCATGCTTTAGACCTCGGTGGCGTTGTTTAACCGGTTCGACGACACACACACACACAACTACAGTTCCCAACGCAGATACATGTGAACCCCATCTGTGGGCGTAACCACATTTTCCTGCATGCGGCAAAGTGTAACGTTAATACAGCCAATCGAGGGCAGCATGATCAGTTCTTGATCACATGATTAATCTCTGGGTACCGAAACTTGGCACCGAAAGACGAGGCATGTTTTGATACTTTTTTTTACCTTTTACTCTTATTTTACTACCAATTAATGTAAATGTCTAAAATGTCCACAAATTAACCAAAATGTATTGAGGTGGGGGAAAAAAACTCAATACATCAAAAGTGCATCAAAAACAAGCAGCAAGTAATGAAACTTTAGTTGACTTGGCATGAAACAACAACCAAACATTTTATACTTCTTCAAAAATTGCATTTTTTTAAACCTGGACGGGCGGCTGTAGCTCAGGAGGAAGAGCAGTCACCCACCAATCGGAAGGTCGGTGGTTCGATGGTTCGACTCGGTGGTCGGTGGTTCGACTCTGGCTTCCCCAGAATACATGTCGAAGCGTCCTTGGGCAAGACACTGAACCCCACGTTGCCCCCCCCAGTGTATCATTGGGGGTATGAATGTGTGTGAATGCTTAGAAAGCACGTAGTTATATCTTAAGACGTGCTGTATGAGTGTGTGTGAGTGGGGTGAATGCGACATGTAGTGAAGCGCTTTGAGTGGTCAGCTAGACTAGAAAAGCGCTATATAAGTACAAGTCCATTTACCATATTTCTAGCTATATACGTTTATTTTACTCATTGATAATATTTTGGTGTCACTCAGTTGTTTGGACGCTATTTAGATCATTCGAGAGCTGCGTATATATCCGCGTATGTTATAGCAAGAGTGAAATGCATTGGCCTAACCCCGTTCACTCCTGTTCTAATATTCGCGGCTCCTCCTCCACATAAAAACAGCATTTCAGTCAAATTATGTCAAATTCCGTGTTAGAAAATAGATTCCGTTTTAATCGGCCAGTTCCGCGATTCCGTGACCGCGGAAATTATAGGGTTCTAAATTATAGTAATAATTCCTTTTACTCTGTCTGGTGAACTAGAAACTGTTGGAGCGGACACGGGCTCGCAGAGAAAATCTGCAGAAGAAAATAGCAGAGAGACCAAATGCAGCCAACAGACAGATGGCCAAAAGGCCCAGGGAGCCATTGACTGACACAAATGGCGTGATCAGTGAATCTGTCGGCGATGAAGGTACGACCACTTTTTTTTTTCTTTTTTTTCTAAATAAGGTAAGTCATGGTCTATTGCCCACTAATTGTTTCCTGAAACCCGTTTATTGCTTCCTTCCAGTCCCACAAGTGTCCTCCAAGCCTTCCCCTTCAAAGCGCAGGTGCTCAGAGGAAAATGGTAAGCCTGCAGCAGATGAGGAGAACCAGGAGCCAGTGATGACACGAGCCGTGGCTCCTGTGTCCTCAGATCCTCCTACAGACAAGAAACCCCCGGTCGGTTCTGCTGGTGTTCGACATTCTTCTTCCTTTGAGAAAACTTCAGCGCGGCCTGCTGTCCAATCTCGGCCTGAGCAGCTGAAAACTGCACAACTAAAGCCAGAGAAGATGGCTGTTACCCCGAATCTTGATCCTCCTAGTAGAAAAGAAGCACAGACGGCATCCATTGGTTCAGCCTCGCAAAGAAACGTGGGGGATCTGGAGGCCGATCCAGCTCCTTCTGCTGCTGGAATGAAATCACGCCTACAGAGGCTAGCAGAACAGAGGAAGTGTTGGGATGGTGAGTATATATTGTGTGCTGTTTTATGATGATGGTGGTGGTGATGATGTGACTAGATTGCCATGATCAGACCAATGGGAAGGTGCACACCAAAAAAACCCACACATTTTTGCAGTGTGCTATGGCTAACCTGCAAGGCCTATAATGATACTACAAACTGCTGACAACAATCAGAACTAAGTTGTTTACTGTTGCTGTGACAGTTTCTTATAAGTTGATATCCATTTGAAATCACTCAAACCGTATTCAGTTCTTTTTTTACAGCTCTTACCTGTATGGCTTTTGTTCATCAAAATTAATGTAATTTCAGTTCGGTGACCTACTGTTGTTATGGAAGCCGGTGTCAGAGGTCAAACTTAGAGCTGTCCATTTGTAATTGGATCATCAAGGACACAATACCAAGTCTGAACAATCTCAAATAAGGAACAGGCATCTAGGCGTCAAAAAAGAATATTGTGCTTCTGCTCTGCACTAGTGTTTCAAAACTGTGAAACAGATGAGGATGTAGGCTTCTCTTGCTCATCTTCAGATCCTTTAATCACTCACTGCCTTCAAATGTTTATGCATTTACTTCATACCCCAAATTTGTTACATTGGGTGAGACTGATACTGATAACTGGAACTGAGGGCCGCACAAAATATTAAAAATCTGCCTTAATCATGATATCTACATTTGCAATATCAAGATCTCAACAGACTTCTTAGACTACAGTAAATGGTCGGCTATATACTTCTGTTTCACTTTTTTGTAGTTGAAATAGAACAATCACAGGTGTATTAATTAGGACTGCATTACATTTCTGTTTATGCATTTATCAGACGCTTTTATCCAAAGTGACTTACAAATGAAGATATAACAGCTTTATAAAAAGCTAACAAAGCGAACCCAGGAGTCCGACTCTGTCAGAGGTGACAGAGTAGAGATAGGGTGCAGGCATAGAAGGAAGTGCAGAAAGATAAAGTGCAGAGATAGAGGAGGTAGGGAAGTACTGGGATAGGAGATGCTCTCTGAAGAGCTGGGTTTTCAGGAGCTTCTTGAAGATAGACAGGGACGCCCCTGTTCTGGTAGCGCTCGGTAGCTCATTCCACCATCGTGGGACGACACATGAAAAGAGTTTGGATTGTCTTAGGCGTGGTGTAGGAGCTGCTAGACGACAATCCTGGGACCAACGGAGGGACCCAGTTGTGACATAAGCCTTTGCAAGAGCATTCAAATAGATGGGAGCCGTTCCATTAAGCACTTTGTAGCTAACATCAGGGACTTGAATCTGATGCGGGCGGGTAAGGGCAGCCAGTGGAGTTCAGTGAACAGAGGGGTGACGTGTTCTTTTAGGCTGATGGAAGACCAGACGCGCTGCCGCGTTCTGGACCATCTGCAGAGGTTTCATAGTACAGGCTGGGAGACCAGTTAGTAGGGTGTCCGCGGGGTATTAAAAAGTATTACAAGATAGTAAATCAACTTAGTGAAAATGAAGGCCCTTGAAAAGTATTAAATAGTATTACATGCCTGATTAAGTGGCTGAGGGCCGTCACTGGAAATGACCGGCAGGCTTATTGTTCTTTCTTTAAGAAAACTATAAGTATTACCTGGATGGGCAAAAACCCTGTTCGCTCGCACATGCAGTCTGCGAGCCACACATCGACTACACGTCGCGGAGAGCAGCTATCCATATCCAATTTATTTGCTGTTCGTGTGCCCAGTACGCCTCAACCGAGTCCCTCCATCAGCCAGGCTTCCCCTCCATCAGCCAGGCTTCCCCTCCATCAGTCAGACTTCCCCTCCATCAGCCAGGCTTCCCCACCATCCACCGCATCCACTGGCAGCCCTGGGGATCTCCGGACAGTAATGGGAGCGACACAGACTCTCCGGGCAGAGGTTTTGTGGTGTCTTGAAACTGTTGCCAAGCACCAATCCCTCAATTCAAATGAAGGAATCGGAGAAATGTTTCAAGCCATGTTTCCCGATTCAGAAACTGCAAAAACATGTGCGGTTTTGGGAAGGCGTATGTGTTCAGTCAAGATACTTTGGATCGCAGTTTCTGGGACACGGGAGAGCTGATAATCTGTTGCATCCAAGACCAACATTCATGTTGGGATTGAAATGTCAGCGACATCTTCGATTGAAAATGAAACGTTCATTCAGTGTTGATTTCTCAATGTTGGATGTTGAACCTGTGATATATTTCTGCTGGAGCACAACACAGCAACACGGCACAGAGCAGATGTGTGGGACAGGAAGTTGTGCGCAGAAACAAAATTAAACATCCGGTTAATTTTCAAAATAATGGTAATAAATAATTTAGATAATTTTCATCATGCAGCATAAATTGAGTCAGACTCAGATTTAGGAGCCGGGTACATAATGAAATAAACAAAATCAGAACACAACAGGTAGTGTATCAGAGTTTAGTCCATGAATCCACCTGTATAGTCTCATCTTCATCGACATTTCATGCTGATTGTGGAGGTTTGTCCGATCCGAGCGTCTGATTGGGTGCTGCAGCATCACGTCAGGCCCGTTGAGCATGCACACTATTGTATGACAATAAGTAATGGATTAACAGTAACAATGCGCATGCCCTCTCATGTATCTATCCTGGGTTTTTTTTGCTATATGGCCAGAGGCAAGTGGCGTTGAAAATAAAAATGTTTCAAACGTATTAAATCGTATTAAATTTACCCTCAGGATTCCTGCATAAACCCTGAGTTAGGAGAGTGTTGCAGTAGTCAAGGCAGGAGATGACCATGGCCTGCATCAGGAGTTGGGTGGCATGTTGGGTTAGGTATGGTCTGATCTTTCTTATGTTTAGCAATGCAAAGCGACATGAACGAGCAACAGAGGTAACGTGATCTTTGAAGGTTAGTTGGTCATCAATCATGACACCCAAGTTTCTAGCAACCTTTAATGGAGCAAGAGATAGGGATTCAGTTTGGATGCAGATGCTGTGGTGTATGGTTGGTTTGGCTGGGAAGACCAGCAGTTCAGTTTTTGGGAGGTTAAGTTGGAGGTGATGGGCTTTCATCCATGTTGATATGTCAGAGAGACAGTCTGAGATTCGTGCTGAGACCGTGTGGTCGTCAGGTGGGAATGACAGATAGAGCTGGGTATCATCAGCACACATTTAGATGAAGTTCTTCTTTTGTGTTTGTTCTACAACTAACCAGCATGCACAGGTGGAATGTAGGCCTTAACACGCCCAAGCTTAACAACATAGGAAGTATTTTATATATTCCAAGTTAAATTGCCATCACAGTACTCAAAAATGATATCACGTATTGTATGCTTTCCTATTGTGCTGAAGCTCATAGCAGAAACACGTGTGTTCATGAATTGCCCAATAGCAGAAGTTTTATTTTTGCTAAACATCTGTTGTTCAAGATTCCTGTTTTCATAAGATTCAGACTGCTTACAAAGTTATTCAGAAATTCAATGTTTGCAGTTGTCAGTGTTGAGAGAAATTTCTGTCCCTTCTGTGAAGAGTTTGTATGCCTGGGTTCTCACCTGCTACTTCTGCATCTTACAACAGTCCATGCATGTTAGTTTCATTTGTGATTCTAAATCAACCATTGGAGTGAGTGGGCATGGTTGTTTGTCTCGTATGGATATTTGTCCCATCAAGGGTGAACACACCCCGCCTCTTGCTAAATTGCAGCTGTGATACAGTCTAGGAGGCAATTGACGGATTGTTCCAAATTATGCATCTTACTACTTTTTCAGGTACTTCTGACCCACCTCCAGACTGCACTCCTCTATCATTGCTGAGAAGTCAGGCTGACGTTCAACCACCTGTAACACCCACCAACTCCTTAGACACTCCTCTTGGGCGAAAAGGCAGGCTAGCCAACCTTGCGGCCACCATTGGCTCCTGGGAGGATGACCTAAGTCATGCTAACATCCCCAAAGAGAAGCCTGGAGCGGTTTCTGTTCCCAAATTTACTGTCAAGCAAGCTACTGTGGCTGCCACCACTAAACCATATGCTGCAGTTCCCTGCTCAACGACAAATACCAAGTCCAAGTATTACCAGGTAGGTTTACATGTTTTTGTTGTTTTTTTTCTGTATAATTGTTGACCAATATAAGTTCTGACGTAAAGGTTTGAGAAGCAATTTAAAAAAACAAAACACACTAGAAAAGTTGAGAAACAGGTAGCATCCGGCCTCCCTTTCAAAATTCGTTGTAATGGCTTTGAAGAGAGTCCTTACTGGAGGTCGATCGATACATTGGCCAGCTGATATTTGCGGTTTTTACTTGTCGGTATTGGCCGATACGTGCGTGTGTTCGCCAATCAATTAGCGCGTAAGCGATTGTTTTTTTTTTGTTTTTTTTTTAAAGTTTTAAAAAAAAATTTTTTTTATTGTATTACTATTAGCAAATCTTCTCAGGAAGGTTTGCACTACAAAGGCCTCATACTGCTACATAAAGTGCACAAACATTTAAGTGTTAAGATTGTTTATTTCTATTGTTATATATTTAAATGTTCTACATTATTTTCTACAGTTAATATTTTGTTTGTTTTATTAATAAATGTTTCTTTTTTTGTTTAAATTGAGACTTGTGTAACATTTGTTATCATTGTGTCATTTTCATCATGTAAATGGAGGGAGAAACACCAATATTGGCTTCAAAAATCTGCCCAAAAGAATCGGCAGCACATATTGGAGATCGTTTAAGACTGATGTCAAAATATTCGGTATCAGCATCGGCCTTAAAAAACCTGTAAAACCTCGATCACTAGTTCTTACTCCTGCTTCAGTAAAGTCAGCCCAGGTTTGAGTGACGACAGCAAACGGACTATAGATTAGCAGTGAACACGTTGTATTCGTTATGTTAGATTGGTAAATGGACTTGTACTTGTATAGCGCTTTTCTAGTCTAACTGACCACTCAAAGCGCTTCACTACATGCTGCATTCACCCCACTCATACAGCACGTCTTAAGATACATAACTACGTGCTTTCTAATCATTCACACACATTCATACCCCCAATGATACACTGGGGGGGCAACGTGGGGTTCAGTGTCTTACCCAAGGACGCTTCGACATGTAGCCCAGGGAAGCCAGAGTCGAACCACCAAACTGCTCTTCCTCCTGAGCTACAGCCGCCCACAGATTGCTGTGTAAGAATTTGTATTGTACAATTTTATGACAAACCATAGATCTGAGCTATTTAGCATATTTTATCTATAGTCTCTAAAACTGCATCAATATTTTGCTTTTGATTACAGAAAAGAGAGGGAGAAAATGTATGTAACAACTCTTATTTTGGATAAGGGTTAGATGTTGGCTTGTCAAAATAACCTATGAGGAGCAACAAGCAACAAGTCAGTTTGGCAAGGGAAATTTGTAAATTTGAATGTTTCAAGTTTCAAATGTTTAAAAAAAAAAAAAAATTTTATAAGGGATTAAATTACAAATGTACCCTGTCTTTGTATAATGTCCTAATCCCCCTGATTCACAAGTCGAATGGACCCTTACTCTATAATATCATTTCATCCTTGTAATTAGTTTTCTTTGCAAAAAACTGAATTTAAAAAAAAATATATATATAATATAAACCATCCTGCATACAATCAGAAAGTCTATTTGGGACTAATTTAGCCTGTACCACCAAGCATTCAGTGCTTCTTGAATTTTGAATAAATAAAAAACACTTTCTACTCAGATGTTAATGCCCATGGTCCACCGAGTTAAGACCAACAGCATTTAATTTAAGGTGATATTCATTTGCAATACTCCCAATCCCATAACCAGTGGCGACAGGCATTTTAAATGTATAGTCACTTGGGCACCATTATTTCAACATCTCAAGGTGTGGCTGGATAGAACAATGATGTAGATCATGCTCTCTGTATCATTTAGGGACAACCATTTACAACTGAGCGCTATAGTGCTCAGCTCCAGTCAGTGGAGAAACAAAGATCAATCTGTAGTGTATTCATTACTCACGAATACAATGTTAAATCTTTGTGTCTGGTTTTATGATTTCCTTTATAAATTGTCTACCAGATTTTTAAACGACTTAATGGAACAAGGAAGCGTGCCGGTCTGTGTAGACAGCTGTGGAGACGTTCATGACCACAGGTTATGATTTTCTCTGACCATTCACCATTCAGGTCTCTGCCGTGTTTCCACGTCACCGTAAAGTATCAGCTTGGCTTGCTTGGATCTTCTGAAGTGTTGGATAGTATCAGTTACATGGTACTACCTGAATGGAAAACCAAAAAGAGCAAGCTGATCTGTACCTTAGTATAACGTACTATTTAATGGAGAAGTGACCAGCAGTTTATGAGCTCTTTACAGTATCTCTTCTGTCAGTATTGAAAGGCAGCTGTTACATAGACACCATAGAGTTTGGCCTACTAACACTTTTCCACATCGCTGATCTTTGTCTTTTTAAACACAAAATTCAGTCCCTAACTGCTTCTGATGGCAGAATGCTATCTTGTATGGCAGTTCTGCTTTTGTTGGTAGTGAATGTTAAATGCACGTAAAGCAATTGTAGAACTCATCCACCCCAGGACCCCAACTTTTGGTGTGCTGTTCAAATAAAGAAACTTCTCTTTTGTTTGTGGTTTTAGGAGGCTGTGCATTCTTCAGCAAAGTCTAGTCTAGTCATTTTCCCAAGCCCTCAGAAGGCTGACATCCCTGCATCTAAACCTACACTTCAGACTGTAAACAGTCCTCAGGAGAGCTCTAATCAGGGAGCACCCTTTCTGTCCAGTCCAGAGAAGACCGTTTCTTCCTCTTTATCATCTGTTACACCAAGTCCCCTGCAGAACCAAGCCATATCCAGAGGTCTCAACCACATCTCCAGTCCTCAAAAGTCAGGGCTTCATGATCAGGAAAAGTCCTTTGCTGGAGCTCCTGGTGAGTTTGGTGGAAGAATAGACACCCCAATGTAGCACTCATGAACATGTTTTTGCTGTCATAAACGAATCAGTACTGCCAGATGTTTGTCTGATGGGTGTTTGGTGTTTTTTTTTTTTTTTTTTTTTTTATATACATACATTTATAAATACTATTTAATACATAAATACAAGGACACTGAGCTATATAACTATTGCTCTTTAGGTGTAAAATCTTTCCTGGAGCGCTTTGGAGAGAGATGTCAGCAGCGCAACAACCATAGCATTCCAAGCAGAGTTACTCCGGCCAAGACCTCCGTAACTCCATCTGTTACACCAAACACAAAGCTGGTGCAGGAAAGACTTCAAGCTACCCGGGCTGCAATCACAGCTACTGCTGATCTCACTCATAGGCAGAAGCTTGTAAGTTTATTGTTACATATGAAGTTTGGTGTCCTCTTACTTTTGTGCTGATTTTTAGTATTAAACTAGGAAAATTAGATCCTAATAAGCAATAAGCAAATTCCCTTGATTTCAGGAGCGTGAGGCTGAACTGGCTCAGATTCGCAGTCGCTTCCAGAAGGGAAAGGATGAATGGAAAAACAGGGATGAAGGGGCTGGAACCAAGACAGATACAGACAACAAGGTAGGTTAATAAGTTCTATTTGACAGATCACAAAATGGCCAGATCATTGGGAATTAGGATTAAAAACCTCTTTAATCTTGTGAACATGCTCTTTTTTGACTTATGATTTAAGCTAGGTGATACAGAAGCAAAACATGCACTCTGAGAAGTTCCAGAGTGATCACATGTAGGAAATGGAGTTTGACAAATTGTTTTTTTTTTTTTTTTTTTAGGAACAGCATGACAGACCTGTGAAGTGTGAAGTTGCCTCATGTGAGCCCCAAGATGAACCCAAAGCACCGTCTTATGAGACCAAGTGTACTCCTCCAGGTAACTGGGCAGAAGTCGTCTAAATACAAATCAGGTTCTAAAGATACTTCTAAAGCTGCTCTACTTGATGATACATCAGTGATAATAGTGGGAAGGATTCCATTAATCTTCTCTCTGATAGAAACAAAGTGGGATGGATGCCGTCTCTCCTCATCAGACCAGGTTTTCTCCAGAAAGATTGCCAATTATCTATGTAGCCCACGTTGTTTGCTGGACACCATCTAGACAACCAGCGATTGAATGAGGACATGCGGCTAAACATGTCATCACTGGTCAGATTTGGCAGGGGTCCAGAGAAAACTACGGAGTCCGACATTGTTTTGGCAAAATTACACACCGATGCAACATTAATTTTAGTGACCTCCGATTGGCGTAACCGGGTGTCATTACCGTCGACGTGAATAACTATTTTACCGTATTTACGCTTATCCTTAGCCAGCAGTTTTAAATAGGATTCTATGTTGCCCGCTCTGGCCCCTGGAATGCATTTGACTATGGTCGCTGGTGTCTCTAATGCCACGTTTCTGACTATAGAGCTGCCAATTACCAGGGTTTTGTCCTCAGAGTCGCTGAGTGGGGAAAATCTATTAGAAACGTGGACAGGTTGATGGTGAACCACGGGCTTGACTATGACTCCTCTTCCTGACAGTCACCCAGCCACTCTTAAGTCCCGGCTGCTCGGGATCTGCTCGGGGACGACTAACAGAGCTAGCTACGCTAGGTGGCTCCGCACTGACTAAAGGGGCCTGGCTCGCTATCGGGTGGTTTTCAACAGTGCAGAGCCGAGCTTCCAATTCAGATAACCTCGCCTCCAAAACTACAAAAAGACTACATTTGTTACATGTACCATTACCACTAAAGGAGGCAGAGGAGTAACTAAACATCTGACACACGGAGCAGGTGAAAGCAGGAGATGGAGGAAGAGAACTGGTAGCCATGCTAAGCTAGAGAACCAGACACACTGCTAAAAAGTGAAAAATAAAGACTAAAGATCTGTAAGAGTGAGCGTTAGAATATAACAAGTATGGGATAGAGTTAACTATGCAAGATGTGTAAATTATAGGGAGAAATAAGGTGATTATTAGTAGTTCAAGAGGAGCAAAAAATGTCACAGTGCACACACAAAGCAACAGGAAGTGATGCAATACGTCTTACCGCAAAGCTGTCCAACTGTCACTGCTCTGTTTTGTTCAGATGATTTTGTAATGGATGTTTAATTCCCATTTGCACTAAACTGTATAAAGAGCTGATTGCTATTTATTTTGAAAGTCTACCAACCAAGCTAGTGAAGCTATTGTTTTTTTTCTCAATTTCAGCTCCTTTATTATTTAATGTTTTGTTTTACATTTGATTTTGAATCCCTCATTGCACTGACCGAACCAGTTACACTTGTTATATTTTTATGGTTAGAATTGTTTTACTGGTGCACAAATATTAAATAAACAAGTAATTCAGTATATTTATATCTGTTTATTTTTAAAAAAAATAGGAAATAAATGTTTAAGTCAAGTCTGATGTTGCCTTGTACAAGAGAATGATCCTAGTTTTTCCATACAATGACCATAATTTTGCGCTGTTTTTCTGTATCTGATTGATATCGGCCGATACTAAACCTCAGATATCAGTATCGGAGGTGAAAAAAGCAGATCGGTGCATCCCTAGTTTTTTTTCTGGCATTTTTAGTGATTGTAGGACTGTTTAGATGAGTTTATCTGCTGAATCTGCTAGTGTGTCTTGTCCTGCCTCCACCTCTGGCACCCTCTATACCAGGCGTCCCCAACCTTTTTGAAAACGAGGGCTACTTCCTGGGTGCTGATTAAGCCAAAGGACTACCAGTTCGATACACATTTCTGAAATAGCCAATTTCCTCAGTTGAGCTTTAATTATGTTATTATTAATAATTAATGGTATTTTGCTGTATGAAGACACTGATCATATTAATGATTTCTCACAAAAAATAAACAATGATAACAAGATAGGAAATACATTAATATCAATATGCAACACTTTATTTCTATATTTTCAAGTTTCAGTGTTTTTCAAATTGAACATTTTCAAATCATTACTTCGACAACAGTCCTAGGAAATCACAATGTACCACCGCAGAATTGTTAACATTTTTAACAAACACCCTGCACAAGCCTAAGAAACAAATGCACTCATTTACATTTTACAAACACATTTAACAACTCATGAATGACACATTTTGAACTGGACACCAAATCTGGCATCTGTTTTGCAATGTCACAATTTCAAGCTCCATCTGTCCAGCATCGAAGCTGAATGTTGCACTTAACTGCTCAGCAGTGCTTGATATGTCCACATTCATGAAAGGATTTGAAATTAATGACACGCTCGGCTCAAGCTGACCCAGGTCACAAAACCTCTTGTCCAAGTCTTTCTATGACCTGAGAATATTTTTCTGCAACTTTTTCAAAAGCCTCAGATGCAGAAGTATTGTCTTCCAGCACCATCTGCACAGAGGAAAAGTGCAGCACCTTTTTTCTCTTTTAAATGCACAGAGAAAATGCTCATCTTAGCTTTAAATGCATTTAAATCGCTTATCATATCATATTATCTTTGCCTTGTAACTCACAGTTCAAACTGTTCAGTTTCTCAGTAATGTCCGTTAAAAATGCAAGGTCAAGGGTCCAGTTAGTGTCCTCCAGCAGCGAGGTGTCTTCCCCTCTGGACTGCATGAACTCTTTGATTTCACCCAAAAGTGACAAAAAACGATGCAGAATCCGTCCCCTGCTGAGCCATCGGATTTCTGTGTGTAGTAGCAGGTCACCATATTCTGCTGACAGCTCCTCCAATAGTACCTTGAATTTTCTGTGCTGTTTAGCTTTGGAACAGATGCTGTTTATGATCTTTACAACGGGAGTCATCACGTGGTCAAAGCCGATCACTTTTGCACACAAGGACTGCTGGTGGATGATGCAGTGGTAATGCAGAAAGTTTAGGAAATCTGCGTCACCTTTACAGTGAGCAATGAATCATAGCAGGAGCCCCATCCGTAAGCACTGATACCAGCTTTTCCAGCGGCACCTTTTTCTCCACCAAAAACTCCTTCACCCCTGGTAGTGGTCTTTAAGGGTAGTACAGTCAGAAGTTCTTCTTCTGTGGAGAAATCATCCAACGACATCCTGATGAATATCATCAGCTGCGCTGTACTGCTACTGCCCACCGACTCGTCACACTGGATACTGAACCACCTGCACCTCGACAGATCACGGTCCAACTGATCGGCCAAGTTCGCGGACATCGCCGACACTCTTCTTACCATTGTAGATGCACCCAGTTGAACATCAGAGAGAGTGGAGATTACATCGGTTCCGAACTTCTCGTCTTCAAGCACAGTTTTAGCAATTATCATAATTGTTTCTTTGACAACAGCCCCATTTGAAAAAGGCCTCCTTTTTCTTCATCAAGAATTGCATAGTTCGTAATGAGGCTTCGGTTGCTTTTTGGGAGCTTTTCACCGGTCTCGTGAATAAAGATTGCTGTTTGCTCAGAGCTGCCTTTAAATCGCGAGCTTTTTGTGCTCGCAGTGCGCTGCCTGGCGGGTAATTAGCATTGTAGCTTGTGTGGCAAGTTGTGAAATGTCGCTACAGTTGCCCCGCAAATGAGACACACGCAGGCTCCTTTCACAGTAGTAAAAAAAAAAAAACTCACCCTCCCATTCATTGTGAAAATAATAGGTTTTCTTTTTTTTTTCTGCCATGTTTTGGGTGTCAATCGTCGTGATTTTGGCTGCTCAACAAACAATATTGACCCCTTGAACTAGAGTAGGTCAGAGTTAATTTATATTAATCATTTAAATAAAATATTTAATAAATTTATTGTCATTTCCAGTTCACATGTGAGTGTGATTTAATCTAGATAAAATAAAATAAATATATGCAGCTCACTGATAAGTGCCGTTATTTGAGCTAATTTTAGAACAAGCCTGGGCGACTCACGTGGTGCTTATGGGCACAGTGTTGGCTACCCCTGCTCTATACTGTCATTACCCCCTACCTGAACCAGGGTTTGTATCCCCACCAGCTATGACTGGTGTGCAGTTGGTGAGAGGCTGGGGCAGCTTGTGGTTGTGGAAGAAAAGATGGTTTCTGTGGTGTGAGGAGCAGTGATGGCTGGCATTAGGGGAGTGGCTCTGGGATGCCAGTGATCACTGTCTAGCCTCCTGGAGGTGCCATGAAAGGAGGTTCCCACCTGATGACCCCAATGACGTGTTGGTCAGCACTGGTCTATAGGAATTATAGGGAATTATTAACAGAGTCTGGTTCATTTTCTTTTGTAGCACAAGTTTCTTGTGTTTACTTTGAATACAAAAAGCACAACGTCAGCAATGTATATGATCTATCTGGATGGATGAATGATATACAATGCTGATTTTGTCTGTTATCATTTCTCAAATTGAAAAAGCACTAGTTTACGACTAGCTTCTAACGTCTAACCTGTTATGTCAAATCATAGATCCTGGGTTGATAGCCAGCCCTCCAGTATCAACATCCAGTCCGCTGAGGCTGGTCGGCCATAGCGTTAAGAAGATGACTGATGAAACTCCAGAGGAAAAGGAAGGAGAAAAGGAGGTTGTCAAGGAGACTGAGATGAATGTGGATGAGTCCATAAACTCTGCTGTTATCAACGGGCTGTTTGATGGAATCTTAGAGCAGAGTGAAGAGCAGAATGATGATGAGGAGGAAGATGCTTTGAATATCTCCTCCATGTCCATCCTCGTGCCACTGGCTGAGACTGTGGCTGCTGCGGTGAAGAGTCCTGACAGGATGGTAACTCCAATTTTCTTTTTTTGTATCCATTTCGCCCACATTGATACAGCAAGAAATGGATTGGCAATATCATTTGCTTCATGTTCTTTTGCAGACGTCAACTCCAGCAAGCTCGTTCATCGTGAAAAACAATACTCCAGAAAATGTTTTCAAACAAAACGAGTTCCAGAGAGCTAACATGGTACGGACCCCCTCCGCAGATTGTGTTGATGCCTTGGATGAGGACCACAAACTGCCTTATAGGTAAAAAGTTGTGGTATTAGTTGCTTGTTTGAACTGAGTCGGTACTGTGACCCTTTGTTTGAAGCTGTTTCTTGTTATCATGCGTGTGTCAGCATTGATGCTTATAGGTCAACAAGAGTGAAGGAGACCGAGAGACCCAATGTGAAGCAGGTTATCGTGAGAAAACAGGATGTTTCTCAGAGAGCAGATGAGCCCAGAGGATCTACTGTCTTCAGTATTAAACAGAGGACAAAGGTCTGGAATTAATGCAATTTACTGTTCATTTACGTTACATGACAATATAAACGTATTAAGTATTTTATACACTAAAGATTTGAGTTAAGCACACAACATTAGTTTCAGTATACATGCAGTTTAAAGTAGGGCTTAACGATTTTATTTTTTATTTATTTTTACAAATATTGCGATTTAATAAGCGATTATTTTTTTTTAAGTTCCTTGTCTTTTGTATTGTTCAACAAATATAGGGATTATATCTTTCTGCTATAGTAGACAAATTCAGCTGTTTCAGCTCTGCAGTCACTCTTTGCTATTAATTAAGGCTGTAAACCCAGGCTTGGTCACCGTGGTGATGGGCATCATGTCTCTTGCCAAAAACGTTATTGCTTGAGTAATTTCTCCGTGCCGTTTTGACAAAGTTTCTTATGGAGTCACGCTTTCCAGCATTTCGGTTAACCAGCCCTGTCGGGTGCTGTGTTGAAGCTTTGTTTTTTTAAAAGTTGAAAAAAGTTTGTCATGTTGCCTCACGAGGTAGCAACCGTAGCAAGACATGTTTAGCACAATACCTGGCGCTGTGCAGCATCCTCTTTTTTTAAAACCAAAATAATTCCACACAGCTGAAGTATTGCTCCTCTTAGACACTAAGTTTCTTTATTATCGGCTGCTGTCGTGGTTGTGCCTGAGGCCATCTTTGTCTGATCAGGCACATGACTTAAATTGCAACGTATGCCAATAGAAAATCTAATTTTTTTTACCTCGCGATTTTATTGCAAATGCAATTAATCATTCAGCCCTAGTTATGTTGTTAATCTTTGTTTGCTTCATAATTCTTTTACCATTCACTTATATTAACAATTTCATGCATTAAAAGATGGATCTTGATTTCCATTTATGACTGCGGCAGGAGATGGGATTCCTATTATAGAAAAAAAGCACACGATGCATTTCATCTGTCTGTCAGGGACTGAGCACTAAGGCAATAAGGATGCAGGTGCTTTAGTTCAAAAATGTTTTTATTTTCCCAAAAAATCTGATAAATTTTACCATATCAAAAGTTCAACTAAACTGGCCTCAGACAGACTCCGAATGAAAGGCAACGCAAATGCATGAACATAACTAACCAACTAACCTCTCTGCACAGACACGAGGGGAACTTAAATACTGGTTTAAGTAAACCATGTGTAACACAAGGGAGGAAACAAAATGGCTGCTACATTCTAAACCAACAGACAAACACCAAATAAACCCAAACACCCCTATGACAGTGCAGCATGTGGTTCAGACCAACGAGGCAGGCCGCAGTACATTAGAGTCCTCAGGCCTTGGCCATGCCAGGTAACTCAAAAAGAAAGAAAATAATATTATTACTGAACAGAATTAGACCTTGCAATTAACAGTAGAGGTGAGAAAAATAAACTGATTTGGTAAAGAAATATTTTGTTGAGTCGTGTGTATAAATGTGTGGAGTAGTGACTATAAAGCAAATTAAAATGGAAATACACTGGTGGTGAGATGTGGCTGTTACCATGCGTGTCCTGGCCGTACCAATGTCTTTTTAGATTTGATTACATTTCCCCTTATTCTTAATGCATCATTTCCTTTTGGGATTAATAAAATATTCAATTCAAACACGTATCTTAAATTACTTGTGACAATACCACATCTTGTTAAGGTATAAAGATAAAGACATACATACATACATCTTTGTCCTATCCTGCTGGAAGATTGCATTAAAAATGTTGTCCTCTGTAATTAAACCATCCTATGTTGCGTGTCTGTATAGATTCTGACGAATGAGATGAACCTGCAGCAGACGGTTATACATCAGGCCAGCCAGGCTCTCAACTGCTGCACAGATGAAGAGCATGGCAAAGGATCCCAGGTGGAGGCTGAAGCAGAGAGGCTGCTGTTGGTGGCGAGTGAGTCCATCCAGACTTAAGTTAGCCTTTTAGATGTGAGATTTGGTGACTTGTGATGGTTGCAAGATCTGAATTTGTTTTCCTCTGACTTTCTTAGCGGAAAAGAGGGAAGCTTTGAAGGTCGAGCTGGATTGTCTGAAAGGAGACCCAGCTGGACAGAGAAAGACCCGTGTAGCTTTAGAACCTGCTGCCATGTCTGCCTCTAAGGGCTCCATCACCCTTCAGGAGTTACGCCTGCCTCTTAAAGCAGACTTTGTTTGCTCAACTGCCAACAAGCCAGGTACAATTTTGGGAAATTTGAGGTAATGCTCAATTTCTCTCCAGATGCCAGTAGTTACTGTAAGTGAACACAATGGAAAGCTTTTACTGTCATTGTGTTTGCAGAATAATGAAATTAGGTTTAGCCTAAAATGTGTATTTATGGACTGCTTGTGATGACTACAGAATTAATGTTAGTTTTAGCAGGTATTTATTTACTTTATTTAGTCTTGGAATCTAAATTCTAAATTTTTTAAAAAAATTTTTATCAGTCTTACGTTTACAAATGTCACTTGTTTTTCTTCGTCCTTTTTTCAGAGTCAACTAAACATTCCCTCTTCATCATGATTCGTGCTGGAGCAGAGAGCACAGTGGCCACACCATTAGCCAGCACCCACTGTGGCCTCAGTGGGGACACCCTCACCTTCCCCACCAAGTTTACTTTGTAAGTTACTGACACCTGCAAGCACAAAAGGACCAACATGATTATCATCCACTCACTGTCTTGCACTTTTTTGTTTTATTAATGTTTGGTTGGTTAAGTTTGCACCTTCATTTATATGTGACAGTTTTATCAGTTAATGCTCTACCAAGATCTGTTGGGTCTTATTCAGAAGTATAATCAGATTGTTGTTTGGATACAGTAATTATTGAAAATCTGTAACCATTTCAGATCTGATGTCTCCAGTGACTTTCAAATAGCGTTAGAAGTCTACTGTTTGGTAAGTGTTTTTCAAATGTCTTTCAGCGGTTTAAAGATACAGAGTTGAAGATGCTCTATATTTGCCATATATCATATAAACATGACATAGTTTAGATTAGATTCAACTTTATTGTCATTGCACAAAGTACAGGTACTGAGACAACGAAATGCAGTTGGCATCCAACCAGAAGTGCAAAACAGCAGTAAAAGTGGTTAAAGTGCAGAGTATGTGTGTATGTAAAGTGAATTCAGTGAATAAAGTGAATAAATGCAACACAGTACTAACAGTTCAGTGTGAGGTTCAGTGGCTGAAGGGAGGGGCAGGGGGGCAAAGGGAGGTTTGCGTGGTAGTCCGCAGTCACTGTGTGTGTGTGTGGGGCAGTCCACAGTCTCTGTGTGTGCATGTGTGTGGTGGGGGGGACCCTGAGGTTGAGAGTTTAGCAGAGTGACCGCTGCAGGGAGGAATCTTTTCCTGAACCTGCTCGTCCAGGAACGGAGCACCCTGTAGCGCCTCCCGGAGGGGAGGAGGTCAAACAGTCTGTGGCTGGGGTGAGAGCTGTCCTTGACGATACTGCGCGCTCTCCGCAGGCACCTCTTGCTCTGGACAGTCTCAACGGAGGGGAGTGGGGAACCTGTGATGCGTTGGGTGGTTTTCACCACCCTCTGGAGTGACTTCCGTTCTGCAACAGAGCAGCTGCCGTACCATACTGAGATACAGTTGGTGAGGATGCTCTCGATGGTGCAGTGGTAGAAGTTCACCAGGATCTGAGGAGAAAAATGGGCCTTCTTCAGCCTCCTCAGGAAGAAGAAGTGCTGGTGTGCCTTCTTGACCAGGGTTGAGGTGTTGAGAGACCAAGAGAGATCCTCGGAGATGTGGACCCCCAGGAACTTGAAGCTGGTGACACGCTCAACCTCCGTCCCGTCGATAAGGATGGGGTGGGTGTGCCACTCTTCTGCCTGAAGTCCACAATGAGCTCTTTGGTCTTCTTGGTGTTGAGAGCCAGGTTGTTGGCGGCGCACCACTCTGCCAGATGCTGAACCTCTTCTCTGTAGGCCGTCTCATCGTTGTTGCTGGTGAGGCCAACCACCGTTGTGTCGTCCGCAAACTTGATAATGGTATTAGAACCATGTACAGGCATGCAGTCGTAGGTGAAGAGGGAGTAGAAGAGAGGACTCAGCACACAGCCCTGTGGGACACCGGTGTTCAGGAGGTGTGGTTCTCCAGCCTAACAGACTGGGATCTGTTGGTTAGAAAGTCCAGTGCCCAGTAGCAGAGGGAGGCATTGATACCCAGGTCACTGAGTTTGCTAATCAGTTTGGAGGGGCTGATGGTGTTGAATGCTCAGCTAAAGTCTAAGAACAGCATTCTCACATAGGTGTTGTTATTGTCCAGGTGAGCAAGGGCAGAGTGTAGTGCTGTGGAGATGGCATCCTCCGTGATCCTATTCTGGCGGTAGGCAAATTGGAAGGGGTCAAGTGTGGGTGGTAAGCAGGTTTTGAGGTGAGCCAGGACCAGCCTCTCGAAGCACTTCATAATGGTGGGGGTAAGTGCAACAGGGAAGGAAGTCGTTGAGGCTCTCAGCTTTGGAATGTTTTGGCACTGGCACAATGGAGGTGGTTTTGAAGCATGTGGGGACAGCTGCTTGGGCCAGCAACAGGTTGAAACTGTCAGTCAAGACCTCAGCTAGCTGCCCAGCACAGATCCTGAGCACGCATCCAGGGATGCCATCAGGGCCAGCAGCCTTACATGCATTGGTCCTGCTCAGTGCAGCAGACACGTCGGTGGGGGAGAGTGTGAGGGGTTGGTGTCCTGTCGTGAGCACAGCCTTGGTGGTTGGCTCCTGGTTGTCCCTCTAAAAGCGAGCAGAAAAGCTGTTAAGCTCGTTCAGGAAGGAGGCGTTGTTGGATGTTGGGGTGGTGTTGGTGGGTTTGTAGTCAGTTAAGGCCTGGATGCCCTGCCACATGCGTCGGGGGTCGGAGTTGTTCTTAAAGTGCTCCTCAACCCTTGGCTTGTGGCTGTGCTTGGCCTCCCTGATGCCCCTCTTCAGGTCAGCCCTGGATGAAGAGTAGGCCTGAGCATCACCAGATCTGAAAGTGGCGTCTCGTGCCTTCAGCAGTAGGCGGACTTCTCTGTTCATTCACGGCTTCTGGTTCGGGAATGTAGTGATCCGTTTGTGAGTGGTGACACTGTTGATGCTGGTGTGGATGAAGTCCAGCACGGAGGAGGCGTAAGAGTCAATGTCCGTGTGGGAGTCCAGTGTGGCCTGGGTAGCAAACACACTCCAGTCTGTGTGTTCGAATCGCTGCTGTAGTTCAGAGTCTGCTCCCTCTGGCCACACTTTGACCGTCCTCACTGTGGGTTTCACACGTTTGATGAGTGGTGAGTACTTGGGGATTTTAAAAAAAAAAGAGGTGTTTAGACTGTCTAAGGTGGGGGAGGGCGCCCCGAGGTTTCCTTTCCAGTTGCTGGTAGCTCCCGACAATTTTTGTTGATTCAATTCACTTTTATTTATATTGCGCCAAATTACAACAATTATCATCTCAAGGCACTTAAATAATATAGTCCAATTCAAGCCAATTGGAATTCAATTCATTGTAATCATAATCCAATGAAATTAAATTAATTAATTTCAAAATAATCCAATTCATTCATATAGAGTCAATTCAAAAACAATATCCTAGCTAATGAAACCAACAGATTGCACTAAAACTTGTCTTCAGTCCAATCTCCCGTCCTGAGCCTGAGGGACTGTGGAAAGGAACGACTCCCTTTTAACAGGAAGAAACCTCTGGCAGAACCAGAACCAGGAAGAAACCTCTGGCAGAACCAGAACCAGGAAGAAACCTCTGGCAGAACCAGACTCAGGAAGAAACCTCTGGCAGAACCAGAACCAGGAAGAAACCTCTGGCAGAACCAGAACCAGGAAGGGTGGCCATCCGCCTCCACCAGCTGGGGTTTGAAAAGACAGAAAAGAGGGGGGAAAAACACCATTCAAAGGATACCTGTTGGAACAGGGAAACACAAGTTAATAACCACAATAATGTCACATGGACATAAAATCAATTTTGAAATTAAACAGGAGGAAAAAGAGAGCAAAGTGAGGAAAGGTGTGACAGATGAGGTCCCCCAGCAGTCTAAGCCTATAGCAGCTTAACTATGGGATGTTTCAGGATTACCTGAGCCATCCCTAACTATAAGCTTTATCAAAAAGAAAAGTTTTAAGCCTAATCTTAAAAGTGGAAAGGGTGTCTGCTTCCCGGACATTTACTGGCAGCTTATTCCACAAGAGAGGGGCCTGATAACTGAAGGCTCTACCTCCCATTCTACTTTTAGAAACTCTGGGAACAACAAGTAAACCTGCAGTTTGGGAGCGAAGTGCTCTGTTAGGAAAATATCTTACAATGAGATCTTTAAGATATGATGGAGCTCGGTCATTAAGAACTTTATATGTGAGGAGAAGAATCTTAAATTCTATTCTGAATTTAACAGGGAGCCAATGAAGAGAAGCTAAAGCTGGAGAAACATGATCTCTCCTGTTAGTTCTCATCAGAACTCTGGCTGCAGCATTTTGGATCAGCTGGAGGCTTTTCAGAGAATATGTGGGACAGCCCAATAATAAGGAATTACAGTAGTCCAATCTTGAAGTTGATGGTTCCAAGCGGAGTTGTTTTTCGTTGAAGAAGCCTGTTAGCCAAAGACAGAGAGGTAAAGAAATTGTCCATAGTTACAGTCCTTCCCTGGTCCATAAATGGTTCCATCAATTTCAAAACAACATTCTCTGACAGCCTCTCGTCCATCGGACGAGTGGGATCTTTTCCCAAGTACGGGATGGCATTACACATGTATTTTGTGTCCAGATCTGCTACAATCCTAAACTTGAGTCCTAACTTGTCAGGCCTGGATGCAGTGTACTGCAGAAAGGGACAGCAAACCTTTGAAGGAAATAACTGCTCATCCAGGGTAACATGTTGCCCTGGACTGTAGGACGACACAAAATTCTGAACAAACCGCTGCCAGATGTCTGAAATTGTTGCCGATTTGTCCGTTTGTATGTGCTCCTTGTTGTCAACGCGAAGGTACCTCTTTATTTCAAGAAAGCAGTTACGGGGCATTATGGCTTTGATATCTGGTTTGCTGACTATTGGCCCACATGAGTCGCATGGCACCAGTGTAGACCTTGGCAGCCCTGTGAAAAAGGATTCAGCTCGAAGACACTCATCTGCCAGCTGGAATTAGTTCTGCGGCCCTCCTGGACTGTGCAATCTCTGGTCAATAACATGCTGATATCCAACAAACGCAGGAAGCGTTGAAGGCGACTCATGATTTGGCATGTTGAAAACTCTGTTGGCCCTCCAGACCCATTGAATGCTGTCTGTGGAGCTTCATGAGCAGAAAAGTCTCCAACTTTGTGGTGGAACCACACAGTGCCATCTTTCGCCTTCTCTGTGGATCCAGGTGCTCACATCTGCAACTTTTTGTTCTTTATTACAAGGGGGGTTGACATGCGTTGTGTCTTCCTCCTTATCTGATGTGGTCACACCTTTTACGACACTCCCTTTCCCTCCTTTTCTTCATCGAATCTAAACTGTACGATGCAAATTGAGTCTTATAAAAGGGCACATCAACTATAATCTAACCCACGTAGTCTACTTGAAAGAGGCTATTTCTCAGGTAACACAATTTGTCTTCTGTCCTTGTCAAATGCCAGCACGGTTTTCGTTACAAATGTTATAGTGGAAAAATGGCTAATATTTTGGTTCTGTGCCTTTCATGGCCAGTGATTCTTACAGAAGGGCACATAAGAGTTGCTGGCCTGCAGAATATCCTGTGTGTGGGGGTGGGATGCTGGCAGGGACACAGCTCAATAATTAGGCTTATTTACACAACAATGGAAGGCAGATAGTGGTATGTTAGACTTATTCCCACATTTGGAGGGAATTTCATTGCAGACTAAAGTCTGCACTTTAGGACTATTACCATCTCTGATTCATGAGATTTCCTTTCAGGTGCAGAAACGTGAGGTCTGCAGTGATAAGAAGAAGAAACCCAACAAGTCAAAGGTAAGTCCCACTAATTTTTATGGAAAATTCATATGCCCTGAATGATGGAGCATGCTGTATTGTTAGAAGCATGCTTGTGTGTGTGTGTCTCTCCAGATGATTTGGAGACAGGTTTATGAGGCCCACAATTTGTGTATGTCGGTATGAATAGTTTCTGTTTCTGCTCCTCACGTGCGGGTAGGGTGAGCAGATTTCTATTCACCAGATGTGGGACAAAGACTATGTTTGTGCGGGACAATGTGGGACACCAATGCATCGAGGTAGTCTAAAATAACTTTAGAAAATAAACCTCTCCATTCTGCCCGGTGTCGTTCTGACCTGATTTGGATTGTTTTTTGTTAGTGGGCGCGCCCTTAACCTGCGTCCGCATTCCCGTTTGATTAAAATGATCAAACAACCTGCCCCGCCTCCTGATGACAGCCTCACTGCTTTCTCCACACAGCAATTTGATAAATGCCAGATTATAAAACATGCATTTCAAAACTGGAGTCTGTCAATAACAATGCGGGACAACGTCTCAATTTGCGGGACGTGTGAAAAGTAATGAAAATGTGTGACTGTCCCGCACAAAGCGGGACATCTGGCCACCCACGTGCAGGTGGGTCAGCACTGGGATGGCACACCACCAAAGAACCGTTTCTCTGCACAGCCTCCATTTTATGGAGTGGAAAAGAATGTAATCTGAATAGAAAAATGCATATGCCTTGGTGTACATGGCCATGACTCACAATTATAAAATGTTGATTACTTTTCTAGGCCATCACTCCAAAGAGATTCCTTGCCATCACTGTAAGTATATCATATTAATTTTCATCTGCCCAGTAATCCATCATAATTCTGACCATAGCAACCCTCTCATCTGTCTAAAATAGTTTTTTCTTTTTTTCTCTTACAGAAAAGTGCGCAGACACCAGGTATGTGAAACTGTGTAGTTGAATTTGTGTTTAAATCGGTTTTCTAAATTTTGAACTAAAATTGTCAAAAAGATTGAAGCAGCTGATGCACATTATTAATTTCTGTTATTCCCATGTATTTACCTGAGGTGAATAGTCATCAGAATGAGTGAATTAATCGTTGTTTTGAAACTTGGTGAGGTTGCCCTTTGTTGTCTTGGTTCTGGATAATCAGTTCGATCGCTCTGTCTGTAGTAGTGGCAAGTCCAGGAGGCCCCAATGCCGTTCGCACCAGCAACTTTGTCCTGGTTGGATCACACACGCTCAGTCTCTCCTCTATTGGAAAAAACAAATTTCCTTTGGAGAAGGTAAAGAATGTAATAAATTCGTATATTCACTTTCCTTTACTTCCTCGTCGTATCATTTTGCACGTTCTTCCTTTCGGAGCACTGCTTCATTCTGTATTTTATATGTACTTTGGCTTTAATGACAGTGTCCTTGCCGATAGGCTTATTGGTCATGTATCAGCTTTAGTAACTGGACGCTATGTTGTGCCTGTACATTCACACCTGCCTTGATATCTTTCTTTTAGATGAAATATGAAAGAAGTGAAAGAGAACTACTCAGTGGCATGTTTCATAACAAGGTTGCTACTTAATGACTCTTTCTGTAATTCATGTGGGGATGGGTGAGGTACACTATAGGAAAGAATATTCTTCACTTCATTGTTAACAGTAACATTATCAACTCAATCCGGTCACATATCTGGACTCATTATTGAAAATAATGACATTTTCATCATTGTCGATACTGATGCTTTAATCATCTGAAAACAGGTCGTTTGTTTCACCACATCTTGTTACATGAACACATCTCAGTTGGTGAAGATGAAATATTCAAGCTTTTCACAATGTGCCTTTATTTTATATTTAAGGTGCCATTCTTGTGCCCCCTAGAGGGTCACATTTACCTCAAGATGCAGTGTGAAGTGGGCTCAAAAGTGGAAGAAAGGGGCTTCTTGGTGAGCAGTAGATCAACATATTCCAACCAATAATCAGGCCTCGACTTGCTGCTACTGCAATTCTAATCACAAAACAGGTCTGATCATCTTTTTCTTTTTGCATTGTTCTATTTGTCATCACAGACTATGTTTGAGGATGTAAGTGGATTTGGAGCTTGGCACAGAAGATGGTGTGTGTTATCAGGATATTGCATCTCCTATTGGACGTACCCAGATGATGAAAAGCGAAAGGTAACCAATGCAGAGCAAAACCGTCACAATACAGCTCCCTTTTTTCAGTAGTTACCGTTTATTCTTTCAATATTAGTTTTAAGAAACTCAGCACTCAAGTAAATACAAACACAACAATATTAACTGGAGTGATAACTACAGTTAGAACAAAATTGTTAGTCAATCAAGCTACAGCCGTAATCATGTCCTTAAGTCTGAGAGCTGTACAGCTCCAGGACTTTGCTTCTCACTGTTATCACTGTTAATCCCCCCAAATAACTGGTCTTCATCTGACAGAACAAACTGGATACAGCGAGCTAAACTCTTGAGAGGCAGAACCTCCACAAAAGCTGAAATCTAAACCGGCTTAAAAGCTGGTCTCCTGTCTCTACAAGGACTCTTATGTTTAGCCTACAGACCTAGCTACAAGATAATGTACATATTTTGAATGTGGTCTGCCATGATTCCAAGAAGGGACAGCAGCAGTGTAGCTGAGCGCATCTATTGGTATCAAAAGCAAGTCAACATCTTTGAACTGTCTTTGACAGAAGAGCAGAGACACAAAATTGGGTATAAAGGCACCGTCTTTTGTTCCTTGCCTGCTAGAATCCTATTGGTCGCATCAACCTGGCAAACTGTACCAGTAAAACAGTGGAACCAGCCAACAGAGAGTTTTGTGCCAGACCAAACACATTTGAGCTCGTCACAGTCAGACCACAAAGAGAGGACGACAAAGAGACGCTTGTCAGTCAGTGCAAGAACACCATGTGTGTCACCAAGTAGGTTCCTGCCAACCACACTCGCACATCGTAGTACACATACTGTTTGTGCCTTTGCTTGAAGAACTGACTCTACATTGCTTCTTTTTTTAATGCACAGAAACTGGTTGAGTGCAGATACCAAGGATGAGAGGAATCTGTGGATGAAAAAACTGAACCAGATCCTGGTGGATTTGCGTATGTGGCAACCAGACGCCTGTTTCAGGCCACTATAAAATCACAGCTCTTTGTGCTTAAAGCCAGCTTTTCGTTCTTTTGGTCCGCCAATGACAGTGACATACCATTATTAAGTGCAATACAATATGACAATTGGTAGATATTTTTTACTTTAGAGTATTTTAGAGATGAACAATTAAACCCTAAATTATTGATCAGAGGAGGTATATAAAGTTTCACAACAGTTTTTAGGAGTTGGGGATTGGCACCATAGTTTATACATTTCCAACCTTTTTTGCTCTGCTAATATTTTGGGGTGTTTTTAAGATGCCACCTTTTTTATGTTATTGCAAATATTTAGTTTTCTTGACATATGAAGCATGCCTTGAAATAATCAGCGTTTCAGCACTGAAATCTATATTCAAATGGTGTTCAAATTGAAGATTACTACATGCCGCATGTCACCACATAGCAATAATACTTTTGATAAATGCATACTTTATATATTTGCTTTTATAACAGAAACCAATAAGAGTCAGTTTGTCTTGTCAATTCTTTCATGTAAATGTTTCGCTGTTGAGACTTTTGGATACATGGAGATGAGGTCTGTTGCATACTCTGCACTGAGGTTCATAAGCAGTGCTAAACGGACCGTCAGCCAATACTTTTCTCTTTCAAGATCAACATGAGCATTCCATGTCTGATGTAAAAATGTGGCTCAAAGGAGACTGACAGAGGTGACTTTGTTTCGGTTAGTTCTGATGCCACTGACACACTCAAACTGATGTGCTCTACCTAGTTGGCGGTATGAACCTTAGAAAATAAGATGTCAGCTTCGTGTGTATTTTACTGATTAGGATTGGAGTATGTAAAAAAACTTTACAGTGCTTCTGCAGATGTTGGCAATGTTTTTTTTGATTGGATAAAAGATGCCACGATGCTGAGAATGAATACAACTTGGGGTTAAAAAAAACTACAGAACGATCCCTCTTCTTTTATTTATTTATTTTTTAGTGCTCACATATGAGCTCCTAGACTGTCTCAGGTGAATGCAGCTTCAACCAAAAACTCATGTTAGGGTCTTTCTAAGTTGCCCAGGAATACTGGATTGCATGATGACAAACTACACTTTAAACATACATTTGGAGAGACATTTCGGATAGAATAAATGTACCTTGTTTAGATTTATGGTATCTCACAAAAGTGAGTACACCCCTCACATTTGTGTAAGTATTTTATTACATCTTTTCATGGGACAGCACTGAAGATATGACACTTTGATACAATGTAAAGTAGTCATGAACAGCTTGTATAACAGTGTCCCCTCAAAATAAGTAAACACACAGCCACTAATGTCTAAACCGCTGACGAAAAAAGTGAGTACATCCCTAAGTGAAAATGTCCAACTTGTACATGAAATGTCAATATTTTGTGTGGCCACCAGTATTTTCCAGCACTGCCTTAACTCTCGGGCATGGAGTTCACTAGAGCTTTACAGGTTGCCACTGGAATCCTTCTCCATGACAACATCACGGAGCTGGTGGATGTTGGAGATGTTGCGCTCCTCCACCTTCTGTTTGAGGACGGTATTTACACTAGTGAATTTGCCTGCTGTCAGAGGCACATTACCTTAAAAGGTGATGTCATATTTTAGGTCATAAATCAACCATGTATAGCACATGTATACCATTCAGAGAGCTCATGTGCAGCAGAATGTACCTGCTTTGTGTAGTTATTGACACCAGCAGCACATGTACAGTGCAGGGTTTTGTTAATCAAAGTTATAACAAGAAGCAAGAGTTTATTTTGGTGTTGTTTTTAAAGTTTTAGGAGAATTGAGAAACTAGTGGGATTTGAAAATTTCACAAACTAGTGTATTGTAAGAACTTATAATGGAAAACACTTCTGTATGTCACCACAAATATGATAAATAAAATATGGAACCGCTTTCAATTCTAAAGTTGAATTAATACTAGGTCTTAATATCGTATAATACAATATCTGCTAACCTATATATGTAATTTACATATGATGTGCGTGCATGTCTATCTATACATCTATCTTTATATATTAAGGAATTAGGGCTGGGCACATTAACGCGTTATTTTTGCGTTGACTAACAAATTCATTATCGCTGACAATTATTTGTCTCCCATTAACGTAGTTTTTATTATTTATTATCTTTATTGTAAACATCTGTTGCTCACCGGCTTTTATTTTGAAAAAGTTCATCATGAGCGAGCCTAGTATGTTGCTTCCTGCTGCGGCTCTCACGGGGAACAGTCGGATAAGAAAAGAACGGCGGTAAAAGCGGGCTAAACGAACATGGAGAAGGTTACGGAACTTTTTCATGTCCATTTTCATCTGAAAGTTCTTCCAGATGGCGCAGAGCCAAAGTTATTTTTAAGCACTGACACGTTGACTTGTCTCATCACCGGAGTACTTCGATCATATGACTGTACAGTGCCAATAAAAGTGTGTTATATGCTACTTTTTGATTCATTATTGGATTTTGCATATAACAGCGCGATTAATCACAGGAAATCATGCAATTAACTAGTGGTGCAACGGATCATCATTGCTCCGTTCGGATCAATATCTTCGGTTCGGCACGCACGTGATCCGCGGATTGACTGAAAAAAAGTTGTGCATATGTTCATATCTCACAGCTGGTCATGCGAGCGGAGGAACGGAAGAGCTTGACCGCCCCGCGTCATTTCAGCCCCCTGTAGGGGGAAAGAGGTTGGAGGAGAAAACCGTAGAAAACACATCAAGCACGGCCACACACCCGGAGTTTGACTGCCAGGAGAGAAAACCAAGGCTGCTTTATGTTGCACTTTAAGTTGTTTTTCATGATGTTAAAAAGAAGATCTTATTCCTTGTGCACATTAAGATGATTTTCTATATTTTAATTTAAAAGTGTTAATAAACAAAAAGACCAAATTTGTGTTTATTTGGGGTTTTTTGCTGATCCTAAAAATGATCCGATCCGTGTCTGATCCGCGAAACAATCCAAACCGTGAGGTTTTTTTTTATTTTTATTATCCGTTGCACCCCTACGGTTAACGCGGTTAAATAATTTAATATTTGCACAGCCCTATAAAACATTCCTGCACAGGAATGATAATGGGGCCCCCCAAAAATTAAGCTCCACATTTTTCCACTACATCTGGTAGAGATGTTTACTGTGACATCACCTCAGCCATTACCAGGCTACAAACAGACATTCATGGTGATTTCTGGAGAGTTTCTCTGGCAGCTAGACTTCCAACCATCAAACACTGTCAAGTGCTTCACCTGGAAAAAATAAAAAGTTGGATTTATACTATGCACATGTAAAAAGCACAGCTCCACAGTCTGCTTTCCTCACCTCCAGATAGTAACCGATTGTTAAACGGCAACCTGTCCCTGTATGGGTTTTGAGAAAAAATGGTCTTAGGAGGCTGACGAAGAACTGCGGGGATGATTTGAAGTATCATGAAGGTGATACTGTAAGGTGCTTCCCCAATTACAAACCCTGAATCATCAGTGTAACAACACGAATGAGTCGCTGAGAGGCTTGGCCTAATTCCTGGTTGGGCCGGATTGTCTGACGCGCTCAACAAAAGAATTAACTGGGAAACGGAGTCATTGAGGACTGTTCAAAACAGCTGAAGAAAAGATAACAGAAAAGAATATAACAGAGAGCAAGGAGGTGCACAGAGAAAAGTCGAGAGCAAGCTTCTGCAGAACGGTGTGAGAGATGTGCGGTCAGGAAAGAAAAAGATCACAGGCTCGACGGAGCCAATGAGCTCTACTGTATTTCAGTAGGTTCAGCGATCAACACTCAGCGTGCTCCTCACCTGCCTCCAGAAACACACACCACGCTCTCTACCTCTACCTACATCCTCTCTGTCATACCTCCATAACATCACCCTCCAGTCATGGGTCCTAACACAGCTTCAGTTTTTTTATATAGCGCCAAATTACAACAAATGTCATCGAAAGGCACTTCAATAATATAGTCCAATTCGAGCTAATTGGAGTTAAATTCATCGTCATCATAATCCAATCAAATCCTATTAATTAAATGAAAGAAAATGTCCAATTCATACATACAGAGCAATTTTATGGTTGCTATGCACCAGGCTTATTGCCCAGCAAGCTAAACGGCGTCCAGTTAACGTCGAGCTGATGTCATTCGGTGATGTTCCAGACTGGGCCAAAAAGACTATGTTTTAGACATCATTTCCAGGAAGCCCGAGACGTCACCTCGACGGCTTTTATTGACCCTAATCGACCACATACCGGTCAAATTTATGTCGTCGAAAGGAGGTCCTGGTGACCACGTCCTGTAAATGTCCCCCTATTCAGCTGTGATCTGGCCCATTCCTAAACGTTGCTGAAACGTTCGCTTCATATTAAAACATCCAGAGCGAGAGAAAAGTGCCAAATCTAATTTTTCATTTTGCTATCATTATCCAATTTAATGCAGTATGCAATAGGCTACGTGATCACAATTCAAGGTAAACACAAGAAATTTGTGCAAAAAAACCCCGGTCCAGACTCAGTGAATAATTCCCTATAATCCCCATGGAGCAGTGAGCAGTGCTGGCCAACAGGTCATTGGGGTCATCAGGTGGGAACCTCCTTTCACCGGTGTTTCATCTAGACGGGCCCATGGCACCTCCAGGAGGCCAGACAGTGATCACTGGCATCCCATCACTCCCCTAATGCCAGCCATCACTGCTCGTCACACCACAAATACACATTCTTTTACAAAAAGTAGCATTTTATTCATTTCACTAGCTACAATATTTTTGAAAAATATAAACAATACTGAAGACACAAATGACACAAAACTTTAACTGAATTTAAACTCAACAATTTATTGTTAAACAAATGAACAAAAACAACCTTGAACAATACAACACTAATGAAACAAATTAAATTAAAATTACTAAAAAAACTATTTAAAAACCTTCACTTAGACATTATAAAACTTAATTTAACTTTCACTGACAGTGTTATGGGGAGAGGAGAGGGTTGCATGGCGCCATTTAAGGGGTATCAAAAGCCACCTTGTGTGCCGGGTTTCTTTTGTTGTACCCCTCTCCACCAGACCTGCCTGGGGCATGTTTTAAATAATCAACTATAACAGCATTCATGCTGTTGTCATCAGCTGACTTGTCCCAGCATTTGATGGAATCTGTAATACAAAATCAATAACTCTGTCAGAGTTTGAAAACTTTCATTGTAGGACAGTAAAAACAATAACAATATTGTAATTACCCAAGGCAACAGCATATAGAGCCATAGGCTCGACGGCCATCTTAATCCCCGTCCCCCTCATCTTCATGTCAGCCATCACACTGTTTGTGAACAATCTCTCGCAGGGCCCCGAGCAGATCTGGTAACCCAAGCACATCTGGTACCTACACCGTGATTCCTGATGTTCGAACTTGACGAAGGCCAACGATCTTTTGGTTTTTTTTCTCCCGTCCACTTGAAATCAAACCGTGATTGGTCAATTTGCCCACCATTCTCCAAACCAAAACGCACATCTTGGCCTTCCGCGGGATTCGTGAAGTCCTAACCAATTACTGAGCCAGCTAACCGGGCCTTGATAGAGACGGACGATTCTGATTGGATAACATGTTTTCACTTTCATTGCTGAAGTGAACTTGACAGTAAACTTAACCTTAGAACATAGATGAGAGAAAATATATTAAATACATATAAATGAGGTAGAAATAATAATAAAAAAATATATAAATATTCTAAAAAATTTTAAAACTCCTATTTTTTGGTCCAGATTTTTTTTAGGCCTTCTCTGAAGGCGTCAAACTCCGAAGTCATGAAAAGATTACTTACTTTACAGCTCTGCTGATTTGCTGAGTCCTGTTCAACGACGTGGAACGTGCAGCACCGCGTGTGCGTGTTGGAGAAATGCATCACGTGCGGGTCGTAGGTCAGGTCATGCCCACTTTCTTTACTTTTTTTTTTCTTATTTTCACCAATGACCAAGAACTAGTCGTGAGCTTATTTTGTGTGGTTTTTATGCATGGTCTCCGGGGTATTACAATTTATTAAAAGGTAGTAAATCAACTTAGCGAAAATTAAGGCCCTTAAAAAGTATTAAATAGTATTAAATCCCTGATTTAAGAGGTATTAATTTTTTTAAAATAACGCATGATTTTTCTTAAGTTTCTTTGTTAAAACTTCGCCAGAATTTATTACATAGACTGTACAGTAGACCTATTTTCCATACTGCACAGATTCAGGATTGTTCTACGTGGTTAGATCTGAGACTTGACTGACATAATGATGTAAACATTTTTTTTTTTCTTTTCCTTGTCCTGTTCAGCATTATGGCAGCAGAATTGTAGTCTGAATACCTTTGATGCCAAACAGATTTGCTTTGCCAAGGGAAGTTTTATAAATGTAAAGCTCCCCTTGATGCCCATTTATTTATTTCTGTTTACAATATATGACATGTAATAGAACTGAACCGGACCGGGGGACAAGGAAAGAAGAAGAGGAAAGAAGAGGAAACAGAACAAAAATAGAAACAAAAACCAGACAACCAGCTGCTACACCTGTAAAAAACAAAACAGACAACAATCCATGGCCTCTGAGGGGAATCCAGCCTTAGCGCCACCAGGAGCACCTGAAAGCAGACAAGCAGAGAAAAAACAAACACACAAACAAACAAAAACAAGCACAAGAAGCGGTAATCGCATACAACACAGCTGTGGATATAGATGACCTGAGACAACATGATAATACATCAACTGCTTAGCGAGCATGCTACTGGGCTAATGAATGTGTGTGTGTGTGTGAGAACATGCAACACCCATGACACAGGTCCTACATGATAACCGTGCTTAGTTATGAGTGTATAAGTGTACAGGGCCACAATCCACAGCTCCCCCAAGCAATCAGAAGCAGGCAGAGAGGGCCACAAGACCCAGGCCACCAGCAGCCCCCACAGAGCACAGAACCCAGGAAGCCCACCACAGGGACAACCACGCATCCACCCAGAAGACTGCAGAGGAAGCCCCCGGACAGAGCCCCCATAAGCATAGGGCAGAGGCCCTCCGGGAGCCAGGGGCAACAGCCCACCGACCCCGCCAGGCCCCAGCCGCCCAGGCATGGGCCGTGCACTGGACCCGGGCCCCGGGAGCCCAAGCGCCCCCAAACCCCCCGGCAGAGGCCCCACCCAATACCCAGGAGGGCCAAGCGCCCCAGACAGCCACACAGTGGGTCAGCGCCTGCCCCAGCGCCCCTGGCCAAGTGCCCTGGGAGTCAAGACGTGCCCACAGGTGGGTGAAGTCGCGAGCAGCGGGGAGAGGCAACGTCGCCCCCCCATCGGGAGAAGCACAAGCAGGCCAGGCAACAGCAAGTCCCAGATCCAGGCCCAATCATTACCACACACACTTTCACGTCCCATATATCCACACATCCACACGTCCTCCATCCCTTGACTCCGCTGGGGTGTAGCGCAGCGGGCACACCTGGGGGCCAGCAGCCCCCCAGCCACCACAGACCCCGAACCAGCAGAACAATGAATTAATCCTCCTGGCCCCTCCCGCCCCGAGCAGCAACCAGGAAGCAGGGGTGTGGGAAGAAGACCCCTCCCCTCACCCTTATGGCTCTTCAATATTTTCTAATAGTGAGCGATTAAAATTGAGGGGCAGCCAAACTTGTAGAACTGGGAGCGCGGCCCTCTGGGCAACCTACATACCCAAAGAGCCCCGCCCACCAGATGCCACTCAGTGTAACCACCCCCCAAGACCTAATGTGTGTGTGTGAGTGTGTTTGATAAGTAGTGATGTCTAAGGTGTAATTAAAACAGGGGCGGGGGGCTGCAGAGTGCAACCAAAGGGGACCACCTACGTGGCCCCATCCACTACACCCCACCGAACACACATGCCCCCAAAACCCTTCATGTGTGAGTGTGTGCTGTGTACAGGAGCCAGAAGGGAGAGGGGTATGGGGATATACACCGGGGGAGCTACTCTCCCCCGGAGAGGGCAGCCAGGATGATGTAAACATTTTAGCGGGCTCAGTTTTTATTGCTGTCTAAGTTACTATTTCTATTACTACTACTGCTGCTGAAAGAAAGAAAGATTAAACATGGGGAAATGCAAATTTAGCGAAAAATGGACCGATGAACCGAAGTTCAAACCGTGGCTGAGGGCCGTCGCTAAAAATGACCGGCAGGTCATTATTGTTCATTCTGTAAGAAAATTACCTGGATGGGCAAAAACCCTGTTCGCTCGCACATGCAGTCTGCGAGCCACACATCGACTACACGTCGCGGAGAGCAGCTATCCATATCCAATTTATTTGCTGTTTGTGTACCCGGTACGCCTCAACCGAGTCCCACCATCAGCCAGGCTTCCCCTCCATCAGCCAGGCTTCCCCTCCATCAGCCAGGCTTCCCCTCCATCAGCCAGGCTTCTCCGCCATCAGCCAGGCTTCCCCTCCATCAGCCAGGCTTCCCCTCCATCAGCCAGGCTTCCCCTCCATCAGCCAGGCTTCTCCGCCATCAGCCAGGCTTCCCCTCCATCAGCCAGGCTTCCCCTCCATCAGCCAGGCTTCCCCTCCATCAGCCAGGCTTCCCCACCATCAGCCAGGCTTCCCCTCCATCAGCCAGGCTTCCCCTCCATCAGCCAGGCTTCCCCACCATCAGTCAGGCTTCCCCTCCATCAGCCAGGCTTCCCCTCCATCAGCCAGGCTTCCCCACCATCAGCCAGGCTTCCCCTCCATCAGCCAGGCTTCCCCTCCATCAGCCAGGCTTCCCCACCATCAGCCAGGCTTCCCCTCCATCAGCCAGGCTTCCCCTCCATCAGCCAGGCTTCCCCACCATCAGTCAGGCTTCCCCTCCATCAGCCAGGCTTCCCCTCCATCAGCCAGGCTTCCCCTCCATCAGCCAGGCTTCCCCACCATCAGCCAGGCTTCCCCTCCATCAGCCAGGCTTCCCCACCATCCACCGCATCCACTGGCAGCCCTGGGGATCTCCGGACAGTAATGGGAGCGACACAGACTCTCCGGGCAGAGGTTTTGTGGTGTCTTGAAACTGTTGCCAAGCACCAATCCCTCAATTCAAATGAAGGAATCGGAGAAATGTTTCAAGTCATGTTTCCCGATTCAGAAACTGCAAAAACGTGCGGTTTTGGGAAGGCGTATGTGTTCAGTCAAGATACTTTGGATCGCAGTTTCTGGGACACGGGAGAGCTGATAATCTGTTGCATCCAAGACCAACATTCATGTTGGGATTGAAATGTCAGCGACGTCTTCGATTGAAAATTAAACGTTCATTCAGTGTTGATTTCTCAATGTTGGATGTTGAACCTGTGATATATTTCTGCTGGAGCACAACACAGCAACACGGCACAGAGCAGATGTGTGGGACAGGAAGTTGTGCGCAGAAACAAAATAAAACATCCGGTTAATTTTCAAAATAATGGTAATAAATCATTTTCTGTGGTAACTTGCCCTTACTTCATGAGTCACCATAATGGTCCCATTTTTACCTCAAAATGTCAAAAGCTTCGCACCGCCCTCAAGGTTTTTTAAGATTTTTGACACATCTGAAAGCATGATGTTGAAATGGCGTATTGTTTTCATTTCCACCAGTTTAGTAATTGACTGTGTTTATATTCACTAAAGGGAAAACATATGTCAAATGAAGAATGCATATTTGAGGCATATGAATAAGGAATGATTCAAATAAATATAGTAAAATATACAATTCGTTCATTATAGCCTGTTAGTGTGTCTATTTAGAACACATCTACATTGATATAATATTATTTTTAGGGATTTATTTTTGTCTTTTTTACTTTCTGGCCATTTAAGACCTCATAAATGTAGGTACTATAAGTTGCAGTAGTAGTTAAACTGACTTTCAGCATTTGTATATATTATCCCTCTGTCCCAGGACAGGTAATTAATGTTTATTTCTAATCCATGACTTGATGAAATTCATTCTGCAGTTTTACAATGGGACTAATTTGCAAATCATTTAGGATGAGGGTGATGTTCTCTGATAACAAACAAAACAAATAAGCCTATTCAGAAGTCATAATGTTGTTTTTGCTCATTGCATGAACAGCCAGATGGCTGGCAAAAGGATATTAATAACGCCTGCGTGGCACATAGCATCTAAACTTGATCTAGTTATCTTTTCTTTATATGCCCATTATCTCAGCTTGCAGGCACAGACAATAGCCCCTATGGCTACTATAAACAAATGTATGTTCTCTTTGTTATATAACCCAGTTTATGCTGCAAAAATTCTTTCTGATGTTCGGATTTATCATTTAGTACAATTCAGTTCAGTACAGTATCATCACAATCCAAACAACATTCATACAGTGTACTACATTTTAAATTAGCAGGACAAACCTCTGGCAGACATACCCCACACACAACATAACCAGTACTGCTCATCAGACTTTCTGGCTTTAAGAATACTCAGGTTGTTAGATCAAGAGAACTCTTCTTATGACCAGAATCTGGGTCCACTTGCGGGAATTTTGCACAAACCGTGATAACAACTCATAAATTCATTTTGTGCTAAAATAAAGTTTTGCATGCATGTTTAAATGTCTTAAACAACTCAGGTTAAAATAATTAATCTTCTTTGATATGTTGACCTTGATGCAAGGTCACACATGTCGGTGACCTGCCCAACACTGAAGTCAACTCATTAGATAAAGCACACTTTGTTGTATGTGTTTAAGAAACGTCTACAAAGTGAGTGAGCACCACCTGAGAATTTAACGACTGTATTAACACCGTCTATGTTTATGGTCCTACAGAATTTACATTAATGACAGGGTAACACTGCTGAGAGTCTGCCCTTTATATCACAGCAGAACATCATTTCTGTGGTTGCACCACAGTAACCAGAAAAAAATAGCAAATCTGATGTTGTAAATGTGTAAAAAAAAGCTTTGCTGTGAAATGTGTAGTAAAAGGAATCTAAGTAACTGTTCAGTGAATTAGGAGTGGCACTTGAAAGATTCCAATAAAAAACAACTCAGAGGCATAAGGTTGGACTGTCACTTGTGCTGCTTCACCACATCTAAAACATTATTTTGTGGTAGCTTTCCTATGTAAAGATGTTCCTATATGTCAGCAGATGATGCAATATAACTTTTTGTTGCAAACAGACGTGCGGAACCGTCAGAGGAAATGAGCCAATGGAAGCCAGTGGATGCAACTTCAAAATAAAACATTGTGCAAAGATTTTAGAATATGTGTGTGATCAGAAATGAAGACATGGATAAAAGTTGATTTTTACCTAATTGTAAAATACATAAATAATTAACATTTCTGTTAAGCTTTGTCATCTTTACCATGTTGCACATTCCTTTGAGACTAAATGATCAGATACTTCTGTCCATAAGCTACCTGCATACGTCTGCCAATGTGAGGTGTTTCTACATTTGACACAGCTGTCTTTGAGTGTCCGTGCTTTTATTTTAAAGACAGTCTATACTTCCGGTCTGCCTCGTGTCTCAGTTGCATCAGTTTAACCTCTGATATAAACAGTGTCACTACAATTCCAACAGTCTTCTCTGGCTTGTTATCAGAAGAAAAGGGTAAGTGAATGAACTTAGACTGCGTGGGGAGGTTTATGGTCCTTTCACTCTCTCTTTAGGCCCTAAACTTCCCCATGAACCGATATCTTAGCAGAATCTATTCGGAAAAAAGTTTAAATTGAATGCGCTCTGATTCCATAAAGTTTACATTGCTCTAAATAATTATTGAGAAGATTTTAAGACTTCCATATGGCGTTAATAAAAATTCAGCGTTCCAGTGGACCAGCATCGTGTTACGGATAAATCCTACTGCCCCACGAGCTCGGAGAACCACGAGACCGAAGATAACGATTGAAGGACCGGTTAAACCCAGCCAGTTAAACACGATGTAGCAGAAGCATTAGGTGGTGTCTGAGTTGCTAAGTATAATGTGATGATTACAAACGCGGTTGTGTGCTAGTTGCAGGAAGGCGTTGGTGAACAGAAAGCCACTTCAAGCCCATTCAACGCATCTGAGCATGTGCTTCATTAATGCAGTCTGCCATCTCACCAGAGGCTTTCTGATACCAATGTGTTCAGCGTTTTGGTTAAGATTTCTTGAGTTTTTGTGAATTAAGGTTAATAGCCAAAAGTTACAAGTAGCAAGTGTTGGATTTCCTGGGAGGTTGAGATGCCACGTGCCAGTTCACAGCCGATTTTATTTATTCATTTGTGGAAGATAAATGATGGAATTATTGAAATGGAACGCTCTCTTAGATCGTTCAAGGAAGATCTTAAAGTTCAGGGGCATAGTTAGCATCGTGTCTGCTAGCCAGGGTTTCTTCCCTGGGAGTGATGTCAGGCGTCAAGAGAAGGTGAAAGTAGGGGCCTCAAACGACAGATCATTCAGGATGATCAGTAATTGCTGAAAAGATAAATATGCCACCAAGAAAAAAGATTGTTGGTATAATCTTTTTTTCTTGGTCCTGGCTGGTCAAGGCAGGGTTCACATGCAGAGCCAGTATACCCTCAGAAGCATTCACAGTATCACTTCCAATTATCACAACATCACTAGAAAACCAGGAAAACACATGTCTCAGACCTTACTTTGATATTGTTTTATCTCTTTTATTGGAAGATGAGTCACTTGAAATATGAAGCAGACAAATTGTGTCATAACTTTGAAAACCGAACTTCCATTCTCAAGTCAACACTGCAGTTTTGTCAAATTAAGTCAGTTAATTTCAGCTCACATTCAGATACACTGTATTCTCATTCTTATGTGTACATAAAAACAAAATGCTATTTCTGTTAAAGGGGAACCCCTGTATTTTTAAACCTAGACCTTATTTCTGGCATTAAATACGTTCATCTACTCACTGAGAACAGTTTGGTGAAAGTCGGCGTCCTTCCGAAGATATTTAGATAATTCATGATCGGCATATAGCCATATAACGGAGTGAACAGGGCAGGGACGATGCAGCCTCTAAATAAGACATTATCTGTCTTTATTTCACCAATACTTTAAGCTGAATGAATGAATGAACGTGTACTATAGCTCTGTTAGCTAATAGCTGCTGATACGTGCCTACTTGCGGCTATAGGAGAGCTAACGGAGGGATTTCGTATCGGAAATCGGACAATTTACGTGGTCTGAAATGCTTTTTGATAAAATTAAGAATGTCGGAAAATGTAATGAGGCGGAAATTGATGTCATAGTGTTGGACTGGGCTTGATGCAGAGTACCTCATTTGTGAAATCTGGACCAACGGGTCCAAAGATACACAGCTGAATGCACTTCACTTTCACATGTTGGTGGCAGTAGATTTCAGACACGAAACTTAAACCATCAGCCAAACGTGGCCTGAAGACCATAGCCATCAAATTTCATGTAAATTGGACAAAGCGTGTGCCCTCTGTAATCATCATAGCTTGTTTTTGACAAAAATCTAAATGGCAGAAAATTCAACAGGGCGCAAATGACATCATATGGTTAGATGAACTTGTCTTGATCCAGGGATTCCAACAGTACCTCATTTGTGAAATTTGGACCAACGTGTCCAAAGATAGGCGCAAAAATGCATTTTTGCTACAAATAGTGCCCCCTAAACGTCAAAGGTCACCAAATTTCTTGGGCCTCTCAAAGAAGTGGTCCCGAGTCTGTGTTTAAAGTTTGACATCAAAACATCAAACGGTTGATGAGATATGGCCTCACTTCCTGTTTGTTGTCGCCGCCGCTGAGTTTGATTGGCTGGTACGGTGTAGATACCAGATCTGCTCGGGTTACCAGATCTGCTCGGGGCCCTGCACCTGTTGGTGATGTCACATTCTACGATTGGCTGGACGTTGGCACGATGACGTAAGGGAATGTGATTGGTCCGGTGTAGGTACCAGATGTGCTCAGGTAGCCAGATCTGCCACTCGTAAAAAACTTTTTTTTCAATACAAAATGTATTTGGAAACTGAGCTAATCATGTCAGCATTTCTGTAAAAGTCACAAAAAATCAGCTTTTTTAAGAAAACATAAAGTAGTGGGTTTGTCAGTCTGTCATCTGTTTTTCATCCCCAGTCCAACGGCCAGACTGAGAGGTTAAACCAACTAGAAATCAGCATCCAACTTCTGAGCACCCCGAGACCCAACATCTTGGTCCTCTGCCAATTTCAATAAGTAGTGCATGCCTACCCCTAACTATCATGCTGGACAACAAGTGTGACTCTTCCCTGCTGATATTTTCGGCTGGGCAGCTCGTACCGCCGGTCAACTACTTGAAGCAGGCGTTTGAACCCCTCCTTTTCTACCGTCTTGAACGGTACCATATCTTTAGCAAGATAAAAGGTAACTGCTTCTGTTACCTCTTTCCATCGCTTGCTTGACTTGTCATACGGAGTGCCTTTGTCAAATGCCTGTGTTAATATTGTATGTTTTGGTCTTAGCTAGCTGCTGCCTCCCCTGCGGTGCCGGTGCCGCCGGGCCCCTCGCTGTTTGGCTCTCAGCATACTGTTTGGGATGCTTCCTCTTCAAGTGATTGAACAGGTTCGTCGCGTTGCCACCCGACGTGCGAACCGTTTGTGTGCAAACTTACATTTGCTTGCGCTTGATCGGTTGCAGAAAATCCAAACCAATTCCATATAATGGAGGTGGAATTTTTTTTAGCGACCTCCTCTGTTTGGATTTCAGCAATGGCTCTCCATGTGCTACTGCTACACACACAAACAAGGAGGCGGGTAAGAAAGCGAGTCACCGCCCGTAATTCGCTGTGATTGGTTGGTCAGGTTGACGACGTAAGAAGTCTGGTGCATCAGCATAGAACTGCAATTTATAGAATGTGCCCGAGACGATCCCACGATCTCTGCAGTTTGACAGATTGTTACGGATCGTCTTCACGTTGCAATCCTTCACGATTTAATACCGTCATATCGCCCACCCCTAGCTAAATGCACTTCAAACTTTGGCGTGTTGGTGGCGCTAGAGAGTTCACTGTTTGGCCATGAAAATTCTTGGCATTGATCATGACACTGTCCTGAATATGTGTGCCAAATTTCAAAACTTTTCAGTGTTACTTGCCATGAACATAGCATTCATGGGGCTGCCATAGATTTCAATTGCAGCGCACTCTATGACACTTTAAGCCTAATGAATGAATGAACACGTACTATTGCACTAGTTAGTTCAGAGCTGACCGTGTTGTTGTTATTGGGGGCTATTGGGGAGCTTATGGGGGCTTTCTACACACGTGTCAAGTGGGATAACATCGCCACGCGCTGCTACAACTCATTCACTCCGGCAAGGACGTACATCATACTCAAAGTTGTCTTTCATGTCGTCAAAATCTGATAAATATCCTGCCATGTTGCACAAAACTAGCAAAACTCCATGTGAAGTTAGCCGACCATCGCAGAGCATGGAGTAAATAAGCTGTGCTGCAGCGGGGCGCGTCGATGACCTCATCCAAGTAGACCCCGATAAGCCCCCCGATAGCCCACAATAACAACAACACAGCAGCTCTGAACTAACAGTGCAATAGTACGCGTTCATTCATTCTTAAAGTATTGGTGAAATAAAGGCAAATAATGCCTTATTTAGAGGCTGTATTGTCAATGCCCTCCCGTTATATCAGGGATGTCAAACTCCAGTCCTCCAGGGCCGCTGTCCTGCAGGTTTTAGATTTGTTCTGGTCCAACACACCTGATTCAGATTGATGCCTCATTAGCTGGTTTGTGCAGAATGTAACAATCATTTGAAGAGATCCATTTAATCTGAATCAGGTGCGTTGAAGTAGATGAACGTATTTTATATCAGAAATAAGGTTCAGGTTTAAAAAAAAAAACTAACCTTAGCAGAGTAGCCTTATTTCACTTTGCCCATAGAAGGCAAAGCCTTGTCAGTTATTCCTTGAGTTTTGGTTTGAATTTCAGAGTTGTTTTAAATTTCTTTTCTGTTGTTCTGTAATCAGACTGCATACTAATCAACAGTATCCCCCCCCCCCATCTTCCACAGGTCTGAAATGTGTGGTATCTGGGCTTTGTTTGGCAGCGATGAGTGCCTGTCAGTTCAGTGCATGTGTGCCATGAAGATCGCTCACAGGGGCCCCGATGCTTTCCGCTTTGAAAATGTCAATGGCTTTACCAGCTGTTGCTTTGGCTTCCACCGACTGGCAATTGTGGATCAGTTGTATGGTATGCAGCCCTTGCGGATCAAGAAGTTTCCATACTTGTGGTTCTGCTACAATGGAGAGATTTACAACCATCGCACGGTAGGACATACTTTCTGTTGTTCTGTGACTGACAGTTTTTCACCAGATGCAGGTTTTATTGAATTGGTAAAATTGTTCAACAAAATTTAAAACATTTAAATCAGGTAAATTCAATTCAGTTTTATTTATTTAGCTTAAAATCACAACAAATGTTAGCTCAAGGCACTTTTTAAGATACAGTCCAATTCAAGCCAATTGAGACCAAATGGGACCAATCCATTCATACAGAGTCGATTTAAAAGAAAGTAGCACAGCTAAGGAAACCAACAGATTACACTGAAACTTCTCTTCAGTCCAATCACTCATCCTGAGGTGACAGGGGAAAGAAAAAACTCCCATTTTATGTGTTTATGCATTTGGCAGACGCTTTTATCCAAGGTGACCTACACTCGTATCTCAGGCAGGTAGTATAAGAGGGTCTTGCCTAAGGACCCCTACTGGAAGTAGTACCTTTCATGTGGGGGTAAGTCAGGATTTGAACCCCAGTCACCTACATAAAGGACAGCAATCTTACCATAACACTATCCAGTCACTTTTAACAGGAAGAAACCTCTGGCAGAACCAGACTCAGGAAGGGTGGCCATCCGCCTCGACCAGCTAGGGTTTGAGAAGACAGAAAAGAGGGAAAAGAGGGGGGCGGACACCATAACACCATTCAAAGGATGGAGTTAAGAGAGTAAAGGGAACAGATGGAGAGAAGGTGCATCATCTGAGTTCCCCCAGCAGTCTGGACCAATAGCAGCTTAACTATGGGATGTTTCAGGATTACCTGAGCCATCCCTAACTATAAGCTTTATCAAAAAGAAAAGTTTTAAGCTGAATCTTAAAAGTGGAAAGGGTGTCTGCTTCCCGGACATTTACTGGCAGCTTATTCCACAAGAGAGGGGCCTGATAACTGAAGGCTCTGCCTCCCATTCTACTTTTAGAAACTCTGGGAAGAACAAGTAAACCTGCAGTTTGGGAGCGAAGTGCTCTGTTAGGAAAATATCTTACAATGAGATCTTTAAGATATGATGGAGCTCGGTCATTAAGAGCTTTATATGTGAGGAGAAGAATCTTAAATTATATTCTGAATATAACAGGGAGCCAATGAAGAGAAGCTAAAACTGGAGAAACATGATCTCTCCTGTTAGTTCCCATCAGAACTCTGGCTGCAGCATTTTGGATCAGCTGGAGGCTTTTCAGAGAATATGTGGGACAGCCCAATAATAAAGAATTACAGTACCGTATTTTCCGGAGTATAAGTCGCTCCATCAATCGGTCAAAAAAATGCGTCACGAAGAGGAAAAAACATGTATCAGTTGCATTTATTTAGAAATTTATTTCACAAAATTTCTCTGCGACACTTCAGCCCATGGGGATGTCAAACGTGAGGGGGACCTCGTCCATGTTGATGATATGATCGGGTGACACGTTGTGTTCAGTTACCTGCTTTTCAATGAACTCACAAACTGTCGACCGTGGCTTGGAAGTCTGCTGGCAGTTTCTGACACAAGGTGTCTGCTCTGATAGAGAGGCAGTCGTGTTGCATGAAGCGGTAACACCAAGAAGGCCCGCCTGCAAAGTCATTTACATTCATCTCCTTGGCAAGAACCAGGGATGGAGACAAATGTCTCTCCATTTTCTTAAGCTGATGTTTTTGCTCTTTCAGTTGACGAAACAGTTTGACTTTGAATGCCAAACTAAAATGGATGGTGAGATTTTGCTCCATCTGTATGATCGTTTTGGCATTGAGAAGATGGCTTCTCTCCTGGATGGTGTCTTTGCTTTCATTCTGCTGGACACTGCCAACAGAAAGGTCCATATAGGAAGGGATACGTATGGTGTGCGGCCCATGTTCAAACTCCTCACAGATGATGGATTCCTTGCAGTCTGTTCAGAGGCCAAAGGTAAAAGGCTAGTTTATAACCCCAACTCAAATCTGGCTACTTTTTAAAGCTTGAGATTGTTATTGATTAACTTGTTATTTTGATTACAGGTCTTACAGATATTACCCATTCAATGGCCACGCCAGCCAACATTGTCCCCTTTCTCCCTGGGCACTTTGAGGTATTTGATTTAAAGCCAAATGGCAAAGTTAAATCTATTCAGATGGAGCAGTTTCATTGCTGCACTAAAGAGCCTGCTCATGTCATGTATGATACTGTGGAGAAACTGTCTGATGGTAAGAAACTGTCCATTTCTGTCTTTATTTACAAATGTTAGCACTTTATATGGTATCAAAAAGAAAATTGCGTCTCCACAGGTTTCGATGAGGAAACTGTGAAAAGCAACATCAGAACCCTGTTTGAAAATGCTGTGAGGAAGCGTCTTATGGCTCACAGGAGAATCGGTTGTCTGCTGTCAGGTAACTTCTACTATTTCTGTCCCAAAGAAACTGTAGCTGTAGCTCAGGAGGAAGAGCAGTTGCCCATCAATCGGAAGGTCGGTGGTTAGACTCTGGCTTCCCTGGGCTACATGTCGAAGAGCCCTTGGGCAAGACACTGAACCCCACGTTGTATCACTGGGGTATCACTGGGGTATGAATGTGTATGAATGATTAGAAAAAGCACGTAGTTAAGTATCTTAACATGTGCTGTATGAGTGGGGTGAATGCAGCATGTAGTGAAGCGCTTTGAGTGATCAGTTAGACTAGAAAAGTGCTATACATTTACCAAAGCAATTTCATTTCAGCCTCATGAGACACTCATGAATAGCAGTGCCTGGGCTGACACATGGTTCTTTATTGAAATACAAATGCAACAAAAACATTTATTTAACCAAGAAGTTCCAAGGAAGTTATTTTCAGTCATTACTGACCAGCTTCATTGTATTTGGAGAATTAAAAAAAAAAGTTAATAGAATGTACAAGTAACACAGTTCTGGAGGATTCTCCAATCAGCTCAAACTAGTGACAGGTGTGAGCGTCAGGATTGGGTATAAAGGATGGTACTTGCCTCACCCTTTGTACCAAAGAATGTATTGGTTAGAAAAATATTTCTTGAAGCAGGATTGCAAAGAAATTCGATCTTTCAGCAGTTATAGTATCGTGAAAACAGTTAGGGAGTCTGGGGCATTCTCTGCTTAAACACTGAGGTTTGAAACTGCAATTGCATCGTCAAGTCCTTAAAGTCAACACAGCATTACAAACTGTCAGGCCACCATGATCAATCCAGCCACTTGGGCCAAGGAGTAATTTGTAGAACCAGTTTGAAACTGTATTGCAGAAGAAGGAAGCTGAATATCAGCTCTGGTGCATTACGATCAGGAGAATCAAACATCAAGCACAAACTGATGAGCTGCTGAAATCTTGTATTCTATCAAGAATGGACTCAAAGTCGTCTCGCAAACCTCCAGCAAAATTATCCTCAGTTCCCAAACAAGAAGAGTGTCATTTAAAGAAATGGTGATGTAACAAAACTGTAAACGTGCCTCTTAACTTTCTCTGAGTGTCTATCTGGCCTCAAAGTTCATGAGTAAGGACTCTAAAAATCATTTAATTTGTACCTGCATCTTTTGAATAAACTTTCAATCAAATGAACAAGATAGAAGATTTCAGTCATTATTCATTTTAGGAAATGTCCATATTTTTTTCTAGAAATTGGGTTTGTAAATTATAAACCCAACCTGAGCTTCTGCTAAGCTAGAAGCTAACTGCCAACAACATCTGTATCATCGTTTATGCGCTAGACAAATATTGACTACATCAGATAAAATTCAAGCTAGCTGTATATGATGTTATATTTGTGCCTCAGCGAGCAATGAGAAAAACATATTGTACAAGTACACAAATCATATTTTGAGGAAAAATGAAATGCGAGCTAGCAGAACTTACAGTTGAGCAAACAAGAAGCCATTCTGCTGATACCAAACGTGCTTCTGCATGTTTGGTCTGATCTGCGTCACTCAGTGCCCTCACAAACTCTTTCGCCGCCAGCAGCCTGCTGCGTGCTCGCTCAGCGAGTCTCTCTGGGGCTCACTCAACCTCACCTGCCTCTACTCAAACTGTGCACATTGTTACAATTGTACCACAAAGTGAACCAATCAAGACATTTGTTGGTGATGAATTCTGATTGGCTGATCAGGCTCCAATTAGATTGCAACATCCCAGAAGTATGACCAAACAAAAAGAAGATGGAAGAAGCTTGTACTGTCTGAGACGATGGAATGTCGCTGAAAACTGGATGAAAACACTTCTTCAGTCAGTATTTGATTGTAAATGTTATTATTTTTGACTGATATTAAATTAGAGTTCTTATATGACTGCACTCAAAACAGGATTTGTGTGCCTGCACAATATATTTTTCTGTTCTCGTTTTCCATTGCTTACTCACAAATGAGGCACAAATATACTTTAGCTGTAAGGTCATCTGAAGCGTTGACAAATTTATTTGAAGTGGTGCTTATTCATGTTGCAAGGTGGCCTGGACTCCAGTTTGGTTGCTGCTACACTGATGAAACTGGCAAAAGAGTCCAAGCTGAAATATCCCATTCAGACATTTTCAATTGGATCAGATGACAGTCCCGACGTCCTCGCTGCTCGGAAGGTCAGTTCTGCACATTATGTCACAGTGACTTTACACTCTCGTGTAGGTTTGTGGGCTGTGACAAACTTTTTTTTGTTGTCAAAGCAGGTGCGTTTTTATTCGTAAATAGCTTTGTATTTTGTCAGGTGGTAGCTCATATTGCCAGTGAACACCACGAGGTGAACTTCACTGCAGAAGAAGGGATCCAAGCCGTCGAGGATGTCATCTTCCACCTGGAGACCTATGACATCACCACCATACGTGCCTCTGTTGGTAAGTTTAACGGTCTTCACGTTCACAGAATGAAGTGATCCATGTAATGGCTTTGACTGCCATTTCAGGACATGTACAGGTTTCCCCTTAAATCACTGGTGTGTTTCTTCACCAGGATGCTTAGTTGTTGTCATGCTGAAAGGTAAAACTCCATTAGTCTGGAATGAAATTCTACTTTATTTACCCCAAGGGGTAATTATATCATTAGAAACTTTCATTATAATCACTTATTGTTGCGGGCAGGAAGGACCTTCCTGAATCTTTCTTTTTTGCATCAGAGCTGAAGAAGCTGATTACATTTAGTTGTTTCAACACAATGTTCTGAAGAGGATGGACAGTGTTGTTCTTTATGTTAACCAGCTTGTGCAGCATTGTTCATTTTAAAGTGAGCTCCAGAACAGTCCCCAGCACAGAGCCAGCCTTCTTTATCAGTAGTCGCATTCGGACAGAGAGTTAGAAGAACGCAGTTCTGAGAACTGTCCACCTCGAATTTAGTTCTAAGAACTGCCCTTCCCCAGGGGGACTGTTTCATTTTGCATTCGCACATGAGTCGGGGACCTTGACAGGGACTGATGTGACACCGTCACCGTCTGTGACAGTCATGTGTTACTGTAGCGCCACACTCAACAACAAAACCCATGAAAAGTAAGGAGAGAAGAAAACAAAACAACACCACCAAGAAGCTAACATGGAGAGCGAAGAGGCCACCGTGTTCATGGTCTGCATGGCAGTAATATTAATCATGGACGATCACATCAGGCGTCTAAGGTCGAGGCTGGAAGAGCACACAGCGAGAGTCAGGAGACGAAGAATCCAGCAGCAGGCGATACTACTTCGTTTCATGAAGGAAAGAAGGAGAGCAGAGCGCCGCAGACAAAGGACACGACGTCTAAGTTTAACTTATCAAACAGGCGCCGGTTGTGTCCGTGTCGTATGAGGAAATGTTTCAGACAAGCGGCGTAGCTACCAACCTCCAAACACCTACGTCATATGTGTTCCTATGGAACCCAGAAAAGACCCTGCCTCGGAGAAGGAGCTAAAATGGTTCCAGGAACTGAGGGCCATGGTCCCTAGTTCCTGTATGTCCGAATGCGCGAAAAAACGGCCCTATTCCTGAAAAGGTTATAGGAACTGAAAAAGGTTCCTATACTGGGAATGCGCCTAGTTTGTTCAGTTTCTTTGCCTCCCTGGCTCTGATGCTGCTGCCCCAACAGATGCTGCATAGCAGATAGAACGCTCCACCACAAACATTTGATGCGTTGAAGGACCTAGGCTTTCTCAAGATGTACACACTGTACATGACACACTGTACAGGACACACTGTACAGTACACACTGTACAGTACACACTGTACAGAACACACTGTACAGGACACACTGTACAGGACACACTGTACGGAACACACTGTACGGAACACACTGTACGGGACACACTGTACGGAACACACTGTACGGAACACACTGTACAGGACACACTGTACAGGACACACTGTACAGGACACACTGTACGGAACACACTGTACGGAACACACTGTACGGGACACACTGTACAGGACACACTGTACAGAACACACTGTACGGAACACACTGTACGGAACACACTGTACGGAACACACTGTACGGAACACACTGTACAGGACACACTGTACAGGACACACTGTACGGAACACACTGTACGGAACACACTGTACGGAACACACTGTACGGAACACACTGTACGGGACACACTGTACGGAACACACTGTACAGGACACACTGTACAGGACACACTGTACGGTACACACTGTACAGAACACACTGTACAGGACACACTGTACGGAACACACTGTACGGAACACACTGTACAGGACACACTGTACAGGACACACTGTACAGGACACACTGTACAGGACACACTGTACAGGACACACTGTACGGAACACACTGTACGGAACACACTGTACGGAACACACTGTACGGGACACACTGTACGGTACACACTGTACGGAACACACTGTACGGAACACACTGTACGGGACACACTGTACGGTACACACTGTACGGGACACACTGTACGGTACACACTGTACGGAACACACTGTACGGAACACACTGTACAGGACACACTGTACAGGACACACTGTACAGGACACACTGTACAGGACACACTGTACGGAACACACTGTACAGTGTGTTATGGTGTTGTGCCCCATCTGGCTATCTGTGCTCCTTAACCTCAACTTTTAACTCTTCACCTTGGATGGAGATAATTTGAGGAGATTAACCTAATTAAGCACCATGTTACATTTCTCATTTGTTGTAGTTAAAATATTTTAAAAAATCCTTTATCATTGATACAGCAAAGTTGATCTAAGTTGTGCTCGTAAATGTTCAGTTAGGAGCACTTTTGTTACAAGTAGAAAAAGTTAGTCTGGAGAGGAGAGGACTGGTCAGAATATTGGGGAAGTAATTACTGAATTAATTAAGAGAAATACATAATGCACGCTGCACCTATTTGATTTTTATCATCTTTCAAAAATATCTTTCTTTTTACTCAAATTCAATTCACAAAATTTGATTATTTTGTGCACATTTATTAGTTATAAATTGTAATTCAGTAGTTGATCTTTTTTTTAAGGCGCTGTATGGCAGCGCTGGGACCATGAGTCCTATCTGTGCAAGTTGCTGGGTCTTCTCAAATAAGCGTAGTTTCTGCAAGAAAAGAAAAGGTCATGCATTTTCAGCTAAGTGGCAGCAAGAAAACCAAAGTAGGACGTTTGCAGTACGTGAGGTTTTCGCATCCATGTAAACACAGCTTGGCGGCCCAATAGAAAGATTGATGAATTGAGTGAATTTGATCTTGGACCTTTTTGATGCTTAGTGTCCTAACATTGTTTTCCTGTGAGGCATTTTGGAACAATCAGCACATTATTTGTTCAGTTAGGCCCAAAAAGGAGTTTTGTGAGCTGACTGACTTCTGACCGTTAAATTCTAGTTAATCATCCTTAGCCCAAGTGAACATTTGTGCCAAAGTGGAAGATTACTCGACCCAACAAAGATAAAGGGTGGTCAAATATATTCTGAGAATCAAATTGATGGATAGACAACCTGAAAACAGAATGTCTTGTGTTGTGGCTGTTGCCAAGTCAGACCTTAACAAAAAGGAGGAAAAAACCCTTCTGTGCTTAAATCCAGATGCCGATAGATTTAGACATCTGATTTAGAAAACTGTGACGTTCAGCCCTGTTTCTGTCAGAGGATGCAGTGCATGGTCTGCCACAAATGAAATATTCAATTACACCTTATTTAATTTTGTGTTTGACCTAATTTATCCATGCTGGTATAATTTAATCTTCTTGCAAGTCTCTGAAATGTTCTGTTGTTCATGGATGCATGACTATCTCCTCTCTTATCTGTGCTCCTCACCCAGTCACATGCAGCACATTATAGGGAAACCTGAAGTGAGAGGAACTTTATGCATTACTTTGTGTCTGATCTCACAACAGCAGCAAGTATGCCAAAATGTGCCCAAGTCTTTTGCTTGCTGCAGAGCATTCAAAAGCAGTTGACCTTTTAGAGAAACTACTATGATAAATGCAAAATATTCTGAAAAAGCCATCGTCACAAGTCTGTGTGCAGGCATCTGTCAGCATTCAGACTGCCTGCAAGTTTCACTGCTTTCCAGTTTTGCTGACTTGAAGAGCTCATTCATGTGACATAAATGTGTGTGCTTCATCATTACATTCCATTTCCTCCTGAGTGACTTGTTTGAATTACCCTTTAATCCAGTGGAACATGGTCAATGGGTTGAGTGGGGGAAACTAAAGGGGTATTTAATGTAAGCAGTCCACTGGTTGTACACAGTTTGGACATCAACCACAATATCATCAATTTCTGCTCATGTCTTAAAGCATACTCTGACAGTTGTAGCCACCTGTCTGTGAATCTTTCGTCCCACCACTGTGTTGCATCTTTTTATTTGGTTATTTTCTGTGCTCAGGACGGTCATATGAACCAGTATTAATATCTGTCTTCCTCTCTAGGGATGTACTTGGTATCAAAGTACATCAGAGAGAAGACGGACAGTGTGGTGATCTTCTCTGGAGAGGGTTCTGATGAGCTGACACAGGGATACATTTACTTCCACAAGGCAAGTGCTCCACCCACCAGTCAATGTTACTGAATCAGTCAAATGCTTGAATGTTGTTTTTTTTTTTTCATTGATTCAGTTGCATTTGTTGCATATTTTCAATAAAAAGGGACACTGAACTGTTTAAACAAGTATATTATAAATAAAAAGTTCAGACAATAATTCTTGGAAACCCACATACTTTCATATTGTAAATAACCCCTGAAACAGAGTGTGGCCTGTGGGGTGCAACAGTGTCATCTAAAACATCTGTGCAGGTTCTTTTTGACAGTGAATCATCCTGAAGGTGAGCTCAGCTTTACACATAGAGGTCCATTGTAGGGCGGCCGTGGCTCAGTGGTTAGAGTGGGTCGTCCAATAACCAGAAGGTTGGCGGTTTGATTTGCACTCTCGCCACTCAAAAAGATTGGTGAAACTGACAGCTGGAGGGGTGTCAGTCCACTTCCTTGTCACAGCTCAGGGGCTGGTTGAGCAAGGCACCATACCCCCATGCTGTGATTGGCTGCCCACTGCTCCAGTGTATGGCAGCTGTCTCCATGAATGTGTGACCCTGTGCATGTGTGTGTCAACAGGTGCCAACCTGGATGGGTTAAAAGTGAAGGACAAATTTTGTGTATTCCCTGTACATGACAATAAAATCTGATCTTAATTACAGTCACTCCTTTTTATGCATCAGCCTCGGCAAAACAACACTTAATTTCCTTCTGAAGTTTCATGCACTGAGTCAAATTGCCCTGAGAGCCCCCAACTCTGCAGTGAAAATTGTTGGGGCTTTCCTTACAACTTTCCATCTCTTATTTGGTTCTGGACATCCTTGCACTGCATTAAGTTCGGGAACCATGTATTCACTGATTGGTCTCACTGTAAATGTTTGCTTTTTTTAAATCTAAAACTCATCAGTCAGCTGTTGAAGCTTGTGCATTTTCAGGATCACATTTGTTTTAAATTTTTATTGCAACTGATGTAAACCAGGTGAGCAGGGGCTTTGTGTTAAGGCTCCATATGATGGTCAGTCAGCTGACCTGCAGAGTGTCAGCAGAGAAGAAACGTTGTGGGTGAAACTCTTTCCATTTTAACCAGTCCCTTACTGGTATGTCGACATGACTGAAATGATAGAACTGAGGAGTATTGTTCGGATCACTGGATGTGGTGAAGGTGCTGCAGTACAGTGAATAAGTTGCAAGCAAAGAATTAAGACTTCATCATTTTAAAACTCAGACACAGAAAATGTCTCTGTGGCATTAAAGTCACAATGTAGAATGTTTGTTGTCATTTTTTACAAAGCTGTACAGAACTGATACTCGGATGTGTGGAAACAGTTAAACCATCCGAAGCAGCAGCTGAAAATCCGACCTCAAGTGGATACAGTTCTCACTTTGCTGCAGTCTTGCATGTATTTTAACATTTATCCCACATATGCGGTTGCATTTGCACTCCTTGAACGCGCGGGTAAAGGGACAGTTCTGAACTTTAATAACAACAGATCATATGGAATCGGCCTGACCCAAGTCACAGACCTACAGCTTCCCACACTGAATATATCAATCCTGCTGTAGGGCTCCCAAGTTGACTTTTTATGCCCACAATGCTTCTTCTGCAGGGGTTGAAATGTATTTCTTTTAATTTATTTTTCATAACATCTGTAACGATCTCTAAAAACAATCCTAAGCAAGCATGTGATATGAAAAAAATGTCCATTTTATATATTTTCCATTTAATTATGTTCTCTCCTTGCTGGCTCATTTGGGCTTTTGTTTGAGCACTTAACAACCTGCTTCGTTTCCTTTTAACTCGCTGAGAAAGAAGCAACTAGACAGCCAGAGAGGAATAAGGGGATCCATGTTGGATGTTTGGCCAACAACTAGAGTGATGAGGCGCTATCTGTTCACCTCACACAAACACGCACACAAATGTCAACTTCACAAATATGAGCAGTTGTGTCTCCGTCTCTCTCATGCGCACACACACAGTTGCAAGGCCCTGGGTGTGGCTGTGGTAAAGCCATTGCTATTATGTTTTTGCAGAACACGTTGTGGCTTTGACATTCATTCTTCCTCTGCGCTGTGTTTTTGCTTTACATGTCAGAAGTCATACTGACACGTTTGTCAGGGTTATTGAAAAAGTGCAGTGAAAGACGGTGACTGAGGTGCTCATGGAGCTGTGTTCTTCCTCCAGGCTCCAACTCCCAAAGCAGCGGCAGAGGACAGCATTCGTCTCTTGAAGGAGCTCTACCTGTTTGATGTTCTCCGCGCTGATCGCACCACTGCTGCACATGGGTAACACTTCTCAACCTGCTCCCAGTCCCTGGTGTCACGAAAGAATTCAATCTGTAAACGAATCTATAGAGAAACTTGTCCTGCTCTGTGTTCAAAAGCCAGCATGAAACATGAAATCTCTGAGGAAATGTAAAAAGCAGTAATGTAACATTTTTTTATTGTTTAGCTCAGTGAAGTGAATTTTGTTGGTTGAAAATGTTTTCAACTTTATTTTTGACTCGGTTAACAAATTGCACTGTAAACACTACTTGCATAATGGACAGAAATGTCACGAATAAATATTGTTCAACAGCTTTAGTGAATACTAGTTTTGAGTAATGACCATAAACATCTGAAATTTGACTACAAAAAGAGAATGAAGAGGGAAATGAATGAATGAAGTAAACAGCGACATGATGGACGAGCTTAAACGGTAAAATGTGGTAAACTTTTGGTCTTTTGACCATTCGTCAGAATCCTGCCGCTGTTGAGTAAAACACACTGCATCAGTATTGTTACTGCTTGTATAAACAGGATTGAAAATATAAAAACATAATACCGGTTTTGTTGTAAAGGAATGGATCTAGATGATTGAAAAAGTGATTAATGAATACATTATGGATATAGTCTGTATTCCATCTTGTTATTATTTTGTAATGTGCTCTTGTCTCTGCTCATCTTTTGCTTGTTATTTTCCAGTCTGGAGCTCAGAGTGCCTTTCTTGGACCACAGATTTACAGCATACTATCTCTCCCTACCTGAGGAGATGAGAATTCCTAAGGTCAGTTAATCTGTAGAGCAGTTGTGTTGTCATTGGCTCATCTCACCCTCCAAACCATCAAGTGATCTTCTGCGGAGTGTTCAAGCATTTCTATAAACGGTGTTGTGTTCTCTGAAAACAGAATGGAGTGGAAAAGCACCTTTTGAGGGACTCCTTCAAGGGTCTCAACTTGATCCCTGAGGAGATCCTTTGGAGACGCAAAGAGGCCTTCAGTGATGGAATGATGTCTGTGAAGAAGTCCTGGTACACCTGTCTGCAGGAGCATCTCGAATCTATGGTATGTGTTTTAATGTGTGTTGTTTTCAGGTGACACCTTTTCCCCCTGGCATGCATTTTGTTTCTGTTTACTCCTTCGATGTTCACTCATCACTGTGCCATCAGTATGGCGAAGCAGGAAGATATTCTAATTGGCTATTAGGACATCAGAAAAATAAGTATTCGCCATCTAAAACAGCTCTTGTCTGCATCAATTTTGTATAGGTTTTCACTCCTTCACCATATTTTCTGACCAGCAAACGTTGTTAGGACCATGCAGGAGAATACATTAGTCAGGTCTTTAATTGAATTAAATTATACTTATTTATTTAATTATTATTTAATTTTATATTTGTCTTTGGCGATTGCTAATTGCATGTTTAAATTTACTAGTTTTAAGTGAGTGAACCAGGCTGTGTAGTGTAGTGAAATGGTGTATAACAGGCTGTGTAGTGTAGTGAAATGGTGTATAACAGGCTGTGTAGTGTAGTGAAATGGTGTATAACAGGCTGTGTAGTGTAGTGTAGTGGTGTATACCAGGCTGTGTAGTGTATTGTAGCGAAGTGGTGTATACTATCCTGTGTAGTGTAGTATAGTGAAGTGGTGTATACCAGGTTGTGTAGTGTTGTGGTGTATACCAGGCTGTGTAGTGTATTGTAGTGTAGTGGTGTATACCAGGCTGTGTAGTGTAATGGTGTACAACAGGCTGTGTAGTGTAGTGTAGTGTAATGGTGTACAGCAGGCTGTGTATTGTCGTGAAGTGAAGTGGTGTATACCAGGCTGTGTAGTGAAGTGGTGTATACCAGGTTGTGTAGTGAAGTAGTGTAGTCTAGTGAAGTGGTGTATACCAGGTAGTGTAGTGTAATGGTGTATACCAGGTTGTGTAGTGTATTGTAGTGTAATGGTGTATACCAGGCAGTGTAGTGTAGTGAAGTGGTGTATACCAGGTTGTGTAGTGAAGTAGTGTAGTCTAGTGAAGTGGTGTATACCAGGTAGTGTAGTGTAATGGTGTATACCAGGTTGTGTAGTGTATTGTAGTGTAAGGGTGTATACCAGGCTGTGTAGAGTAGTGTAATGTTGTATACCAGGCTGTGTAGAGTAGTGTAATGTTGTATACCAGGCTGTGTAGTGTAGTGTAATGTTGTATACCAGGCTGTGTAGTGTAGTGTAATGTTGTATACCAGGCTGTGTAGTGTAATGTTGTATACCAGGCTGTGTAGTGTAGTGTTATGTTGTATACCAGGCTGTGTAGTGTAGTGTTATGTTGTATACCAGGCTGTGTAGTGTTGTGTAATGTTGTATAACAGGTTGTGTAGTGTAGTGTAATGTTGTATACCAGTTCATGTAGGGTAGTGTAGTGCTGTATACCAGGCTGTGTAGTGTAATGCGGGGTCTGACGGCTTTGCTTTGCGGTAAGACGTATTGCATCACTTCCTGTTGCTTTGTGTGTGCACTGTGACAGTTCTCGCTCTCCTTGAACTACTAATAATCACCTTATTTCTCCCTATAATTTACACATCTTGCATAGTTAACTCTATCCCATACTTGTTATATTCTAACGCTCACTCTTACAGATCTTTAGTCTTTATTTTTCACTTTTTAGCGGTGTATCTGGTTCTCTAGCTTAGCATGGCTACCAGTTCTCTTCCTCTATCTCCTGCTTTCACCTGCTCCGTGTGTCAGATGTTTAGTTACTCCTCTGCCTCCTTTAGTGGTAATGGTACATGTAACAAATGTAGTCTTTTTGTAGTTTTGGAGGCAAGGCTTTCTGAATTGGAAACTCGGCTCTGCACTGTTGAAAACCACCCGATAGCGAGCCAGGCCCCTTTAGTCAGTGCGGAGCCACCTAGCGTAGCTTGCTCTGTTAGTCGTCCCCGAGCAGATCCCGAGCAGCCGGGACTTAAGAGTGGCTGGGTGACTGTCAGGAAGAGGAGTCATAGTCCTAAAGTCAAGCCCGTGGTTCACCATCAACCTGTCCACGTTTCTAATAGATTTTCCCCACTCAGCGACACACCCGCTGAGGAGAAAACCCTGGTAATTGGCAGCTCTATAGTCAGAAACGTGGCATTAGAGACACCAGCGACCATAGTCAAATGCATTCCAGGGGCCAGAGCGGGCGACATAGAATCCTATTTAAAACTGCTGGCTAAGGATAAACGTAAATACGGTAAAATAGTTATTCACGTCGGCGGTAATGACACCCGGTTACGCCAATCGGAGGTCACTAAAATTAATGTTGCATCGGTGTGTAATTTTGCCAAAACAATGTCGGACTCCGTAGTTTTCTCTGGACCCCTGCCAAATCTGACCAGTGATGACATGTTTAGCCGCATGTCCTCATTCAATCGCTGGTTGTCTAGATGGTGTCCAGCAAACAACGTGGGCTACATAGATAATTGGCAATCTTTCTGGAGAAAACCTGGTCTGATGAGGAGAGACGGCATCCATCCCACTTTGGAAGGAGCGGCTCTCATTTCTAGAAATATGGACGAATTTATTAGTCATCCAAAAACATGACATCCCAGGGTTGAGACCAGGATGCAGAGTTGTAGTCTTACACACTTCTCTGCGGCTTCCCACCTGATGCTGCCCCCCCCTCAATCAAAAAACACAAAAGGAGCAAATCCTCTTGTGCAAAAAAAATTTAAAACAAAAACTTTAACTGAACAAAAACATCAAACTATTAAATGTGGTTTGCTGAATATTAGATCTCTCCCTTTGAAGTCTCTGTTAGTGAATGATTTGATTTGTGATCATCATATTGATATATTTTGTCTTACAGAAACCTGGCTGCAGCAGGAGGATCATGTTAGCATTAATGAATCAACTCCCTCTGACTATTTAAATGTTCACGTTCCTCGAACCACAGGTAGAGGAGGAGGAGTGGCAGCTATCTTCAGATCAGGGTTACTAATCAGTCCTAGACCCAAGATTAGTTTTAGCTCTTTTGAATCTCTGATTCTCAGTTTTTCCCACCCAAAGTGGAAATCACAAAAACCTCTTGTGTTTGTTGTTGTGTATCGTCCACCTGGCCCTTATTCTGAGTTTCTGTCTGAATTCTCAGAGTTTTTATCCCAGTTAGTGCTGAGTACAGATAAAGTCATTGTAGTGGGTGACTTTAATATTCATGTAGATGTTGAAAATGACAGCCTAAATATTAACTTTAATTCTATATTAGACTCTATTGGATTTTCTCAAAGTGTTCACAGACCTACTCACTGCCTTAATCATACCCTTGACCTTGTGCTGACTTATGGCATTGAGAGTGAACAGTTAACAGTGTTCCCTCATAACTCTGTCTTGTCTGACCATTTTTTAATAACTTTTGAATTTACATTACTTGACTACACGGTTTCTGAGAAGAATTCTACATATAGAAGGTGTCTGTCAGAGAATGCTGTAACCAGATTTAAAGAGTTGATTTCATCATCCTTTTCTTCACTGCCATGTGCAGATATGACAGAGGATGGCTACCTAAATTTTACTCCAGTAGAACTTGACTCTCTTGTTGACAGCACTACAGCTTCAATGCGTACAACACTGGACAATGTTGCCCCTCTGAAAAGGAAGGTAATCAGTCAGAAGAGGTTGGCTCCTTGGTATAATTCACAGCTGCTTTAAAGCAGACTGCAAGAAAGCTGGAGAGACAGTGGCGTTCCTCTAATTTAGAAGAGTCTCAATTAGTCTGGAAAGATAGTTTAATAACGTATAAGAAAGCACTTCGTAAAGCTAGAACTGCGTATTATTCATTATTGATAGAAGAGAATAAGAATAATCCCAGGTTTCTTTTCAGCACTGTTGCCAGACTGACAAAGACTCCGAGCTCTGTTGAGCCATGTATTCCTTTAACTCTCAGCAGTGATGATTTCATGAGATTCTTCATCAATAAAATTGTTTCTATCAGAGAGAAGATTAATGGAATCCTTCCCATTATTATCACTGATGTATCATCAAGTAGAGCAGCTTTAGAAGTATCTTTCGAACCTGAATTGTATTTAGACAGCTTCTGTCCAGTTGATCTTTCTGAGCTAACAACAGCAATAGTCTCTTCTAAACCATCAACTTGTATGTTAGACCCAATCCCAACCAGACTGTTCAAGGAGGTTTTCCCCTTAATTGACACTTCCATATTGGATTTGATCAATCGGTCTTTGTTGATAGGATATGTACCTCAGACTTTTAAGGTTGCTGTAATTAAACCTTTACTTAAAAAACCTACTCTTGATTCAGAAGTGTTGGCTAATTATCGACCTATATCCAATCTCCCTTTTTTGTCCAAAGTTCTTGAAAAAATAGTTGCAGTTCAACTTTGTGATCATTTACATAGAAATAATCTGTTTGAAGAGTTTCAGTCAGGATTCAGAGTGCATCATAGCACAGAAACGGCACTGGTGAAAGTTACCAATGATCTCCTGTTAGCTTCTGATAGCGGACTTGTTTCTGTGCTTGTCCTGTTGGATCTCAGTGCTGCATTTGATACGATCGATCACAGCATTCTGTTACAGAGACTTGAACATGTTATTGGGATTAAAGGAACTGCATTAGGCTGGTTTAAGTCATATTTATCTGATAGATTCCAGTTTGTTCTTGTAAATGAGGAATCTTCCTCACACGTTGGAGTAAGTCATGGAGTTCCTCAGGGTTCTGTGCTTGGACCGATTCTTTTTACTTTATACATGCTTCCATTAGGTAACATTATCAGACAGCATGGCATAAATTTCCATTGTTATGCTGATGATACTCAGCTGTACTTATCTATGAAACCAGATGAAACCTACAGGTTGGTCAGGCTACAAGCCTGTCTTAAAGACATAAAGACCTGGATGACTCAGAACTGTCTGCTTTTAAATTCAGACAAAACTGAAGTTGTTCTCTTTGGACCTGAGCGCTTCAGGGAGAAATTGTCTAGTTATATAGTTACTCTAGATGGTATTTCCTTGGCTTCTAGTTCTACAGTGAGGAACCTTGGAGTTATTTTTGACCAGAATTTATCATTTGACGCACATATAAAACTGGTTTCTAGGACTGCCTTCTTTCACCTTCGTAATATTGCCAAAATCAGGAACATCCTGTCTCAAGGTGATGCAGAGAAACTAGTTCATGCATTTGTTACTTCAAGATTGGACTACTGTAATTCCTTATTATTGGGCTGTCCCACATATTCTCTGAAAAGCCTCCAGCTGATCCAAAATGCTGCAGCCAGAGTTCTGATGAGAACTAACAGGAGAGATCATGTTTCTCCAGTTTTAGCTTCTCTTCATTGGCTCCCTGTTAAATTCAGAATAGAATTTAAGATTCTTCTCCTCACATATAAAGCTCTTACTGACCGAACTCCATCATATCTTAAAGATCTCATTGTACAATATTTTCCTAACAGAGCACTTCGCTCCCAAACTGCAGGTTTACTTGTTGTTCCCAGAGTTTCTAAAAGTAGAATGGGAGGTAGAGCCTTCAGTTATCAGGCCCCTCTCTTGTGGAATAAGCTGCCAGTAAATGTCCGGGAAGCAGACACCCTTTCCACTTTTAAGATTAGGCTTAAAACTTTTCTTTTCGATAAAGCTTATAGTTAGGGATGGCTCAGGTAATCCTGAAACATCCCATAGTTAAGCTGCTATAGGCTTAGACTGCTGGGGGACCTCATCTGTCACACCTTTCCTCACTTTGCTCTCTTTTTCCCCCTGTTTAATTTCAAAATTGATTTTATGTACATGTGACATTATTGTGGTTATTAACCTATGTTTCCCTGTTCCAACAGATATCCTTTGAATGGCGTTATGGTGTTTTTCCCCCCTCTTTTCCCTCTTTTCTGTCTTCTCAAACCCCAGCTGGTCGAGGCGGATGGCCACCCTTCCTGAGTCTGGTTCTGCCAGAGGTTTCTTCCTGTTAAAAGGGAGTCGTTCCTTTCCACAGTTGCCACAGGCACGCTCAGGACGGGAGATTGGACTGAAGACACATTTCGGTGCAATCTGTTGGTTTCCTTAGCTAGGATATTAATTTTTTTAATTAGCTCTATATGAATTAATTGGATTATGATTACAATGAATTGAATTCCAATTGGCTTGAATTGGACTATATTACTTAAGTGCCTTGAGATGACAATTGTTGTAATCTGGCGCTATATAAATAAAATTGAATTGAATTGAATTGAATAGTGTGTTGTATACCATGCTGTGTAGTGAAGTGGTGTATACCAGGTTGTGTAGTGAAGTAGTGTATACCAGGTTGTGTAGTCTAGTGAAGTGGTGTATACCAGGTTGTGTAGTGTAATGGTGTATACCAGGCTGTGTAGTGTAGTGTAGTGTAATGGTGTATACCAGGCTGTGTAGTGTAGTGTAATGGTGTATACCAGGCTGTGTAGTGTAGTGTAATGGTGTATACCAGGCTGTGTAGTGTAGTGTAATGGTGTATACCAGGCTGTGTTGTGTAGTGTAATGGTGTATACCAGGCTGTGTAGTGTAATGGTGTATACCAGGCTGTGTAGTGTAATGGTGTATACCAGGCTGTGTAGTGTAGTGTAATGGTGTATACCAGGCTGTGTAGTGTAATGGTGTATACCAGGCTGTGTAGTGTAATGGTGTATACCAGGCTGTGTAGTGTAGTGTAGTGTAATGGTGTATACCAGGCTGTGTAGTGTAGTGTAATGGTGTATACCAGGCTGTGTTGTGTAGTGTAATGGTGTATACCAGGCTGTGTAGTGTCGTGTAGTGGTTTATACCAGGCTGTGTAGTGAAGTGCTGTATAGCAGGCTGTGTAGTGTAGTGTAGTGTGGTGTATACCAGGCGGTATAGGTCACATTGTTAGTGTTTGTAACTTAGAAGAGCCAGTAGTTGTCCTGAGATGAAAGAAAACTGAAAAGAGATTTTATTTTTAAAAAAAATTTTTAAAGCCACTGCGAGCATATTTATTTCTTTCCATTCACATGTTGTAAATGGGAATCAAAAATTGAAAAAGAGACCCAGTTAATGTGTCACTACTGGGTCCACCTGTAGCTATAGAGTTTTCAGTCAAATTTGCTATCAGTTTTCAATCAACAATTTTGTTATCACTAAATCTTTTAACTCCATTCAGGAGTTAAAAAAGTATATTCACGTTTATATTACAGAATACAATCTTAGATTACATTAATATTGTGTAGTATATCTGCAAATATAATAACATTAATATCTAATGGAAATTATCGGTTTATTTTAGGTGTTTTTATACACTCAGGCATAACTACAGTCATCCCAGCTGTACGCATGTTTACATAGAGTAGTTTGTAAGTTAGTTACATGTTACAATACTTTTCCTGCAGGAGTTGGAAAAACTGAGGGAAACACTTTCTGTTCCAACACCCAGAAGTCATTGCCATTTCAAACAGTGTGTAAGCTTTCCTGTGTGTTTCAGGTGAATGATGACCAGATGGAGAAGGCTCATAAGACATTCCCTCACAACCCTCCAACCACCAAAGAAGCCTACTACTTCAGACAGGTGTTTGAGAAGCATTACCCAGGCAGGGCCAAGTGGCTCCCCCATTACTGGATGCCACGATGGATCAATGCCTCCGACCCATCAGCTCGAACCCTGTCCATCTATAAACCTGATAAAGACAAGTGATTGTCTGAAACTATGTGTGCTTGTGTATGTCTGTCACACACAGGCAAATGTTTTCCCCTCTTTTATGAGTCATAGCTTTAGCTTTGCTTTGTTAAATTATCAGTTTTAAATTATGAATTATATTTGAATTGCTTGGACATTGCTCCACAGCCACTGGTAGAACAAGTCTCAACTTTGTAGACATCTGATATGTGTGCTCCAGCTGCAGACTTTGATTTTAGGGTTGGAGGTTGCATTTTTCCATTAACATTTGGTTTAGTAGGACCTGCTGTAAGCTATTTCAGAGGAAGTCCATGAGTGTCTGCTTTGTGTCCAGCACAAAATTCACACCTTTAACTTCTCTGATGTGGAGAAAATGGCAGCTCTACAACTTAAGTTACCAGTGTACAAAAAAAAAAAGTAGTGTCTTCAGTTTCTGATAAGACTGAAGAGCACATCTGAGATGTCTGATATTGATATCCTGGTGATGGTGAAATAAAGGCAGAAATCAAAGCAACATGCTTTAAAGCAGCTGGTGGTGGATTTTGAGGCTATTGTTTTTTTTCTTTTGATATATTCCGTTTTAAAGCAAGATATTTGTTTTAGCATGTTCAATTAAAAATGCTTTACATCAACCTAAGGTAGAAGAATGATAAACGTAAAAATAAATTAAATTAAAGTCTATTATATAATGTTACAGAGGAAGTTTTTTTTTTTTTTTTTTTTTTTTTTTAAATTTAGACCTTATTTCTGGCATGAAATACGTTCATCTACTCACCGAGAACAGTTTGGTGAAAGTCGGCGTCCTTCGGGAAGATATTTAGATAATTCGAGATCTGCGTGTATCCATATAACGGGAGAGAGCAGGGCATTGACAATACAGTCTCTAAATAAGGCAGTATCTGTCTTTATTTCACCAATACTTTAAGGTGAATGAACGTGTACTTTTGCTCTGTTAGTTTGCTACTGCTAGTTTTGTGCAACATGGCACAGTAGCAGTAGTAAACTCTGTGTGAAGATAGCCCTCAATAACAACAACACAGCAGCTATGAGCTAATAGAGCGACAGTACGTGTTCGTTCATTCATTTGTCTTAAAGTATTGGTGAAATATTGATAGATAATGCCTTATTAAGAGATTGCATTGTCAATGCACTGCTCTCTCCCTTTATATGGATATACACAAATTATGAGTGACATAAATAGCGTCCGAAGGACACAGACTTTCACCAAACTGTTATCGGTGAGTAGATGAACGTATTTCATGCCAGAAATAACGTCTAGGTTTAGATATAAATATATATATATATATTCCCCTTTTAATAAGCATTAAAATGGAATTTAAGTCTAACAGGAAATAAGTTGTAAAATTAAAGTACTAAAAAAATTTGATAAATGAGTGAAGGTGACATTTTTATGATGATCAGTGGGAAGAAAAAGGTTTCTAGGATATATGTTTAAACATAAACTCATTTGTTCACTCATGAGAAACATTTATCACAAACTGCCTTTGAGGAGCTCATTCGTTTGGCTTTAGTCCCACAGTTTACATGTATAGAGGGTACATGATGTTCCAATAGCAAAACATACCAAACATAAATGATACATTTCTTCAGTTTTATAAGAAACTGCTTTCCAGCACAAAAACTCTTCATCTAGTTGTGTGATTAAAAAAAATCAATTGTTAGCTATCAGGCACCCATGCCCTACATGAAGGTGTAGCCCACGCAAGCACATTTACATGTCTGTGGCATCATATGGCAGTGATGGGTTGTAAAGGTACATATATTTTTATGGAGATACTGTAGTGTTGAAAGATGGACAATAAGTCAAGTAATGTTAGCAACTTTAAGCATTAGTGAAACAGCAATCTAATTATATTCCCTTTATGTCACTGTTAAAATAAAAAAAAGAACTGGCAGAGATCTGTTCAAGGTAGTTTATCAGTGGCATTAAACACTTCAGCAGCGTATGGGCTTCATAAGCTCCTTTATCTGACATCAGTAAGGAGTATGACTGTAAACACCTATAGCAAGTGTACAGTATGTTTTAACAGCTCAGGTCTAAAGATTGCAGTGATTTTAAATATATGCCTGTTTTGATGTTTTTTCTTTTCAAGTTCCTAACTTCAAACAGGTGTTCCAGCTTGTCGTCTGATGCTCTGCAGTTTGTATGAGGAACATCTAGGATCTCATGGTGTGGACTGACTTCACATTTTGAAATGTTAATGCAACTGTAAGAAAGTTTGTTGTATTTGGCTGCGTTTATTTAAATTTTTGTGGTTTTCTCTCCCGAGCAAAAGCCTTAAATGTCTGTCTCTGTACTCATTCCAAATCAGTTGTTGCAGAGATAAATGCGTCTCTTGGCACATAAAATGTGTTGTGTTGCCTTTGATCACCACCAGGGGGTGCCCTCCCCTCACTCTCTGTAAACTGGAACTTTTTTTTCTTTGGCTGGATTACAATGACAAATTCACAACTTTGGAGATGAAATTTAACCAGGGAAGAAAATTATTTTAATTTCTGTCCAAATACTATTTCACCATATGTGCAGGTGGAGAACATGAAAAACTCTTCTAAAAATCACTCAAATACCAAGATGAGAACCTTTCCCAGTGTGTCAGACTTGTAGAACGAACAGATGCAATTAAAGAGTTACGTGGCACTATGCAGAGAAGTTGGCAGTACAATTTTCAGCATACCCTTGGGTATAGCCTTGCTTTGACAGCCCACAACAACATTTGGTCTTACTGGCACAGCAGATGGTAGAAAACTCTCACAGAAACCACTTAACATTGACAATGAAGCACTTTCCCTCTTTGTCTTGCTTCAGTGTTCCTTCTGCTGGGACAAAAGAGACTGGCACAGGTGGAGCACGGCTACAACACTACAATGTGAAAACAATCAGTTTATTCAACTAACAGCTATACACAGTTGAGAGAAAACAAAACAAGCATCAGGACCCCTCTAACGGGTGAGGAGTGATGAGATGAGAAGCTGGCAGGTGATGACTGCTTAGCGCCTCTTATCGTACGTCTGTATTGTGCTCCATTCGTAGGACTCTGTAGAGGGAAAAAAAAACAGTGCATGCTTTAGAAAACATTTGCTATCGGTAGAATAAGTAAAGACTACTGACCTAAAACATGAGCAGAATTTCCTAGAGTTGAACTTACCTGGCTCCTCTTGGCTTCTTTTTCCCATCAGTCCAACAAACGAGTTGATTTTATGTCCTTCAAAGGAAAAATATTTAGATTTTAGTGTCCAGAAATGTGGACCTACTGAGGCTAAAATCTCAGATTCCATTAGGATAAATTTGATATATTTACTTTTCCACTCACTTTATTGATTCATTTGAGTGCTTTTCATAAATCGAGCACATATTGAGACAGCGACAGAGCGTTTTTGCTGGTGGTCTTTTAACTAAAAACCTTCCTTGTAAGTAAATGTCCTGTAACGCAGGCCTTCAGGGATCTGAATAGAGTCAATCATCTCAAGCAATAATTACATCAGCTTGGGCTGGGGGCTGTTCCTAGCATTCAGAATTACTAATGTAATCCTCAGAATGTGCAATTTTAGGATGTAAACTCCTTTTTATGGCATACCACACATGTGACCATGATGTTTTCAGACTGGGTTCCAAACTAAACTCTTTCAAGAAGGGACCTGTCAAATTTGCAGAGATGTAAATGTGATGAACAGCTGCACTGCGGACTGATGGGGGCTCCTGTCAATCACACTAATGGACTGTAATAGCATCATGAGGGTGGTTGGTGGTAGCTGTATTGGACTGGGATGTTGTAAAACTACAGACAGCCTCAAGAGAATACCATATTATTTTGAAATAAAATCCCTATTTGCATTACGCTGATGAGTTAACTGTAAAAACCGCCTTGTTACTCAAAAGTGCAGAAATAAATACTATATAAATAATAATTATAGCCCTTGTTTCATTCTTTATCTCTCTTGTAAGTGTAGGGAGCATCCTCTTAAGTGAAATGCACAGCTCCTGCCATCCATCACAGGCGTAAACAATCCAATTTTACTCTCACATGTCCTTGTGGCATTTATCCCACAACTCTCCCTCTCCATAATCATGAGTGACATAGTCATGGCTGCATAAGAGGAATAAATGAGGCGTATTCTCACTCATGCAGTGCTCTGTTGCATCACTGAGTGGGTGACCGTTAAAAAAAAAAAGCAAGGGGAAAATCCTCGCTTCTGTTGCCTCTGTGCCTTTTATCTCTTCCCTTTTTGTCTCACCCAGGCATGTGCTTTTGACTAGCACCCTAATTGGCAAATTGGTGTTAACGAATTTCATTTTGTACTATTTGAAATAGAAAAAAATAAAAATAGAGTAATCTGTGGTGGCCATCAAGGAATCAAACCCTGTGCAATTGTTTGGACCCTCTCTCGCCCGCTCTGCCTTCACCAGTGAAATAAAGATTGTGTTCAGTTAGTTACACTGTGGGCGAAATATGAGAGACTTTGCTTTTAACCTCACTGTGGGAAATTGAATGTCTAATCCATTTTTCTTTAGAGGTTGATGTCTGTAGAGCATCAGTGCCCTTCCAGAGGGAACGAATGCCTCTGCTTCCTCTAACACCTGCTTCCTACATGCCTGTATTTCACTACCTTTAATATAATTTGAAATCTATATTATACATAAGCAAAATCAAGTTTGCCTGGGCTTCACAAATATGGCTCTGCATGTTCATTTGATGTTGACAGTACAGTTTTGTGTCTGTGCTTAAATATGAAACAAGCAAAGCACTTAAGAGATGATGCTTTTCATCCAAATGACTCTGGTATGAAAGTAGCTGACAACGTTTTCCTGAGGAACACTAATCAGATTCCATCCTTAGTTCTTTTTTGTTGGTTTCTCTTTGTTGAGTTTAATGCAGAAAAGAAAGACAACAGATGTGACTTACTTTTGCGGGTGATCTGTGCATTTGCTGTGGGAACACAAAATGAAACGTAAAGGCATTGTTAGGTCAACAATAGCACAGAAGGAGAGAATAACTGTACAGCAATGAGAACAAACTCTCACCCATAGAGCGCTTTCCCATCAGACCAATGAACTGATGTGGTCGAGGCTTTCTCGTCATCCTCAAGAGGAACTGTCTGAATGGGTCATTGGATAGCCAGCCGTCCTGAGTGAAGGAAAATCTCAATGAAATCTTCAGGGGGACACATCCGTCAAATCAAACATTTCCATTCTTACACTTTCCTCAAAATCAAAGAGGAAACAGACCCAAACTTCATAGATGTAATTACCTTTCAGAAATGTATGTTCCCACTATCCACCATCCCCTTCTATATAGATGTAAACTACACAGCCACAATCACATGTGGCTTGAATTTGGAACTTTTATTAATTGTTTCCATTCCCATCTCAAGATATATTTGCACAGAATGCATTAGTCTGACTGTGATGTGGACCCAGAGGCTACTAATAGCTTACAAGTTGTAATGATTCATTGTAGGTTCATTCATCTGCAAGATGGCACCAGCCTGCAGTTAAGGATACTGAAGGAGTGGTCTGGCACATTTCCAGTCCACAATGTCAAACGTAGGACGTACATTTCATGTGAATGGAGCAGGCTGGACAAAAGTCTTTTGCACACTTAGTTTTTTTCTTAAATCCCTTATTGGTTAGCTGCTCTGACTGCTGCAAAATTCCGACGTTGCAACGCCCTGTTTTATATGAGCTGGTGCCACCTCAGCTTGGTCTCAGACGCTTTCAGTACCTTTTCTTTCATGTTATCCTTATATTCTCAGATATTAATCATCGTTTAGAAAAATTAAGCTACACCTGCAGTGAATCAGACAGTTTTTTCTCCCACTCATGGAAATAGATCAGGTCACAGCAGCTATGAGGCTGTGCGTGTTAGCAGTCCTCTCCCAGGTTTAGTACAAACTGATCATTTTGTACTCTAAATACAGACAATTTAAAAATAAGAAAAAAACCTCTTCTAAAATGCGTAGAAAATAGGCAGAAGTGATTGTTTAGGCTTGAACTTAAAGGAAAGCACGCAGGTCTCACAGGCTACTTTATCTAGAGAAATGCACAGTGCCTGTGTGTTATGCGTCCTTCCTAAATATATCCACTTTTATCTCATTAACTTCCTTCATTTTATCCTCCCAAATTTAAACCCTAGATGACCCTTTCTTTCTTGAAAAATAAAATGAACGTCCAAACAAAACAACAGACGGAGTGATTTTAAAATGGACCGATAACACTAAATCACACTTTATTGTATTTACCTGGATTTGATTTCTGCTTGTCCAGTAGTCACTTCCCTCTTTTGGGTCTTTATCTTCACAAAAAACTTGGGCGACGGCGACAAGAGCCATTAAAACTGGCAAAAGCAAAAACTTCATGTTGAGGATGTTTTTCGTCGCGGTAAAATTCTGTCACGATAATTCTAAAGCAAAACCAATCGTCGACAACAGAAACTTTTAAACAAAGTGTTTAAACAGGTCTGAGACTCAAGCAAAAGGCTGTTCTGCGCGCGCGCTGCTCCTTCCCTGACAGCTCAACAGTTAGTCCATAGCGCGCGCGCGTGTGTGTGAACACCGGGCTCCTGCTTCTGTCCCAAAGCTCTCCACGCGCTCAGCCTCTGCAGCAACTTCTTGCCTCGTGCACTCTCCTGTCAAGAGAGCCTCTCAGGCGCCCCTATATAGCAGCCTGAGCTGCGTTGCTTGGTAACGCAGTCGTAGTAGTAAGATTACTTGGTTACTGTTACATGCAACATAATAACATGTCGATAAAAGTAGGACCAGTCAAAGCAGCGATATCATAAACTGTCACGCGTGTGTGTGTTACTGGATATACTTCACATTAAGTCTATTGAGAGCCAATATTATCTTAAATCATGCCAACAGAATATACATGAAAACCGTACAAGCTGCAGCTACTGAGAATTCATTAATCTAATGTATAATCTAAGAACTTTACTTCATGATGGGCCTTGTGCCTTTGAATTTGGTTGTTTTTAAATATATATATATATATAGCTTTTAAAAACTCAGGAGCGGGAGTCTGATTTCACGTCTACTTTCGAATTCTTGCTTTTCACTCATTTGTTTCCTTTAAGAGATTTATGTGGACGAATAAGACATGCAACAAAGTTATTGATATTTTATGGCAAACCAGATGCCTCCTGATGCCCTTTTCTCACAACAAAGTGAGGATCGCAGTATTTTGCTTGTGAGATTTACAAAAATGTCATAGAAATCATTTGTTGACTGCTTTTGTGATGGTCATTATATTTCTGTAACATTTCAAAAGAAAGCTAAGGCGAGTTTTTGCAAACATCTTAAAACGCACGTGTTACAGATGCGGAAGGGTACATCCACAGTAACGTAAGACTCACGAAAGCACCAGATGACGTACTTGACTTTGTGTAAATTAAGTTAAGCTTAAAAGGTATGCTCATTAAAAGCCCATAACACTTAACCACAGAAAACTTTGTCCATCTGTATACTGCACACTTTAAACTGTGATTTTATTGATTTTATTTGATCTATTCTAGCAATAATTGGTTAATTTGATTTACCTTAGGGTTATTTGCCAAATAACCCTAAGGTAAATGTATCCAAATGTTCAAGCAAGTCAGGAATAAAAATGTTTTATTCTATTGACTGGCTTGTTTTGACCTTATATTTTGTTATTCTCAGTTCTGAGAATGTTAAATCATAGGCATGATTACATTTCCTGTCAGGCCTGGCGAGAGGGGCCATATGGCACATACCATGAAGAATTCTCAGTGAATTTTCTAGATTTGCTTACAGTTCCTGCAGAATGGTGAACAGTAATGTTCAAGAGTCGGTCTCTGTGGTCAAAGCTCCACTCCATGTTGGAATTTAATCATTCTCACGACTGTGACAGCTCATCCAATTAACAGAAGGAAGGAGGAGGTGAAGAGATAGAGGTGATAGAGCTGTTGCAACCATGGGAGGGAGTTACCACACAGGGGGAGGATCAAGAAGCAAGATGTAGGAGGTAAAGAAAGCACAGTGCCAGTAAAGTTTGGGCACACAGCAACGCAGTTATGTAGATTTTGTGGGGAAATGTGAAAAATAGGAAATCAGTCCATTAAGACTGCTACATATGAGCTGGATTGGATCGGAAGTCACTCGAGATGCTTTGATAAGGATTTATGCAACAAATGGGTACTCTGACAGTCTCATGTCTGTGATAAAATGTGATGTGATAAAATCCACGCTGTTGTCGTCAGAGTTCCAGTGTAAAACATTTTTATTCTTGACTTGCTTGATTGATGTATAAAAGCTATTTGATTATTCTGTGCATGGAATCAGTACAAGATTATGTGTTAGAGGGGAGGACTGAACTAAAGCAACATGGTGCCAGCAGTTAATTCATGAGCAACACCACTCAGAAAATCCCTTATGGAAACAGACATCAAACTTAGATTTCAATTGAAATAGTTTAGAAGACTCCAGTTTGAAAAGAATAGTTTAAATAAATAAAAATGAAACCATTTATGTCTTTTTCTCTGTAACTGGAACACATTTTGTCTGAAAATGATATTAGAAACTGTCAAAAGAAGAAGGGAAGCAATTCACTGAGACACAAAATGTTATATTAACATGTTCTAAGGAGACTGTGCAAATAAACTCCAAGTTCACCCTCCTGTTTGCATTCTTTGCAAATAAAGATGCTGTGATAATCAAAATGGGGTTGCCATTTGTTTAATTTTCTCTGTAACAGGCTCAACAGACATTTCTCAACAGGAGCTCAAGCAATTTAATTTTCTAGCAAGAGAAGTCAATGGCAGTGATATTTATGAGCTTAAACAAAGGGTCTGGTTTTTGTACATACACAAGACCAGCTCAATCAAAGGAATAGAAAGGATTAATCATGCTATTTATTGTTTATTTTTAATATGACATGAAAAATTACGCAGATGATGGTTTGTTGGTCAGTTATACTGCTTACAGGTTGATTTAGAAATCTCTGAACATAAATTGAACTCATTGCTAAAATTAAATCAGTGTTTCAAGATCGTTTTGGTTTGTGATCTATGAATAAAAAGTCTCTGTCTTCTCACTCTTCAGAAGCTTATGAATTGTAAGCATTTCCACTCAGCTTTTCTAAAATGTTTTCACAAATATTTGATTGACTGCAGAATCAGTCCAAATAGACTTGTGAATACTTAGAATCAATTAAATGTATATTTCTACCACACTTAATGCATTTTAATTTTATCACCAAACAATATGATAAGATTGTCCTAAGTAAGGAGTTCATATTGAATCTTTAAGCCTCTCTTTAGTCTCTTAAGTCACATTTTAGAGGTTTACTGAAATTAGATATCAAAATACTGTACGGTAGTGTGGCGGTTCGCACCGTCGCTACACAGCAGAGGGTTCCAGGTTCAACTCCCAGCTGGGGCCTTTCTGTGTAGCGTCTTCATGTTCTCCCCGTGTATGCGTGGGTTCTCTCCGGGTACTTTGGCTTCCTCCCACCATCCAAAAACATGATTGTTAGGTTAATTGGTGACTCTAAGTCCTCCCTTGGAGTGAGTGTGACCATGCATGTGGTTGTTTATCTCTGTGTGGCCCTGTGATGGACTGGCGACCTGTCCAGAGTGTACCCCGCATCTCGCCCAATGACTGCTGGGATAGGCTCCAGCCCCCCCGCGACCCGACCGACAGATTAAGCGGGTTTAGAGAATGGATGGATATCAAAATATATAAAAAAAGAAACAAGAAGTGAATCAATGACAACAATAATGGCTTATAGGTGTTTAGTGGTCCTCGAGCAGGCTAAGTCTATAGAAGCATAACTGAAGGGATGACTCAGTGTCACCCAAGTCAGCCCTAACTATAAACTTTATCAAAAAGTTTTAATCCTAATCTTAAAGGTGGAGAGGCTGGCTGCTTCCTTCCAGAGAGCTGGTGCCACAAAAGAGGGGCCTAATAGGCGCTAATCCCTGAAGGCTCTGACTCCAGTTCTACATTTGGAAATTCTCAGAACCACAAATAAGTCTGCAGTCTGAGAGCGAAGCGCTCTTTTGGGAAAATATTGAACAATGAATTCACACATTGTCTTCTGTATTTTACTGTAATAAATCTACTCACATTTTTGTTCACTCTGAGTAAATAAACAACTGATGAGACATTTTGCTCATGTGATTTCCATCCAGTTTTGTAAAGGCCACATGGGGCCATTAATAATCCTCAAACCAAAAAAATTTAATAATTTTCACTATTTATTCCATTGGTGATTGATTGTATTTTGTTAGAGGGAACAGAGATCAGCCTAATATAAAAAAAAAAAAACTTTCCAAGAGCTTGAAACAATAAGATGAGGAGTTTAATTGGTTGATCAAGCTCATGAACTGGTACAATTGGAGCTAAAGTGTTGGCTTACCCATCCTTGGTAAAGAAATCCAGAAAATATTTTACTCATATTAATTTTGATATTTCTGCTGACCTCAAACATAAAATCAGCTTTTGCTTTATAAGTTAGTATGCTTTATAAGGCTGAAAGATGTGATGATTGTCACTGGCAAGTTTATTTTCACACAGAAGCAATCTATGATATATTTGTAGGCACTAAATTATACAAAAGTTAGAATTGAAATGTTAGCAATGTGAAACTGACAAGAGAGTTATGCACAGGCCCAGCTCTGTCACATTTCTACAACACAATAATCAACGCCAAAAGCATTCACAATAACAATATCGCAATATCAATAGAAAACTAAAAAACTGCATGTTGATATATTGACTGTAATAATCATTGAAAAAAATTACAATTATTGTTTTAAGTATTTAAACAATTTTACTTAAAATAATCTGTGATCAATAATATAAAGTATTTGATTTTTTAAATATTGTTATTTTTGTCAATATGTGTCAGTATATTGTGACATTTCACATTCTACCTTAATGTTACTCCAAAGCCTAAACAAACCCAAGGAAAATCCACCAAGTACATAATTTTGTCTCAGAAGAACCAGAGAGACAGAGAGGGGCAAAAACTCTGGAATAACACCTCCCCTTTATGTAGTTGTGAGTGCACAGTTAGCTGTCAGTTACCAGTCAGTTATCATAGTCAGTCTTTTGGATGCAAGAGAAATGAACATTTGTTAATCGGTTATCTAAACAACTTTGGAATGAAAAAAAAAATACGGCCAAACAACTTGGCTGAAGCATCTGCCAAGAAATAAAGCTTATGGTGTGCTCCTCTAACTCTATAGGAGTTCATAGAGTGGTTCAAACCATGGACAAACCATGAACAGGCAACCTGGATCTGCTGTCTAAGTCTTGGTGCAAGATACTAAAAGTGCTGACTCAACAGGTTACAACTGTTTACAACTTTAAAACAATAATTATTATGAAACATTTGAAACTCATGTTGGTAGTCTTTTATAGGTCCGGGTTTGGTTACAAATTGTGCTTTCTGAGACAGCCATAATCAACTTTTGATTCCGACCAAAGCCTGTGCTTTTCCTTGAGGTTGAAAAGCTTTCTGTGCTGAGAGTTTGGTTGCATGAACAATGCTGTGACCTTCTGATGGAGTTGGTCCCCTGGGCTCCATTTAGATAATGGATACTCAGTTGTGGGTGGGTGGCTGATGTGAAAGGAATATTGATAACTGACTGTATGCGTTAAGGAGGAAACAAGCGTCATCACAGACATATTGATTTTGATGTGCAGATTTAAGATGTAAAGATGATATTTTATGTGGTATTCTAAATCAGGAAGTGACAGAAAATAAAGATGAAATTAAGAACATTTTGCGTTATGATCATGATTCTGCTACTAAAATGTTTTTTTTTTTTTTTAATGATGCCCAAAAACAAAAAGCATACACTGTGGATTATCTGAATTTTTGGGCTCACTTACTTTTTAATTAATTTATTTTTTTTTACAACCTATCAATTTTGATTGGCCATTTGCCTTCTCTGCATTAGTTATTATTTCAGATATGTCAGCCCCACTTGACCTGCTGTCCTGTATCACAGGATATTCTTCTCTCCGCTTGCCTGCTTCACTCTAATTCATTAATGTTAAAAGTTTTTTTGTGCTTTAGAGCCCACTTAATCTTGAAAGTGAGATTTGACCATTGTGGAAAGATGGAAGCATATATAGAGGGATTTCTTGATAACATTATCTGACTTGACACACCAGAGTTAGCCATAGAACTCTGCAGTTCTGTGCTTAGACTGGAACTTTTCACTTTAGATGTGCTTCCATAAGATAATATTATTAGACAGCATGGCATCAGTTTCCATTGATATGCAGGTGATATTCAGCTACACCTATTGAAGCCAGATGAAACCAATCAGTTTGTTTGATGGCAAGCATGCATTAAAGACTTAATTTTCTGCTTCTAAATTCAGACAACACTGAGGTTGTTGTTTTTGGACCTGATAGCCTCAGGAAGATGCTGTTTAGTAGAGGTGAGTATCTCTTCCTGATAGGTCATTTTAATATGTCTTTATATAGTTACATGGGGTACATTACAATTCATGGGTTAAGATGCATTTTTCTTGTAAAAAATTATTTATTGAACATTTGCCCAATGTTCTTTCTTTGTTATGGATTCCTAACAATTTTCAGATGTTAGATCAGTTGGTGCATTGTAAAGCATGTCAGTGTTGTGTGTTAGACATCTGTTGTGTTTACCTCTCACAGATGTGGCATTTAGCTGTTATGCTGCAAACAAGTGGAACAAACCGCCAGTGGAGATTAAACTGTCACCAAATGTAGACATTTTTAAATCCAGGTTAAAAACATTTCTTTTCTCATGTGTCTATGCATGAAATCTGCACGCTATATTTTAACTTATCGAGGCTGTTGCTTCTTTTTAATAATTTGAATTATTTTATTTCTTTCTATTTATATTCTTTTACATATTTTTAATGCTTTTTCTGCTCCCCGCTGCAATGCTTTTATTTTATGTAAAGCACTTTGAATTGTTTTGTACATGAAATGTGCTATACAAATAAATTCGACTTGACTTGACTAATAGGTGCAGTTGCACTTCTGGATCTGCACATCTGGCAGGTGATGATATGTTGTTTAAAATAATTTTTTGAACTGGCGTGATATCAATACAATTATAATAAGTTGGGCTGATTTAGATTCTAATTAAATGGATCAAACCAGACTGTATGTAAATGGTGCTGCATGATGGTGTGGTGGTTAGCGCTGTCACTGCAAAGCATGGAGGTTCCTGTTTCAAGTACCCCAGTTTCCATCCATAGTCCAAAAGCATGCATGTTAGACCATTTTGGGATTGACCATAGTAGTAATCGTGCATGGTTGTTTGTCTAGGTTGTCTGTGTGGCCATGTGATGGACTGTCGACCTGTCCAGGGTGTACCCCGCCTCTCGCTCGATGGCCTCCCTGTGACCCTGAATTGGATTAAGTGGCCTTAGAAAATGGATGGATATATCTGAATAAAGAAAGAAAGAAAAACATTTTGTCTGTCTCCAAAGACTTTTTTGCTAACTGGCACTATGAATAAACTGAATAAAACAAAATTTTAAGAACAAGTCCCTTATTATATTTACAGTTTTTGGAATGGCAGGAGTCTAGCTACTGTAAAAGTTCAGTTTCGGTGCAATCTGTTGGTTTCATAGTTAGGAGATTGTTTTTTAATTGGCTCTGTATGTATAAATTGGACTAATTTTGAATTTAATTAATTTGATTTGATTGAATTATGATTACAATGAACTGAACTCCAATTGGCTTGAATTGGACTGTATTATTGAAGTGTCTTGAGAGGACATTTGTTGTAATTTGGCGCTGTATAAATAAAACTGAATCGAACTGAATTAACACCAATAGTTCAAAAAAGGTTTGTTAATCACAGCAGGTCAGCATGGCCATTGCAACAGGCAGAGATACCCTTACCTGTAGACATGGTCAGATGACATATTCAACAAAGTAGTTTGTTTTATCAATGTAAAATTCTTAAGTGAGATTAATTTGGTATGAAGCACAGAGAATCTTACTTTACCAAATGTAACTTTACTTTTCACAAGTGGATACATACATATAAACACAAATCATTTAGAACATAAAATAGTGTCATGGATGTGACATCTGAAAGAATTCTGTTTTTCCACAACATCTACTTTTCATCACACATGCACCTAATGTACTTAGAGGTAACTAACTATTTTTGGAGGCAGAGGAGCTCAGATTGGAGGAATTTGGATGGACACGTCAGCTGTAATTAGCAAATCTGCAAGGGACTCACTCATTTCCACTCATTTGCAGTTCTCACCAAACCATAAAATGAGTTTTGTAAAATGAATATTTGGAAAGTATTGAGCTATGCAAAACACTGACATAACAGATTTCTCTACACATGTTACCATTATTCTAATGGTGTAAAAACTAAAAAACTGAAAGATCACCACAAAATGAACAACATTTTGAGACCAGTTTGTAACATTGTGTGTGCTGCAGCTGCTTCAAATTCTGCAGAGATATGGCACATGATTTGATGACTGTCTTTTGTTCACCTGCTATGATGAGAGGGTCATGCTTTGCAAGTCCGTACCTCTCCCTCTGTGGGCGCCTCAACCAGTTAAGAAAATAAGAGGGACCTCCAGTTTTGTACACACTGATGTTCAGATATGCAAACAAGCTAGTTTAAGTTTTGTGTTTTTTCATTTGCAAATACAAACGCTGTGTCACACCAGAATGTGTGATGGTCACATTGGTCCACAGCCCAATACAAAGCTCTTTCCAATGCTCAAAAATTTGGGAAATTTCTCCACTTTCTGTTCTACAAATCTGTTGTCTTCTGGCTTTATAAATTCTGCTGTGGCAGTGTTTTGCATTACAATAACAAATTCCTAAATGCTTAGTAATGATAAAATTAGATTTTCAATACTTTTTAAAAATATATTCTTATTGGGGCCTTTGCCTTTAATGGACATGACAGTAGAGAGAGACAGGCAAGGGAGGAGAAAGACATGTAGGAAAGATAGACACAGTCAGGATTCAAATCAGCTATCACTGCGATTTGTGGTCTCAAACACTGAGCACCCACAACAACTTTTCATCTTTTCAGTTACAGCTTGTTATAGTAACATCATAAGATCATGACCCAGACATTTCTCAAATGTAATTTCCAAACTTGTTGCTTTTTATCATTTGGCTTAAGGTCAGTATTTATTGTAGGTCAAGCAATGCAGCCCTCCATCTCTCTTCTACAGCTCCTATAGAGTCAAGTGTGGGAGTAAATCAATATCACAATATCCATCCATCCATCCATCCATCATCTGCCGCTTATCCGGGGGTCGGGTCGCGGGGGCAGCAGCTTGAGCAGAGAAACCCAGACGTCTCTGTCCCCGGCCACTTCCTCCAGCTCTTCCGGGGGGACCCCGAGGCGTTCCCAGGCCAGCCGAGAGACATAGTCTCTCCAACGTGTCCTGGGTCTCCTCCGGGGTCTCCTCCCAGTGGGACGTGCCCGGAACACCTCCCCAGGGAGGCGCCCAGGGGGCATCCTAACCAGATGCCCGAGCCACCTCATCTGACTCCTCTCAATGCGGAGGAGCAGCGGTTCTACTCCGAGCCCCTCCCGGATGACTGAGCTTCTCACCCTATCTCTAAGGGAGAGCCCAGACACCCTGCGGAGGAAACCCATTTCGGCCGCTTGTATTCGCGATCTTGTTCTTTCGGTCACTACCCACAACTCGTGACCATAGGTGAGGATGGGAACGTAGATTGACCAGTAAGTAGAGAGCTTCGCCTTCTGGCTCAGCTCCCTCTTCACAACGACGGGTCGGTGCAGAGCCCGCAACACTGCAGACGCCGCACCGATCCGCCCGTCAATCTCCCGCTCCATTCGTCCCTCACTCGTGAACAAGACCCCGAGATACTTGAACTCCTCCACTTGGGGAAGGATCTCATTCCCGACCCGGAGAGAGCATTCCACCCTTTTCCGGCTGAGAACCATAGTCTCGGATTTGGAGGTGCTGATTCTCAATATCAATGTCAATATTCACACCATATACTGTCTGTTAAAACTGAAGTCACATATGCAGAAACGTTAGCAAAATACAGAAAAGGGTCCAACAACCTAGTGTCTTGAGGATTGCCAAGATGAGGTGATTCCAGGTGATGTGGGATGACGTCATCAACGCGCGCTGCTGCAGCACAGTTTATTTACTCCGTGCTCTGTGACAGTCGGCTAACTTCGCGCATAGTTTGCTATTGATAGTTTTGTGCAACATGGCAGGATATTTATCAAATTTTGACGACGTGGACGACAACTTTGAGTACGATGGACGTTCTTACCGGAGTGAATGAGCTGTTCTGCAGTGGTGGGCGTCGAAGACGTCATCCCAGTAGACGAGTGTGTAGAAAGCCCTCTATAAGCCCCCTACAGCCGCAAATAACAACAACATTGCAGCTATGAGCTAACAGAGCAATAGCACGCGTTCATTCATTCATTCTTCTTAAAGTATTGGTGAAATAAAGACAGATAATGCCTTATTTAGAGGCTGTATTGTCAATGCCCCCGTTCACTCCATTAAATGGTTCTCAAGTTATCTAAATATCTTCCGAAGGACGTCGACTTTCACCAAACTGTTCTCGGTGAGTAGATGAATGTATTTAATGCCAGAAATAAGGTCTAGGTTTAAGAATACCGTAGTTCCCCTTTAACCTGGTGTTGCATACCTAAATCTTGAAAAAATGAAAACTGCACATCGACTTCAACAGTATGACTCAGTCTTCTCTCTGTATTCCAAGCTAATCTAAATGACTGCACCAAGGACTGAAGTCACTGTTTTTTTCTGCAAGTAATGACGTAAAGGACAAAGCCCAGACACAATCAATCAATTTCAGACAGGGAAATACGCAGGAGCTCTCCTGGCATTACTGCCATCACAGCAAGGAAAGATAGAGCCTCTCTTCCTGTAACAGTATTTGATGATCACTTTTTTTTTTTTTTTTTTTTTAAGAGGACCTCCTGATGCACTCAAAGTATTTAACCCTGTCAAGTCAGGATGAAATACAGGCTGTATACTAAAAGGACTGTGTCCAATCTCACTAATGAATCCAATAGTACAGCTGCTTTTAGCCACAACCATCTCTAAGATAAAGGTTTTTTTCTTTATGTTGCCAATTTGCCTTATTAAAATTCAGCTTTTAAATTTAGAAGTGCGAGATTACTCACACTTCATCCATCCATCCATTCTTTTGTTCATTCATACGTTGTTTCATACTTTGTGCAGCTGCTCCCTTGTGGCTGTAAGATACATTGCAAATAGGAAAAAAGAGAAAAAATATTAATGTGTGTGTTGCCATGCATGATTGTATGTTAGCAGTAGATTTAGTTATATTATGGATATCATTTTTACGTAGAAACTTGTTTTTTCACATCATTCTTACAATGTCACCAGTGTCCAGTGTTGATCTGATCATCTAACCCCATATGATCTTTACCCGCAAAGAACGTTCAGACATCTATTGTCATGTTTGTAGTAATTAGGAGTAATATAAATATAAATTAACAGAATTTAATTGAAATCTGGATGAGGTGTTTTTATGTTAAAGTATCCTTGTCTCTATTGAAATACTCAAGTAGCATATCCAGGTTTCTCAAACCCAGGGTAAGACCTCATTCATTTTTCTGAAAACAAATAAGATGGTTTAATTTGCAGATATACATATAAGAAAGAGACTTGACTGAGATAGTACTGAAGGTGTGAACTTGTGAGAGTATGGAGGAATAGTGTCAAAGAAGCATAGTCAAGCATGAAAACCACCACTGGCTTCTCAGAAAGTCCTTCTTAAGGACTAGCAGGGGCAGCCAGTCTTTGCCAGATTGTCAACATTCTCCACGTGGTAATCAGGTCTTTCTAGTGGCTACCCTGCTCTCTGTGTTTATTGATAGACTTACCTGCATCTCCATTGTTCCTCAGCTTCCCTGTGGAACCCTATGCTGATTCCTATCAGCAGTTCAGCTTGTTTTCCTTGTGCTAATTCCTGTGGATACATCTGGGAGAACTCACCTTCACAATTTATCTGCTTGATCACCCTCTGATGGCTCAGTTCCTCCTCACCACAGCCAGTGCCTCCCCTGACAAGTAAGGAATATCTAAATAACTCTTCTCAGTGGACACACTGGCATACTTCAAAAATATAACCAAGCAAGGTTTAACCTACCTCTCCTCGTTCTGAGTTTCTGACCACGATACTTTTGTGAGCCCCTAATCAACCATCATTCCTCTTTATAAATAAACTCTTTTAACTTACCAACTGTTCAAATGCTCTGCTTCAGAGTCCACCTTGTATTGGCTTACACGAGCTGTGACATCTTTCTTATCTAGTAAATGTCTGAGAGGAGCAAAGATAAGGTCAATGAGCCAACCAGATTTTTCAAGAGGTTTGACTTAAGAACCTCATTCCCCGTCTCATTTATTTAACTCCTATGCCACTTACGTCCCATCTCTCTTCTATTTTTAACAGTCCCCCTTGCTCACTGAACTTATTCCTTAAGAATAGATAGCGTACCCATATTTAAAGTATTTTTTTGTTCTACTCTTTTTGTGCTTTTTGTCACCCCCCCCCCCCCCCCCCCCAGCAAAATATGACATGGCAAGGGGTTACAGTCAAGGTTAAAGTTCTGACAGTAAAGTGTTATGCCCTGCCCTGATTGTTCTCTTCTGAGAAGTTTTGGTGAACATGAGCACAAAATGTCGTATGAATTTCAAATATATATTTTCGTGTTTGTCTCCAAATGTAAGATCAGTATGGTCTACAGCAAATCTAGTGTAGAATGGCTGCCATGTGCTAAATACTTTGTTACATGGTGAAAGCTAGGAAACTTACCAAAACATGGATTTCCATAACACATTCTGTCCAGGAAAACCAAAAGATTAAGCTGCAAGATGCCGAAACTCATTCTGAACATGACAGGAGATCTCTGTGGATTTTGTTGTAGTTGGTTTCTTTAAAATTATGACCTATTGTTCGTGATTAGGGACTAGATTCCACATAGAAAAATGCAGGAATACTTTAATCCCTTTCCCCAACTCAGGTGTTAGTCTTTCCCTTTCACCCACAAAAAGATATCACCACAATAAATTTAAGGTTGTGATCTTTTTGGTAACCTGTTTTGTCCACCTCAAAGTCTTTTGCCTTGAAAGGGGAAATTTCTTTCAGTATCCAATTAATGAGATTCTTAGCCCTTTGTTCAGAACTGTTCTGTTTTTGAGTTTGTGTTTCAAGGTCTCATGCTTGCGTTGAATGAAAAATACCATTTGCAAAAGCCCACATCATAACTGCAAATTCCAAAGATGCCTTTCCCCATCCTGTTTTGTGATTTGTAGCACATCTTTCCACCTAGCTCAGGGCTCGGCAACCTTAAACACTCACAGAGCCATTTGGACTCGTTTCCCACAGAAAAGAAACACTGGTAGCCACAAAACCTTTTTAACATAAAAAATGAACATAACAAAAAATAAGGAACCAAACTAAAAATACTGCATTCTCACAATGAATTAAAATAAAAAACTAATATTTTCCAAAGCTACAAGGAGCCGCAGCAGAGGGACAGCTCTGGATCCGCGGGCTGCCGACCCCTGGACCACCTTATTCAGCTGACTATTCATGGTTAATTATCTTTAACTGGTAATATACCATTGCTTTAAGTTAAGTTTGCTTTTTTTTTCTTTTGCCTTTTTAAAGAACTTTACATGCATTTTGTTTTCCTTACCATTTACCATCAGATATTTGAAGGGAGCTGTCAGCAACTAATGTTAGCTGTACTAACAGCTGCTCAGTCAACATCTAAAAAAGGAAAAAAATTGATTATGCCAATTTGATTTAGGCTTTTTCAGGAAAAGAAATGCTAACCATGGAGCTAATTTACAAGAGAGTAGGATATTTATCGTTGGAGATTGTGGTGATTATGACCTTTTGTTGCCATTTAGTTATGTTTGTACCTGGGTGCTGGCTGGTTGTCTCCTGTTGTTTTTTCAGGCTGGGCTGGACGGTTGGGAGGAGCGCTCTCACCATCCCCACCTGTGTCCCATTATCAATCTGGCACCTGTTAAAGCCTGCTCCCTCCTGGCTTGCGGTGTCGGATTATGCCAAACGCGCATGCCAGTTGGATGTCATGCCAGAGATCTCTACCCAGCCCAGCCCAGCCTGCCACCGAGCCAGCCCGCAGCCCATATCCGAGCCTGCCTTCACGAGCACATACACGGGAACTTCGGAACACGGGAATCACTTGTCCCCCGAGCCTTGCACGGTTTCACCCGGACGCAAGACCTCCTTCCACCTCACCCGGACCCTGGTTCATTCTCCTCGCCTCCTGAGATCCTTATTTCCCCCCTCCCTTAATAAATCCCTTTTGATCTTCACTTTCTGTCTGCTGTTCGCTTTTGGGTCCAGTCCTCTCCAGAACCTAACAGAATAATCCGACCACGAAATATGGATCCAGCGAACCCAGACGCCCTCCAGGAAGCCCTCAGCACACAAGGCGTTCTGATCGGAAAACATGATCAGCTGCTGAGTGGAGTAATGGGAACTTTGCAATCACTTTCCCAGAGCGTGCAGCAGTTAGCCGCTAAAGCTTCTCAGCCGTCGGCGGCCATCTCCGCTCCGCCTCCACCAGTGAACAACCCACCTGTCACCTTACCCCCGGCTCCGGTAAAATAACCCATGGTTCCCACCCCAGAACCTTACGCTGGTGAACCTGGTTCATGCAGTAGATTTTTGTTAAATTGCATTTTAGTTTTTGACCTTCAGCCCTCTAGTTACTCCACTGATAAAGCTAAGATAGCGTTTTGTGTTAATCTATTAAGAGGTAAAGCCGCTCAGTGGGCCACTGCGTTGTGGAATAGCCACTCGGCAGTTTTGAGTTCTTTTTCAATGTTTTCGACCGAGCTTCGTAAAGTTTTTGATCACCCCGTTAAAGGGCAAGAGGCCATGAACCGGCTATTTTTCGTTAAAACAAGGGTCAGGATCAGTGGCCAGCTTTTCCGTTAAGTTTCGCATTTTGGCCGCAGAGTGTGGATGGGATGAGCCCGCACTTATGGCCTTGTTTGCCAGGAATTTGTCCGAAGAATTAAAGGATGAACTGGCCTCTCGAGATGACTCGACCTCTCTCGAGCAATTGATAGCTTTAGCTATTAGGCTAGACAATCGTCTCTGGGAAGGGAGCGAGACAATCGGACCCGTAGCCCAGACCCATCAGCGGGTCCCGGTTCTCGCGCCCCTGGTTCCCCGTCTTGGAGTCCCGTCAGGCCTTCCGCCCCCCCTCCTCCAGCTCTCCAGTGACGGAGAGCACTCTGGTGAGCAGCACCTCCTCATCTCGCTCTCTCGCCCGGATATCGTTACCTGCTACTCTGAGGAGCAACATCCAGTCCTACTCCCTACAGGTATTCATAGACTCGGGGTCAGACGACAATTTCATTGATGAGAACTATGTCACACAAACCAACATCCCTCTCGAGCTCTTAGAAATCCCCAAGTCCATCAACGCCCTGGATGGTCGGCTCATCGCCAAGGTTACCCACCGCAGGGTTCCCCTCACACTATTTCTGGCAACCACAGTGAGATTATCCAGCTGTATGTGATACCCTCCCCTCTGTCACCAGCTGTCCTTGGTCTACCCTGGCTAAAACTGCATAATCCCCTTCTCGACTGGAAAACGTCGTCCATTTCCAGCTGGAGTGCCTCCTGCCACGCTCTCTGTCTCAAGTCCGCCATTCCGGAGTCCCGTCAGTCTGCGTCTCCTCAGTCCCCTCCCGATCTTTCCTCTGTGCCTTCTGAGTACCAGGATCTCGCCATGGTCTTCAATAAAGATTTAGCACGCACTCTACCCCCCCACCGCCCTTATGACTGCGCCACCGACCTGCTCCCAGGAGCCCCTCTCCCCACTAGTAGGCTGTTCAATGTGTCTCGCCCGGAGAAAGTGGCCATGAAAACGTATATCAACGAATGTCTGGCTTCTGGTCTGATTCGACCCTCCTCGTCCCCTCTGGGAGCGGGCTTCTTTTTTGTCGAGAAGAAGGATGCATCTTTACGCCCCTGCATTGATTACCGGGGTCTCAATCAGTTTAATTCAATTCAATTAAATTTTATTTATATAGCGCCAGATTACAACAATTGTCATCTCAAGGCACTTAAGTAATATAGTCCAATTCAAGCCAATTGGAATTCAATTCATTGTAATCATAATCCAATTAATTCATATAGAGCCAATTCAAAAAATTAATATCCTAGCTAAGGAAACCAACAGATTGCACCGAAACTTGTCTTCAGTCCAATCTCCCGTCCTGAGCGTGCCTGTGGCGACTGTGGAAAGGAACGACTCCCTTTTAACAGGAAGAAACCTCTGGCAGAACCAGACTCAGGAAGGGTGGCCATCCGCCTCGACGAGCTGGGGTTTGAGAAGACAGAAAAGAGGGAAAAGAAGGGGGGAAAAACACCATAACGCCATTCAAAGGATACCTGTTGGAACAGGGAAACATACGTTAATAACCACAATAATGTCACATGTACATAAAATCAATTGTGAAATTAAACAGGGGGAAAAAGAGAGCAAAGTGAGGAAAGGTGTGACAGATGAGGTCCACCAGCAGTCTAAGCCTATAGCAGCTTAACTATGGGATGTTTCAGGATTACCTGAGCCATCCCTAACTATAAGCTTTATCAAAAAGGAAAGTTTGAAGCCTAATCTTAAAAGTGGAAAGGGTGTCTGCTTCCCGGACATTTACTGGCAGCTTATTCCACAAGAGAGGGGCCTGATAACTGAAGGCTCTGCCTCCCATCCTACTTTTAGAAACTCTGGGAACAACAAGTAAACCTACAGTTTGGGAGCGAAGTGCTCTGTTAGGAAAATATCTTACAATGAGATCTTTAAGATATGATGGAGCTCGGTCATTAAGAACTTTATATGTGAGAAGAAGAATCTTAAATTCTATTCTGAATTTAACAGGGAGCCAATGAAGAGAAGCTAAAATTGGAGAAACATGATCTATCCTGTTAGTTCTCATTAGAACTCTGGCTGCAGCATTTTGGATCAGCTGGAGGCTTTTCAGAGAATATGTGGGACAGCCCAATAATAAGGAATTACAGTAGTCCAATCTTGAAGTAACAAATGCATGAACTAGTTTCTCTGCATCACCCTGAGACAGGATGTTCCTGATTTTAGCAATATTACGAAGGTGAAAGAAGGCAGTCCTAGAAACCAGTTTTATATGTGCGTCAAATGATAAATTCTGGTCAAAAATAACTCCAAGGTTCCTCACTGTAGAACTAGAAGCCAAGGAAATACCATCTAGAGTAACTATATAACTAGGCAATTTCTCCCTGAAGCGCTCAGGTCCAAAGAGAACAACATAAGTTTTGTGTGAATTTAAAAGCAGACAGTTCTGAGTCATCCAGGTCTTTATGTCTTTAAGACAGGCTTGTAGTCTTACCAACCTATTGGTTTCATCTGGTTTCATAGATAAGTACAGCTGAGTATCATCAGCATAACAATGGAAATTTATGCCATGTTGTCTGATAATGTTACCTAATGGAAGCATGTATAAAATAAAAAGCATCGGTCCAAGCACAGAACCCTGAGGAACTCCATGACTTACTCCAACGTGTGAGGAAGATTCTTCATTTACAAGAACAAACTGGAATCTATGAGATAAATATGACTCAAACCAGCCTAATGCAGTTCCTTTAATCCCAATAACATGTTCAAGTCTCTGTAACAGAATGCTGTGATCGATCGTATCAAATGCAGCACTGAGATCCAACAGGACAAGCACAGAAACAAGTCCGCTATCAGAAGATAACAGGAGATCATTGGTAACTTTCACCAGTGCTGTTTCTGTGCTATGATGCACTCTGAATCCTGACTGAAACTCTTCAAACAGATTATTTCTATGTAAATGATCACAAAGTTGAACTGCAACTATTTTTTCAAGAACTTTAGACAAAAAAGGGAGATTGGATATAGGTCGATAATTAGCCAACACTTCTGAATCAAGAGTAGGTTTTTTAAGTAAAGGTTTAATTACAGCAACCTTAAAAGTCTGAGGTACATATCCTATCAACAAAAACCGATTGATCAAATCCAATATGGAAGTGTCAATTAAGGGGAAAACCTCCTTGAACAGTCTGGTTGGGATTGGGTCTAACATACAAGTTGATGGTTTACCGTTAAGAATAAGACTCCTGTGCCACTCATCGACCCGTCATTCGAGCCGTTGTGCCACGCTCAAGTCTTTTCCAAGTTGGACCTCCGGAACGCCTATCACCTCATTAGGATTCGAGAAGGAGATGAATGGAAGACCGCGTTCAACTCACCCCTTGGACAGTTTGAGTACCTGGTCATGCCCTTTGGACTCACTAATGCCCCCGCCGTTTTCCAGACCCTCATGGCGGCGCCCTGCTCGGCTGCGGCTACTTCGGCTCCGGTTAGCATTGCAAACCTTAGGCTACTTTCGGCAGTTAAGACAGCGATTCCTGTACCTACAACACAGCGTCATGGTGTAGGAACAGTGTACACCCGTAAGACTGCAATTAGTCTCAGGAAATTAGGGCTCCAAGACTTCCTCTGCACGGAGACGCGGACCGCACTCGCTAGCCTCGGACTGCTACGCCGAGCGGACCGAGCGGCCAGCGAAACAGCGGTCCCTCCCACAACTAGTGGCCGCCCATGGAGACGTCGGAGACGGTGCGACAGGAAGCAGAAGCGCGGCTGCCGCGGAGGACTAACAGCTAAGCTAAAAGCTAACCCGTACAGATCGCCGCTTCCCTCACTGCTGCTCGCCAATGTACGCTCCCTGGAAAATAAAATGGACTACCTCAAGCTGGAACTACATTCAAAGCTTGAAACAAGAAACTGCTGTGCCATTGTCCTCACTGAAACATGGCTCAGTGCATCGGTCCTAGATAGCGCAGTTAGCCTGGACGGGCTAACAACATTTAGAGCCGACAGAAGCAGCGCTCTCACAGGTAAAACTCGAGGGGGGGGCGTTTGCATCTACACGAAGAACAGCTGGTGTAACAACGCTTCCTGGGTCTCCAGTCACTGCTCTGCAGACATTGAACTCCTGACTGTGAGATGCCGACCCTTTTACCTGCCACGTGAGTTCACCAGCGTCACCATTGTTGCTGTTTACATCCCACCCAGCGCCAACACGAAGCAAGCCCTCAGTGTTCTCCACCATAACATCACGGACATGCAAGCCACACAGCCGGAAGGGGTTTTTATTGTTGCTGGCGACTTCAACCAGGCCAACATGAAGACTGTGCTTCCAAACTTTTACCAACACGTGGACTTCGCTACAAGAGGGGTGAACAAGCTGGACCTTGTTTACACCAACGTAAAGAAGGCCTACAGAGCAGCCCCCCGCCCCCACCTGGGCTCCTCAGACCATCTCTCTGTCATGCTAATTCCTGCATACCAGCCCCGGCTCATCAGAGAAAAACCGGCAGTGAAGAAGGTGCGAGTATGGCCTGAGGGAGCGATGTCTGCACTGCAGGACTGTTTTGAGTGCACTGAATGGAGCATCTTCAAGGAGGCTGCAACAGACAACCAGCGAACCAACGTGGAGGAGTATGCTGCATCGGTTGGTGCATGGAAAAAGAGACAGTAACAAAAACAATAGTCACTCGGGCAAACCAGAAACCCTGGATGACCAAGGAGGTGCGAGCGAAGCTGAGAGAACGAAATGCTGCGTTCAAATCTGGTGATTCTGCGGCTCTCAGGTCTGCTAGGGCTAACCTGAACCGGGCCATCAGAGACGCCAAGCGAGCCCACAGCCGGAAAATCCAAGGTCTCTTCCAAGACTCCAAAGACACGAGGAAACTGTGGCAGGGCATCCAGTCTGTCACAGACTACAAACCCACATCCTCATCCTGCCAGAACGACACCAGCTTCCTCAATGAGCTCAACAACTTCTTCGTAAGATTTGAGGAGCTGAACTCCAACCCTGCGAGGAAAGCGACACCACACCCCGACGAACAGGCGCTCAGACTAGAAGCATCAGCAGTGCGGAAAGTTCTGAGGAAGGTCAACGTGCGGAAAGCGGCAGGTCCCGACAGCATTCCAGGTCGGTTGATCAAAGAATGCTCGGACCAGCTGACCCACGTGCTCACGGACATCTTCAACACGTCCCTGGACCAGGCCGTCGTCCCACGGTGCTTCAAGTCTGCCACTGTCGTTCCGGTCCCGAAGACAACCACCATCACATGCCTTAACGACTTCCGCCCCGTCGCACTCACATCCTCCATCATGAAGTGCTTCGAAAGACTTGTTAAGGACCACATTATCTCCACGCTGCCCCCATCACACGACCCGTTCCAGTTTGCATACCAGCCCAAGCGCAGTGCTGAGGATGCAGTCTCCACTGCTCTCCACCTGAGCCTGGAGCACCTGGAAGAGAAGAACACCCACGTGCGGATGCTGTTCCTGGACTTCAGCTCAGCTTTCAACACGATCATCCCCCAGGACCTGGTAGGCAAACTGGGCCCCTTAGGAATAAACACCCCCCTCTGCAACTGGCTGCTGGACTTCCTCACTGACAGAACCCAGGCTGTCAGAGTGGGGAACAACACCTCCGACGTCATCACCCTGAACACCGGCACCCCCCAGGGCTGTGTCCTGAGCCCCCTGCTGTTCACCCTGATGACCCACGACTGCCGTCCACGCCTCAGGTCCAACCACATCCTGAAGTACGCGGACGACACCACAGTAGTGGGCCTCATCCGGGACAACAACGAGGCGGCATACAGGGAGGAGGTGCGGCATCTGGTGGACTGGTGCAGAGGGAACAACCTGATCCTGAATGTCAACAAGACCAAGGAAATTATCGTTGACTTCAGGAAATCTAGACCCACCCACACACCCCTCCTTATCAACGACTCAGCTGTGGAGGTCGTCAGCAGCACCAAGTTCCTGGGGGTGCACATCACTGACAACCTCAGCTGGTCACCCCACATCTCCTCACTGGTGAAGAAGGGCCAGCAGCGCCTGCACTTCCTGCGTCGGATGAAGAGAGCATCCCTCCCGCCCCCCATCCTTCAGACCTTCTACAGAGGGACCATCGAGAGCCTGCTGACCAGCTACATCTCCATCTGGTCTGGGAGCTGCAGGGCCTCTGACTGGAAGTCTCTACAGAGGGTGGTGAGGACAGGGGAGAAGATCACGGGGGCTCCGCTCCCCTGCATCAAGAACATCGCGGACAGACGCTGCCTATCCCGGGCTCACCAGATCCTCTCCGACCCCACCCACCCCAACCATGGACTGTTTTCCCCCCTGGCGTCCGGCAGAAGGTTCCGCAGCATCTCCTGCAGAACGACCAGACTACTGAACAGTTTCTTCCCCCTGGCCATCAGACTGCTTAACGCCACATAACACTCCTCCACCCCTAAACACACACACAGACACTACAAAAACCACCCCCCATGGACATGGACAATACACGCACCTTAGTTAGTCTAGTTTTGTCTTCAACATGAACCACTTACTTTACTCTGACTGTGAAATTCTTTTCTAGTTCTCTTAAGTGCAATTGTTATAGTGCAATATTTAATGTTTCTCTTTGCAATAACTCAGTGCAATATTTAATGTTTCTCTTTGCAATAACTCAGTGCAATATTTAATGTTTCTCTTTGCAATAACTCAGTGCAATATTTAATGTTTCTCTTTGCAATAACTCAGTGCAATTTTTAATGTTTCTTTTGACAATTAGTGCAATATATCAATAACTTAGTGCAATATACATGAATATATATATACTTATTTACCCTGCATATAGTTAGCTCTTAGCTCTTAGTTATAGAAAACATATTTATTGTATAGGAATAAGGTCTAGCTCTGTTACACTGGTAGCCAAGTAACGACATTTCGTTGTCAAGATTCACCTTGTGTTTTTTGTGCAATGACAATAAAGGAAGTCTAAGTCTAAGTCTAAGTCTATGAATGACCTCTTCCGGGATATGCTGAACCATTTCGTTTTCATCTACTTAGATGACATCCTTATCTTCTCTCGGTCTCTCAAGGAGCACCGTCAGCATGTGAGGTTAGTTCTCCAGCGTCTGCTTCAAAATAAACTGTATGTCAAACCAGAGAAATGCAAGTTCCACGCCCCCTCCGTCAGCTTTCTTGGTTACATCATCACTCGAGGCCAGCTGGAGCCTGACCCTGTCAAAATAAGAGCCGTCGCCGACTGGCCTCCTCCCGAGAACCGCAAGGAGCTACAACGCTTCCTGGGTTTCGCCAACTTCTACCGCCGCTTCACAAGGGATTACAGTAAAGTAGCCACCCCACTCACCCGTCTGACCTCCACCAAGATCACCTTCCCCTGAGTCCGACAGTGCTTTCTCCAAGCTTAAGTCTCTGTTCACGAGTGCCCCCATCCTTAAGCATCCAGACCCTTCCCTCCAGTTTGTGGTGGAGGTTGACGCCTCTGACGCAGGAGTGGGAGCCGTTCTGTCACAAAGAGATCCCTCCACTCAGAAACTGCATCCCTGTGCTTTCCTCTCCCGTCGGCTCAGCCCAGCTGACAGTAACTACGACGTGGGAAACCGTGAGTTGCTGGCGGTGGTTCTGGCTCTTCAGGAGTGGAGGCACTGGCTCGAGGGCTGCAAGCAAGCATTTTTCATATGGACCGACCACAAGAACCTCTCTTACCTCCGCTCTGCTCGCCGGCTCAATCCACGTCAAGCCCGCTGGTCGCTGTTCCTCAGCAGGTTCAATTATACGCTGTCTTATCGTCCCGACAGTCGTAATGGAAAACCAGACTCGCTCTCCCGCATTTATTCACGCTCAAGTCCCCAGGATTTGGATCCTATTATTCCCTCCACCTGTGTGGTGGGGGCGGCATCTTGGGAGATTGAATCGGTGGTGAAGGAAGCTCAGAGGAACGTTCCGGATCCTGGTGGTGGCCCTCCTAATCGTTTGTTCATTCCCCCTGCAGTCCGATCACAGGTTCTGCAGTGGGGACATTCGTCTAAGCTGACGTGTCATCCAGGAACCCAACGTACCTTAGTCTTTCTCCGCCATCGCTTCTGGTGGCCGGGGATGGCCAGGGATGTTCGTGAGTTCGTGGCTGCATGTTCGGTCTGTGCCAGAAGCAAAGCTTCCCATTGGCCTCCTGCTGGTCTGCTGCGTCCTCTACCCATCCCCAGCCGCCCTTGGTCACATATTGCCGTGGATTTCGTCACCGGGTTACCCCCATCAGAAGGTAACACAGTCATACTCACCATCGTTGATCGTTACTCCAAAGCTGTGCATTATGTTCCCCTCCCCAAATTACCGTCTGCCTTGGAGACCGCAGATCTTCTGTCTAAGCATGTGTTTAAGCTCCACGGGATTCCCATTGACATTGTGTCTGATCGCGGACCGCAGTTTGCCTCCCGAGTGTGGAGCGCTTTCTGTAAAGCGGTGGGCGCAGCAGCCAGTCTCTCCTCGGGTTATCATCCCCAGACAAACGGCCAGACGGAACGAGCCAACCAGGACCTGGAAGCAGCACTACGCTGCGTGACCGCTCATCACCCGCTCACTCCTGCCCTGGATCGAGTATGCCCCCAACTCCCTCTCATGTTCCGCCACAGGTATGTCCCCATTCATGGCTTGTTACGGCTTTCAACCCCCGTTGTTCCCAGCCCAAGAGGAGGAGGTGGCAGTTCCTTCTGTGGAGGAGCATCTCCGGAGGATCCGGGAGGTTTGGAGGAACGTGAAGGCAGCACTCACTCGCTCCGCTGAGAACAACAAGTGGCTAGCAGACCTGCATCGCTCTCCGGCCCCTGAGTATGAGGTCGGGCAAAAAGTGTAGCTCTCCTCCCGAGATCTCCCACTCCAGACGGAGTCACGTAAGCTGTCTCCCCGTTTTGTGGGGCCCTTCACAATTTCCCGTATAATAAACCCTTCCTCTGTCTGTCTTATCCTCCCGGATTCTATGAAGATTCATCCCACGTTCCATGTTTCCCTCCTCAAGCCTGTCTCCACCAGTGACCTCAGCCCTCCGGCCGTTACCCCCCCACCCCCCAGGCTCATCGACGATCACCCGGCGTTTACGGTGTCCAGGATACTGGACGTCAGGCCCCGAGGGCGGGGTTTCCAGTATCTTGTGGACTGGGAGGGTTATGGTCCTGAGGAGCGCTCCTGGATCTCGCGCCGCCTGATCCTGGACCCGACGCTCCTCCGGGATTTTTACGAGGCTAACCCGGGCAGACCCGGGAGAATGCCAGGAGGCGTCCGTTGAGAGAGGGGTACTGTGGTGATTATGACCTTTTGTTGCCATTTAGTTATGTTTGTACCTGGGTGCTGGCTGGTTGTTTCCTGTTGTTTTTTCAGGCTGGGCTGGACGGCTGGGAGGAGCGCTCTCACCATCCCCACCTGTGTCCCATTATCAATCTGGCACCTGTTAAAGCCTGCTCCCTCCTGGCTTGCGGTGTCGGATTATTGTCTCACTACGGCCGAACGCGCATGCCAGTTGGATGTCAAGCCAGAGATCTCTACCCAGCCCAGCCTGCCACCGAGCCAGCCCGCAGCCCATATCCGAGCCTGCCTTCACGAGCACATACACGGGAACTTCGGAACACGGGAATCACTCGTCCCCCGAGCCTTGCACGGTTTCACCCGGACGCAAGACCTCCTTCCACCTCACCCGGACCCTGGTTCATTCTCCTCGCCTCCTGAGATCCTTATTTCCCCCCTCCCTTAATAAATCCCTTTTGATCTTCACCTTCTGTCTGCTGAAGTCAGAGTCAAGTTCTACTGGAGTAAAATTTAGGTAGCCGTGCTCCGTCATATCTGCACATGGCAGTGAAGAAAAGGATGATGAAATCAACTCTTTAAATCTGGTTACAGCATTCTCTGATACACACCTTCTATATGTAAAATTCTTCTCAGAAACTGTGTAGTCAAGTAATGTAAATTCAAAAGTTATTAAAAAATGGTCAGACAAGACAGGGTTATGAGGGAACACTGTTAACTGTTCACTCTCAATGCCATAAGTCAGCACAAGGTCAAGGGTATGATTAAGGCAGTGAGTAGGTCTGTGAACACTTTGAGAAAATCCAATATAGAATTAAAGTTAATATCTAGGCTGTCATTTTCAACATCTACATGAATATTAAAGTCACCCACTACAATGACTTTATCTGTACTCAGCACTAACTGGGATAAAAAATCTGAGAATTCAGCCAGAAACTCAGAATAAGGGCCAGGTGGACGATACACAACAACAAACACAAGAGGTTTTTGTGATTTCCACTTTGGGTGGGAAAAACTGAGAATCATAGATTCAAAAGAGCTAAAATTAATCTTGGGTCTACGACTGATTAGTAACCCTGATCTGAAGATAGCTGCCACTCCTCCTCCTCTGCCTGTGGTTGGAGGAACGTGAACATTTAAATAGTCAGAGGGAGTTGATTCATTAATGCTAACATGATCCTCCTGCTGCAGCCAGGTTTCTGTAAGACAAAATATATCAATATGATGATCACAAATCAAATCATTCACTAACAGAGACTTCCAAAGGAGAGATCTAATATTCAGCAAACCACATTTAATAGTTTGATGTTTTTGTTCAGTTAAAGTTTTTGTTGGAGGAGACTCCAGACATAGGCTACAGCTCTCATATAAAGTGCTGTTGGCCTCATTGGGATTTCCTCCTTCATGTGGACATAAAAAAGTTAATTTCCTGGCTGGATGTTGACTGTAGCAGAAGGCAGCTATTAAGCCTACTAATCAAACACAGAGTGACTTTATGACAAAATGATTTTTATAACAGGGGTTGATGGGTAAGTAGGGATAACAGTTTCTGGCTATAACAAGGACTACTGGCTTATAAAAGTTTATCTCTTCGCAGCGGAAATTACTGTTCGTGTGTCATTTATGTATTTATCATTTCGTGGGTCATTATGACGGCCGTAGAATTACGATGGATTGTAAGCTATCACCTAGTCTACTATATGACTCAGATTTATTGCATCCGAGTAGCGACAGCCAGAGACTACAAATAAATCAGTATGTAAATGTGATGTTGTCCACTTAGACTTAGACACAGTTTAGAAAAAAAACAAATCTTAGAAAAATGAAACGTTGCTAAACGCAGTTACTGAAAAAAAGTTCAAAGGCCAAAATCCATACAAGCACCCTCACAAGAATAATCTCAACTGATCACTTTTATTCCACAAACTAAATTAACTATTTTGTTCTTATTTTCAATTTGAAGTGTTTCTTCCTGCTTCTGTTAAAAAGAAAAATTGAAAATTAGATTCAATATTAACCAGTATTTGTAACCAGTTGTGTAAAATATCTGAGTCAATAGCATCTGAAAGGCCCTGAAATTTAACTTTTGAAAATGATGTTGATTTTGTATTGTCAGCATTATTTTTGGAAGTATTAAAACTAAATCGATCCTAATCACACATATAGACAAGGAAAAAATGTTTAAGATAATCTGCCACTTCTTAGTTTCACTTGTGATCAGAGTACATGTAAGTATAGTTAAACTGACTGTACAGATGTTAAATCTAGCTGTGTTTTTCATTAGAGCAGACTGTCAACCATGAGTAGACATGTAGTCTTAGTGGGTTGATTTCAATCACAATTTCTAATGAGTTTAGCGGTCTGGCAAAAGAAACTGAAAAATATCTGAATGAGAGTAGCTTTATGGGAATTCAGCCATATCTGTCACGTAGGGTGGGTTGCGATGGGCGTGGTGGAAATAGGACCCAGATGCAGATGTTTTCAAAAGTAAAACTTGATTTATTTAAACACAAAAACAACACAAAGCACGGCTGAGCCGGAATACAAAAATCTAACTATGACTGTGAGAAAAAGCTTGACTATGACAAAAACAAAACCTGACTGTGAACTACATGAGAAAAAACCTGACACTACATAACCTGACTTGACATGAGCCGAGGACTTCAGTGATGGTAAGGATCTGGCAAGGAAACATGGAACAACCTGGAGACTAAATACTGAGAGGAGTGATTGGTGATGGAGTGCAGCTGGGAAAAGAAACACAGGTGATGTGGATGAACATCACCTGTGTTTTCTTGGGCAAGAGAAGCTAAGCAAAACATGACCAAACTAAAGACTAAACTAGGAACTAAAAACATGACAAAACTAACAGATATGACAATATCAATATACCCTTTTATATCTTTTTTATAAAAACACATGCCATGTTGTTACAGTCTCTTCTTCCTCTACTGAACAGGAACTGTGGAGCATGCACAAAGTGCTAAGGCCAGTTAGAGTCAAGTTGAACTTATACACACAAAGATCATCCCTAATTAACCACATTATCTGGGTGTGTTAGTCCAGCTTTGAGTAATTTGATTTTTAAGGATTTTGATCAGAACAAAAGTTTGTTTGGTTCCACTGTCCTTTCACTTCTCTTGTTCACTCTCTTGCACACAAATGGTTAATTGGGAGTTAAAAATAGATGATTTTGGTTAGAACTGATGTACAAGGCAATTTAAATGTTACAAAATGCGTTCATAGGAAATGAAAAAAATACTTGGGTTTACACATTTGACTTTTAATGGGTTGAAGTTCCCATTATGGACAATGTCAAACACACAGCAACAGATATGTTGCCAGCTCACAATTTCCAATGATAAACTGTGACACTGCAGTGTGTTGGAAATGCGGACAAATTTTGTATGCATTCTGGTGAGACTGGGCTGAAAATGGGACTGTATCTTCATAACTGGTGCAGTCAGATCCCACAGTGATGTTAATAGTTCAAAGACTTTAACATTTATCTTTAACATAGACAACTTTCATTTTAAAATATTCTGAATTTGTCTTTGGCCCTCTCCAAATTATATCTGAAATGAATTCCAACCATGTTAATCACGGCCGCCTCATAATAGCCTAGTTATAACCTAATGCTTCCTCATCCCTCTGCACACATTCTAAATGTCTCTCTGGCATCTGAAGTGTGCCTTAGCAAATAGTTTTGCTTTTATGAATATGTGAAATCCTTGTTCCAGACGAAAAACTGATTATTTGCACCACTGTGTTCTTGTCTAAGAGGTTAGATTTATACAATAGATACTGTAATTTTCTGCTGCAGAGCTACACTAAAATCATTACAATTAAAGCCTTAATGGAGTGGTGCATTGTGCCCTGACAGTAAAAGAGCTGTTAAGAGCAGCACGCTCTCGAAAACAGGATGATTACTGGGACAAGAAAACATACAGGAGCTCTGTGCCATTTTTGGCCTCTGTCAACAAAAACATTTTACAGTAAAGGGATTTTAGAAAGTCTTTAACATGATTGTTCTGACTGTTTCACATATGTTTAAAAAACTGCAAGGACTGAAAATCAAAAAAACTTTTGGTTAATTTGAATGACAAAAAGAAAAAAAAGCAAGCAATAGTTTTCATGTTTCTGCAAGTAAACCTCATTGAATATAAAGTCTCTCCTAAACCTAGTTATTGTTTCGCTGCAGTGACTCTCTCCTTCCAAAGACCATTATGGTGTGGTGTAATTTGATCTAATGTTATTATCATTATTATCAAAATGTGAGTGTAAATGAAAATGTTTTACCTACAGGATCAACTCATCACCCATCACAACTGAACATATTATTTTTTTCAATGCTTGGAGAGGTGTGTGGTCATGTCGATACTTTTAGTTTTGTCCAACAAGGCCTTAATACATTAGTACACTTCTGAGACTTTATCACCAACCCACACAATAAGGTTGAAATAATTAAACTGATCTCAGTTCCTAGGCAAGTAAAACAAATCACTCGCAAAGGGCTGAGGACTAGTTTAGTACCACTGCATTAAGGATATCTGTCCTTGTCCACATTTTAGGGAGCATCTTAACAGGACCGAAAACTGACTTCCATGTCATCATACCACACTTGAAGAAAAAAACATGCTTGATCCAAAAACACCGGAAGATATGGTTGAAAAGTCTTTTATTAGAGAGGTATAGGGAAAACTGAGAGGTGGAGTGATGAGAGCTGAAAAGAGATGAGTCATACAAATGAAAAAATAGCGAACAACATGGAGTGTCCTTGAAGGTGCCCATGATCAATTGTTTTTCACACTTAAATGTTTCAGATCATCAAACAAATTTAAATATTAGACAAAGATAACACAAGTAAACACAAAATGCAATTTCTAAATGAAGATGTTTATTATTAAGGGGGAAAAATCCAAACCTACATGACTGTGTGAAAAAGTGATTGCCCCCTGAACCTAATAACTGTTTGGGCCACCCTTAGCAGCAGCAACTGCAATCAAGCGTTTGTAATAACTGGCAGTGAGTCTTTCACAGCACTGTGGAGCAATGTTGGCCCACTCATCTTTGCAGAATTAGGTTAACTTGTGTTATTTTTGTCTAATATTTTGTCTATTTTTTCTAAATCTGTCTGATGATCTGAAATATTTAAGTGTGACAAACATATAGGAAAAAATATGAAATCAGGAGGGGTGGCAAACACTTTTTCGCACCACTGTATACAGCTTAATAGAGCACAGGTCCAAAGACAACAACTTCAGTTTAGTCAGAATTTAGAAGCAGAAAATTCAGAGACCCTTGAAGGTCTTTGAGATATTGTTATGCACTGTCTCGGGGTGGCCAAGACACAACATAAAAATGACCCATCTTCCTCAGGTCTCAAGCAGTTACGAGACTTTAAGATCTAGTTTAGAAAAGCACTATATAAATACAGTCCTTACTATTGGGTGTCAGGTTACTCTTAAAGTATTCTTAACACTTCTTTTTGATATGTGCTTTCTAAGTTTTTTTGTGGTGACCAGTAAATACAAGCTCTGACAGTTTAAAAAAAAATTACATTGTCATCTGGTTGTCTGATCTTGTTTTGCATCAATATAAATGTCCAGTCAAATGGTGCCCTCTTGAAGTTGGCACCATCAACTCTGCAGGTTTTGACAAAGCAGAACACTTCCTCTGTGGACTGGTAAGCCTCATGTGTCACATCATTTAGATGATCTTAAGGAACTGAGTATTTATTTCACCTTTTGATTTGTACCTTTCATCTTCATAAAATTGTAATATGAAACATCTGTTTCTCTATAAGTAAGTTAATTCAATAAACATTTTTTTCTCCAGAATTTTGCAAACAATTTTACTAAGCAGCTTGTCACATCACTGCAGCTTTTGTTACGTACCCTTAACAGAGCTTAATTAATTTAAGTTTGCAAACATGCAGCCAACCCTGTAAGGCATGTCTGTATGAATGTTTTTTGTTTCTGGTACCACAACTCTTTCCCGTTTGCAACAGCAGGGTTCAAAGCTGTGTGGTCTTTGAAAAAAACTATATGAATATGAAAAGGCCACTGAAACACTGACTGAAACTCTTCACACATACTTTATCAAAGGGAATCATCATACAAGTTATCGTTATAGTTTTATAATTTTAGAATAAAAAAGAAAAATTAGTTTTTGTATGATGTTATTTTATCATTTCATCCAACAGCTGTGAATGAAGTGCAGGAATGCTGACTGCAGTAGCTTTTGATATAGGCACTCCCAAATCCCAAAATAATTTATTTCTGTTTTGTTGACCACTGGCCTTTTACACTTTACTGCAGTCAGGTTGTATTCATGTTGCACCTGAAATGGACACTTGCTCTAGAATACAGAATTCAAGTGCCTTATCTTAAGCTCTTGTTGTTTTCACAAACCTCTCTGTGAGTATTCATAAAACCTGAAGGACGTCTTGATTTTTTGGTGTCCTCTGATTAGAAATATTTACAGAAGAAAAGTTTATTATTTTAATCAGCACTTTCGTGCTGTGTGGCATTTATCGTATTCTGGTCTGTAGTTTGAGGCCGTCAAATTTATGCAACACTTCTGTTTGCTGATGTGAGTGTGTCATGAATATTCTCCAGTTTGCTGAGTAAGATAGCACCACCCATGACACACAGCAAGCGGTCTCTTTGCCAGTGGATAAAGTATGAACAGAATGTGAACTGTAATAAAAGACAAAAGTCTTCCTGTGCTGCTGTACAGTGCAGTTCCTAAACCACACTGATGTTTCCAGTGAGGATACACTTGTGTAGAATATCTTCTAGATGATGGTGGAGACTCTGAATCTGAAGGCATCTGGCAGTGAGGAACTCAGTGTTTGCGTCCCAGATGAGGCCCTTAGTGTTGTGGACACCAAGATACTTGAAGCCACTGAATCTGTCCACTGGGGTTCCATTGATCTAGTCCAGTGTTTCTCAATTCCGGTCCTCATGACCCATTGCCCTGCATGTTTTCAATGTTTCCCTCCTCCACCACACCTGATTCAAATGATCAGCTTGTCATCAAGCTCTGCAGTGGCCTGATAAGCAGCCATTCATTTGATGTGTGGTGGAGGAGGGAAACATCGAAAACATGCAGGGCAGATCTAGAGTGTGATGTGAGTGTTGTCCTCCCTTTGTCTCCAGAAGCCAGAAGTTTGGTATTGTTAATGTTCAAGGAGAGAAACCTAACCCCCTTAAATTACTTTACCAGGTTGTCCACCTCACTCCGGTAGGCCCTCTTGTTGTTCTTGGAGATGAGTCTCACTTCCACTGTGTCATCAGCAAACTTCAAAATGGGAGTTGGTGGTATGTCTGGCCACGCAGTCTGAGGTGTAGAGGGAGTACAAAAGGGAATTCAGCATTCAGCCATCTGGTCCCACCACCTGCCTGTAGTTAGTAGCCTTCAGAGCTCTCTTCACGTTGTGCTTTAAGAGTGTCAGTGGTGCTGGCTCAGCAGGGGAGTTAGGTGCAGCTTGCAGGTCAGCCACAGCAGTAGACTCCTTAAACTATGCAGAAAAAAGCAAGTCAGCCAGCTCTGGGTTGGTACTCCCTATGTTGTGTGGTTTGTAGTCTGTTATTACTGTAGTCTGTCCCATATGTGCCAGAAGTCATCATAATTCGACTCCAATTCGAAATTATGGAAATTCGACTCCAATTTGTCCCTGTAGCACTTAGTAGCCGCTTTCACAGCCTTCCTCGGAAGAAGCAGTCTTTTAGCATGACATGTCTCCTGAAGTGAGTCCCACATTGTACGCGGTGGTAGGTGCTTTGAAAGCATACTTTTTGTACTTTGGTTTTTGAGCAGCAAAATGAGTTGTTGCTATTGCAGATGGAGCATGACAAGTTGAAGCAGCAGGTTGATGTTGAGAAAGAATTAGCTTTGGAAAAATTAAGTATGCGACAAAGCAGGCTAGAATTGCGCTGGAGCATGAAAAGTTTACCCTAGTTAGAGAAGACAAAACTTAAACCTTAAAGCTGCTCAAGAACGAGCAGGTGATGTCTTGTCTTTAGGTGACAAGTCGTCTTTGCCTTTGGTTGTTGAGTTATTTAAGTCTTGCCCGTCAGTTTAATGAAAAGGATCCTGACATATTTTTTTCTTTGTTTGAAATGGTGGCTGATGCTAGGGGTTAGCCTGATGCCGATTGTACAGTCATGTTGTAGATTGTCTTAACTGTGAACTTTTTCATGTTTTGTTGCCTCACAACCTGGAATTAAAACGATTTGTTTGAAAGTTTGCACCATTTAATTTACAGAATGTGCCTACAACTTGGAAGATGTCTCTTTTTTTTATTGTGAAGCAAAGAACAAATTGAACAAAATAACAAAACTTCAGCGTACATAACTGTTCACACCACTAAAGTCAGTACTTTGTAGAGCCACCTTTTGCGGCAATTACAGCTGCGAGTCACTTTGGATGGTAAATGGAATTGTACTTGTATAGCGCTTTTCTAGTCTAACTGACCACTCAAAGCGCTTCACTACATGCCGCATTCACCCCACTCACACACATTCATACAGCACGTCTTAAGATACTTAACTACGTGCTTTTTCTAATCATTCATACAGCAGGGAGGCCATTCATACCGGGAGGCAACGTGGGGTTCAGTAAGACACTGACTCTTAGACATGTAGACATGTAGTCCCTATGAGCTTGCCACATCTTGCCACTGGGATTTTTGCCCATTCCTCAAGGCAAAACTGCTCCAGCTCATTCATGTTGGATGGTTTTCGCTTGTCAACAGGAATCTTCAAGTCTAATCACAGATACTCAATTGGAGGTCTGGACTTTGACTCAGCCATACCATCCATCCATTTCTATATCCACTTAATCCGTCGGTCGGGTTACATGGGGAATGGAGCCTATCCCAGCGGTCATTGGGCAAGAGGCTGGGTACACCCTGGACAGGTCGCCAGTCCATCACAGGGCCACTCGGCCATTCCAACACATTTAATTCAGTTTCAATTCAATTCAGTTTTATTTATACCGCGCCAAATTACAATAAATATCATCTCAAGGCACTGAAATAATACAGTTCAATTCAAGCCAATTGGAATTCAATTAATTGTAATCATAATCCAATGAAATCCAATTCATTCATATAGAGCCAATTCAAAAACAATATCCTAGATAAGGACACAAACTGATTGCACTGAAACTTCTCTTAAGTCCAATCTCCCGTCCAGCGTATGCCTGAGGCGACTGTGGAAAGGAACGACTCCCTTTTAACAGGAAGAAACCTCTGGCAGAACCAGACCCATCCGCCTCGACCAGCTGGGGTTTGAGAAGACAGAAAAGAGGGGGGAAAACACCATTCAAAGGATACTTGTTGGAACAGGGAAACACAAGTTAATAACCACAATAATGTCACATGTACATAAAATCATTTGAGAAATTAAACAGGGGGAAAAAGAGAGCAAAGTGAGGAAAGGTGTGACAGATGAGGTCCCCCAGCAGTCTAAGCCTATAGCAGCTTAACTATGGGATGTTTCAGGATTACCTGAGCCATCCCTAACTATAAACTTAATCAAAAAGGAAAGTTTTAAGCCTAATCTTAAAAGTGGAAAGGATGTCTGCTTCCCGGACATTTACTGGCAGCTTATTCCACAAGAGAGGGGCCTGATAACTGAAGGCTCTGCCTCCCATTCTACTTTTAGAAACTCTGGGAACAACAAGTAAACCTGCAGTTTGGGAGCGAAGTGCTCTGTTAGGAAAATACCTTACAATGAGATCTTTAAGATATGATGGAGCTCGGTTATTAAGAGCTTTATATGTGAGGAGAAGAATCTTAAATTCTATTCTGAATTTAACAGGAAGCCAATGAAGACAAGCTAAAACTGGAGAAACATGATCTCTCCTGTTTTTCTCTCCTGGAGGCTTTTCAGAGAATATGTGGGACAGCCCAATAATAAGGAATTACAGTAGTCCAGTCTTGAAGTAACAAATTCATGCAACTAGTTTCTCCGCATCACCCTGAGACAGGATATTCCTGATTTTAGCCATATTACGAAGGTGAAAGAAAGCTGTTCAATTAACCTGTTTTATATGTGCGTCAAATGATAAATTAAAAAATAACTCCAAGGTTCCTCACTGTAGAACTAGAAGCCAAGGAAATACCATCTAGAGTAACTATATAACTAGACAATTTCTCCCTGAAGTGCTCAGGTCCAAAGAGAACAACTTCAGTTTTGTCTGAATTTAGAAGCAGACAGTTTTGAGTCATCCAGGTCTTTATGTCTTTAATACATGTTTGTAGTCTGACCAACCTATTGGTTTCATCTGGTTTCATAGATAAGTACAGCTGAGTATCATCAGCATAACAAGGGAAGTTTATGCCACGCTGTCTAATAATGTTACCTAATGGAAGCTTGTATAAATTAAAAAGAATTGGTCCAAGCACAGAACCCTGAGGAACCCCATGACTTACTCCGATGTGTGAGGACGATTCTTCATTTACAAGAACAAACTGGAATCTATCAGATAAATATGACTTATACCAGCCTTATGCAGTCCCAATAACATGTTCAAGTCTCTGTAACAGAATGCTGTGATCGATCGTATCAAATGCAGCACTGAGATCCAAAAGGACAAGCACAGACACAAGTCCACTCTCAGAGGCTAAGAGGAGATCATTGGTAACTTTCACCAGTGCTGTTTCTGTGCTATGATGCACTCTGAATCCTGACTGAAACTCTTCAAACAGATTATTTATGTCACAATTTACGTTCTGTTTCATGTCTTGTTTTGTCATTTCCTGTTTCAATGCTAACTTTTCCCTCTCGTTCCAGGTATCTTGCCCTTCCTCCCGTGTCACGCATCTGATTACCTTCCCTGATTCCCAAAGTGTTTCCACCTGTTCCCCTTGGTCCCTCATGTTCTCAAATAGTCTGCGTCTCCCTTTGTCCTGTGCCAGTATGTTGCATTCTGTTTCGACCTACATTACTCGCCTCATGAGTCATACTCTTGCCTCGAGCCTGCAGTCGAGTGACTCTCCTGCAGAGCACATTTATTTGTAAATCATTCATAGTCATAGTTTATGTATTTATTAAATCCACGTTAAGTGTTTCATAGCTTTGTTTTTTTTCTTCCGTTTTTGGAGAGTTTTGATTTGTAACTTTTTTGAAAGATCATGTGCGCCACCGTTAAAGGTGTGTTTTATGTTCACAGTTAACGTTCCATAGTGCCTCGGATTTTTAGAGAGCGTCTTTTGTTTGAATCCACCTCACTAGGAGAGCGTGAGTTTATTTGGTTATCGTTTCATAGCATTTCTGTTTTCATTTGCTCTGTAAGGAGATCCTCATCCTGCCTTGCCTTGCTGTGCTGTGTTTATTAAATAAACATTTTGCATCTGAACCGACCTTGCAATTGTGTCCTGTCTCCTGAGGCCGTGATAATTATGTGTAAATGATCACAAAGTTGAGCTGCAACTACTTTTTCAAGAACTTTAGACAAAAAAGTGAGATTGGATATAGGTCGATAATTAGCCAACACTTCTGAATCAAGAGTAGGTTTTTTAAGTAAAGGTTTAATTACAGCAACCTTAAAAGTCTGAGGTACATATCCTGTCAACAAAGACAGATTGATCAAATCCAATATGGAAGTGTCAATTAAGGGGAAAACATCGTTGAACAGTCTGGTTGGGATTGGGTCTATAATACAAGTTGATGGTTTAGAAGAGGCTATTGTTGTTGTTAGCTCAGAGAGATAAACTGGGCAGAAGTCGTCTAAATACAAATCAGGTTCTAAAGATACTTCTAAAGCTGCTCTACTTGATGATACATCAGTGATAATAGTGGGAAGGATTCCACCAATCTTCTCTCTGATAGAAACAATTTTATTGATAAAGAATCTCATGAAATCATCACTGCTGAGAGTTAAAGGAATACATGGCTCAACAGAGCTCGGATTCTTTGTCATCCTAGCAACAGTGCCGAAAAGAAACGTGGGATTATTCTTATTCTCTTCTATCAATAATGAATAATAAGCAGTTCTAGCTTTACGAAGGGCTTTCTTATACGTTATTAAACTATCTTTTCAGACTAATTGAGACTTTTCTAAATTTACACATGCTTATAGCGCCACCTACTGGTGGCCAAATAAGTCACTTATAACTTCTCCATACATTGCCAGAACGCATACATATGACCAAACTTACACATGCTTATAGCGCCACATACTGGTGGCCATAACGTAATTTTTATGTCTGGCAGTACTATGCATGACTGGGATTCTCACATCCTGCTCTACACTTGACGGACGGCTGTGCTGTGCGGTGCACCTCGGATGGAGGCCAACACCTACCCCGACGTGCGCAGGGGTGCTCAGGCCCGGTCAGTGCTGCTTGCAGCCCTGGTTATTATTATCATTGTTGTTTGCGAAACCTGCTCCAAACCACGCCAATTTTGGGAGGAATGCCAGTCGTAGGGGGAAATGGTGCAATTTGGCATTCGCCAACTTTGGCGGCATAAAGTGGCTCTGTAGCGCCCCTTACAACATTGCAATAATGCCAAACGAATGGGGTCATTTTGCCGTACCCTGACGAAACTCGGTACACGCATTCATCATGCCCAGATGCACAAAAAAGCCTATGGACACCATGGTGCCAGGTCCACAGGAAGTCGACCATTTTGAGTGGAACATGCGTTTTGGCGCCATTTTTGCCCGTTTCCACACCTCGCATTTGATCAAACTCCTCCTACACATTTCATGTTACATGCTTCAAACTTGGTCAGGTTACTCTTAACCTATGGGGGATAAAAAATCTTGCAAAGCTTTCTCAAACCTTAAAGGATGTGGCTGTGGCAACACCTCAAAGTTTGACAACTTGCCACTACTCACCACTAGACGCAAAGTCACTCAACTTTTGCATTGTCCAATCTTCACTAAACATCATAGACTTGCAGGGGACTCTGCCCTGACTGCATACATATGTGCATACTGACACTCAGCTATAGCGCCACCTACAGGTGGTTTGAACTGTGTGAAAATCCGGTAAAAATTGTGGGAGAAACGCAGCCTCATCTTGTTTCGTCCTGACTCTGGGCACTAGCAGGAGACCCCTCCGTGAGGTTCTCAGAGTCTGAGTTGGTTCATATGGCTCTAACATGTCAGAGATGTACTTTGGCGCTAGATCATGAAGAGACGAGCAGAAGTACACGAGCAGAACTGTTTTAAAGTCTATTCTCTGAGCGACAGGAAGCCAGTGCAGAGACCTAAGCACTGGGCTAATATGGCCGTATTTCCTGGTTCTTGTGAGGACTTGAGCAGCAGCGTTCTGGGTGTACTGCAGCTGTCTTACAGCCCTTTTACAGTGAGCAGGCCATTACAGAAGTCTAACCTGTACATTTTTTAAAGCATTTGGAAATGTTCCAATCTGGAGTGAGATGTTAACTAGATGAACAAGTTGTGGTAACAAACTGCTCAGCACAGACTTTAGAAATCTAGTGGGCAACTCATCAAGGCAGCTTAGTCTTTCTAAGTCTGGTTTAGACACTATTCCTTTGATTCTGGCAATGTTTTTTAGATGGTAAAAAGCTACTGATGTTATTGATTTAATCTGACTGTTAAAGTTCAGGTCTGAGTCCAATATTACCCCTAGATTTCTAACTTGATTATTAGGTTTTAGAGAGAGAGGCTCAAGGTGACTGATAACAATTTCTCTTTTTTCTGTGGGCCACAGACAATGATTTCAGTTTTGTCTGAGTTCAGCTGGAGAAGATTGTTTTGCATTCACACACTGATCTGTTCAATGCAGAGACACAATGTATCTACAGGCCTGTGTTCTCCTGCCGTCAATGACACATAGATCTGAGTGTCATCTGCATAGTTGTGGTAGGACACATTATAGCTGCGTATTAGTTGGCCTAATGGGAACATGTACAGATTGAACAATAGGGGTCCCGGGATAGACCCCTGGGGAACCCCACAGGTCATAGCTATTTGGTCTGAGACACAGTTACCAATTTCAACAAAATACTTCCTGTCCTCGAGATAGGACTTGAACCAGTTTAAATCACTACCAGAGATTCCTACCCAGTCTTCTAACCTCTGTAATAAGATTGCATGGTCAACTGTGTCAGGGGCAGCACTCAGGTCCAGCAGAACTAAGACTGAGACTTTGCCTGCGTCTGTGTTCAGGCGGGTATCGTTTGTCACCTTGAGCAGAGCTGTCTCAGTGCTGTGGTGGGGCCTGAAACCTTATTGGAGAGTATCAAAAGCATTGTTAGTCAGGAGAACGTCAGAAAGCTGTTGGTATACAACTTTTCCAGGATTTTGCCTAAGAATGACAGGTTTGTTATAGACCGGCAGTTGTTCGGTACTGTGGCATCAAGATTGCTCTTCTTTAGAAGAGGCTCAATGACAGCAGTTTTTAAGGCCTTTGGAAATGTTCCAGTCTGAAGTGAGATGTTAACTAGATGAGCGAGTTGTGTTAAAAAACTGCTCAGCACAGACTTAGAAATCTAGTGGGCAACACATCAAGGCAGCATGTTGATGAACTCAGACTGCAGATGATCTCTTCGACTGTTTTGTCAGTAACAGGTGAGAATGTGTCAGCTCTAGGTGTGTAGCTGGCTGCAGAATAGTTGTTTGTGTTGTGGAAATTATTGCATTTTTAATACCTTGAACTTTGTCATGAAAGAATATTGCAAACTCATTACACTTAGATGTAGAAATGAGTTCTAAAGGCAGTGAAACTGGAGGGTTTGTTAATCTGTTTACTGTGGCAAAAAGGACACGAGAGTTGTTACTGCAGTTTTTGATGATTTCAGAAAAATAACTCTCCCTTGTTCTACGCAAAGTCTGGTTGAACACACATAGCTTTTCTTTATAAACCTCATAATGAATCTGGAGTTTAGACTTGCGCAATTTCCGTTCGGCTCTCCAGCACTCCCTTTTCTGTGCCCTGACCGACTCTTCTCTTCTCCATGGCACCTTTTAACCATTCTAACCTTGACAAGAGCAATGGTATGCAAAACATTTAAGAGACTTGATATATAAGAATTCAACAGATCATCAACATTAGAACACGGGATGTTCTCAAACCTTTCATAAACTGTGTCCCTGTTCTGTCATTAATGAGTCTTCACCGAACAACTGCAGAACCAACTGTTGGTTTGGGTGTAACAGACAGGTCGAAAAAAAGACAGAAATGATCAGATAAAGCTACATCGATGACATCCACATGTGAGATAACAACACCCTTTGAAATTAGCACATCAAGAATATGCCCTCTGCTGTGGGTGGGCTCAATCACATGCTGAGTTAGACCAAACTTTTCAAGGACAGCAATGAGTTCTTTAGCGTGCTTATCTTGGGCTACATCCAAATACACATTCAAGTCCCCTGAGGGTGAAGACATAGCAGGTGGGTCCCAGGACTGTGGTGAGGGCCGTGGTGAAGGCGATGGAGGAGCTGCTGAATCCTGTTTTCGGGATGCTGGAGGTGCTGCTGTGGCTGCAGTGGTTGAATCCTTTGCTGGGTCCTTGAGTGGTAAGGCAGGAGCTCTTCTCTCGCTCCTCTAGTCTCTCGGCGGCAGCACGGGACCCGGTCCTGGCCCATTCTGATTCCTCAGAGCGTGGAGGAGATTATCCGTCAGTTGTCTCATTCCACCTCTGTTCAGTTTTGGGCCTTTTCCTTTAAACAGATCATCTCTTTGCCAGAAAAGATTAAAGTTCTCAATGAAATGCAGTCCTCTGGACTCACAGACTTTGGACAGCCACGTGTTCAACTGAAGCAGCCGGCTGAATTAGTTTATCCTCCTGTCGATATTTGGGAGAGGTCCACTAATGAACGTCGGTATCGCCACTTTATCAAGACTCTCAAATAGTCTTTTTTTAAGATTTTAGACTGATTCTCTCCAATGTCCACTGCACCCATGTGCACAATCAGCTGTTTCACCCCTTGGTGTTTTGCCAGTACCTCAGGTAGTCGTTTTATGATGTCAGAGACAGTGGCACTTTCTATTCTGTTTATGTTTATGTTAGATATGGCGCCGTCTCCAAGCACAAGAATATCTTTGATCTTGACACACAGCACAGTTTTTCCGTCCATCTGCTGCTTTGTACTGTCTCTCTGTCTGTTACACTCTGACAGTGTTAAAAATCTGTTTGTTAACTTTATTTTGGGTGATGTTACATATCCTCCATTGATACCAACAGCTGTGGACGTTTCTTCGGCTCAGCATCAAGTCCATTATAAGTGTCTTTACAGATTCTTGGAAAAGACAAAGTATTATTTAGCTTTAAGTTGTAAATAGCAGTTTTTTCACCATTTTCTTTGGAAGTAAACATGGACTACCACTGGATTCCATTGGGAGCGTTTCATGAAGTCCCATTTCCGTTTCTAAGGCAAAAATCCTTTCTTGTAGTGCACAGATTTCTTGTTGATATATCCAACAGTTTTTACAGGGCTTGTTGAAAGGATTGTAGTCGGTGGCTTGTCAGATAAGTTGTAAAAAAAGTAATGAAAATTATTTAAAAAGTCTTGGTTCACTTAAAAGAAAAAGAATAAAATTATGTAGTAGGATAGTGCAAAAACGGATAGTGTTGAATCATTACATCGCTGTAATGCCAAGTACAAATTTTAAATATATTTTATTTCAGTTAATGATACACTGTTATTACGCAACTACTCTTACTAACTTTTTAATGCCATTTAATGGAATATTCCATTCATTGACTCCCCCATAGAGGCTCGCCTGGTAAAAGAAGGTGTTAACTGTCTACAACAAGAGCTGGCTCAATTCGCCTCGGCAGGCTGAAAAGTGTTACTTTTCACTGCCTTTGTTATTTTTTTGGTATTAAACATGCCTTTTTGTGTGGTACAGTTGCATTTTATTCACTGGATAATTTGACATGTTTTACTTAGTAATGTTGTGGAATTTATATGGTACAAATGAACTAAACTGCATAGACAATGGAATATTCTATTACAAAGGATTTAGTAAGAACATATCAATATTATGGAAACAAGCAAGGCTTCCTTTTACAGTACAGTTTCAGCGTACATGTTGCATAAGTTCTAAAACCATTTGCAAGAACGTACCCAATATTTAAAAAGATATACTGGGCCACGACACCAGAGGAAAACCGTTCCTGCAGAGGATGATTACAGATAAATATGGGCAAAACTTTACAACTAGAATAGAAACAATTCCATATTTTATACAATTATATCTGAGTAATTACCAACCTAACCCTGTCAACTACATGGTACTCAGTTGAAAAGATGGGCAGTAGTGAAGATTTTTTTCTTAGTGTTTCAGTTGTAGTTTCTCAGTATTTACCTACTTGTTACCAGCAGTAATTACCCAATAATACACTGTAATTGCGATTTTTATTTTTTTTTCTTCCTGGAAAATATTTTGTACTTCGGCTGTAGTTTCCCTGTATTTACCTTCATTTACAAGTGTAACATACACAAGAACAGTCTATGTTTTACCTTATATTTACCGGGTTAATACCTGGTAATTAGCGCACTGTAAAATATTTCACCAGACAAATATTTTGTACTTCAGCTGTAGTTTCAGAGTATTTACCTTCTTATACTGGTGGTAATTACACAAGAAGAGGCTATGAATTACCAGGTATTTACCTGGTAAATACCCGGTAATTAGGGGACTGTAAAAGGAAGAGAGGGTTACCCTCTGATGTTGTATATTTGTGTATTTTGTATGCATTAGGATTGGTCTCTATGATAGGAAGGGTCAGTCAGTGTAACAGTAATCAGGAGACTAATGTGAATAGGCAGCAGTGAGAATAGAGTCTATCTTCTGAGTGACACCTTCATGAAAAAAACATGACATTTCATCTGAGCATGTTTCTGTTAGTTACCACAGGGACTTACTGCAGCAGAGTGCCCACCAGTGACACTCACCAAACCAATTCACATACATATTCAAGCTTCAGAGCTCGACAATGATATGACACAACATGTTAGCTTTGGTTTTATTTTTTTCCCCTCCTTTCAGTTACAATGATGGCATTTGGATTGTGTTATCACACATCTCTTATCACAGAAACCAGGAGAGTTTCATAGCAATATACCACAAGAAGGATTTTTAAAAGACATTGACATGCAGTGTTCTTTGGAAGAGTATGTCATGTGAGTCTCTCTTTTTTTTTTTAAAAGATGAAGATTGATTATGAAAAACATTTCAGGTTAAAATGAATCAATTAGATCATAAATAACTGAAAGCATAAAAAAATCATTCAATTAAATTGGGTACATAAGCCAAATTACACCACATGTTAAATATTTCTTTCAGGAATGCATTCAAATGGTAAAACAAAAAACATCTTCATTAAGAAACTATGAACAAAATGTCATAACATTTGTAGTTGCAGTGGACCTCTGAAGATGAAAAATTGTGGCTGGTTTCTGAGAAGAATTCTACATATAGAAGGTGTCTATCAGAGAATGCTGTAACCAGATTTAAAGAGTTGATTTCATCATCCTTTTCTTCACTGCCATGTGCTGATATGACAGAGGACGGCTACCTAAATTTTACTCCAGTAGAACTTGACTCTCTTGTTGACAGCACTATAGCTTCAATATGTACAACACTGGACAATGTTGCCCCTCTGAAAAGGAAGGTAATCAGTCAGAAGAGGTTGGCTCCTTGATATAATTCACAGCTGCGTTAAAGCAGACTGCAAGAAAGCTGGAGAGACAGTGGCGTTCCTCTAATTTAGAAGAGTCTCAATTAGTCTGGAAAGATAGTTTAATAACGTATAAGAAAGCACTTCGTAAAGCTAGAACTGCTTATTATTCATTATTGATAGAAGAGAATAAGAATAATCCCAGGTTTCTTTTCAGCACTGTTGCCAGGCTGACAAAGAGTCCGAGCTCTGTTGAGCCATGTATTCCTTTAACTCTCAGCAGTGAAGATTTCATGAGATTCTTCATCAATAAAATTGTTTCTATCAGAGAGAAGATTAATGGAATCCTTCCCTTTATTATGACTGATGTATCATCAAGTAGAGCAGCTTTAGAAGTATCTTTCGAACCTGAATTGTATTTAGACAGCTTCTGTCCAGTTGATCTTTCTGTGCTAACAACAGCAATAGCCTCTTCTAAACCATCAACTTGTATGTTAGACCCAATCCCAACCAGACTGTTCAAGGAGGTTTTCCCCTTAATTGACACTTCCATATTGGATTTGATCAATCGGTCTTTGTTGATAGGATATGTACCTCAGACTTTTAAGGTTGCTGTAATTAAACCTTTACTTAAAAAACCTACTCTTGATTCAGAAGTGTTGGCTAATTATCGACCTATATCCAATCTCCCTTTTTTGTCTAAAGTTCTTGAAAAAATAGTGATCATTTACATAGAAATAATCTGTTTGAAGAGTTTCAGTCAGGATTCAGAGTGCATCATAGCACAGAAACAGCACTGGTGAAAGTTACCAATGATCTCCTGTTAGCCTCTGATAGTGGACTTGTTTCTGTGCTTGTCCTGTTGGATCTCAGTGCTGCATTTGATACGATCGATCACAGCATTCTGTTACAGAGACTTGAACATGTTATTGGGATTAAAGGAACTGCATTAGGCTGGTTTAAGTCATATTTATCTGATAGATTCCAGTTTGTTCTTGTAAATGAAGAATCTTCCTCACACGTTGAAGTAAGTCATGGAGTTCCTCAGGGTTCTGTGCTTGGACCGATTCTTTTTACTTTATACATGCTTCCATTAGGTAACATTATCAGACAGCATGGCATAAATTTCCATTGTTATGCTGATGATACTCAGCTGTACTTATCTATGAAACCAGATGAAACCAACAGGTTGGTCAGACTACAAGCCTGTCTTAAAGACATAAAGACCTGGATGACTCAGAACTGTCTGCTTTTAAATTCAGATAAAACTGAAGTTGTTCTCTTTGGACCTGAGCGCTTCAGGGAGAAATTTTCTAGTTATATAGTAACTCTAGATGGTATTTCCTTGGCTTCTAGTTCTACAGTGAGGAACCTTGGAGTTATTTTTGACCAGAATTTATCATTTGACGCACATATAAAACTGGTTTCTAGGACTGCCTTCTTTCACCTTCGTAATATTGCTAAAATCAGGAACATCCTGTCTCAGGGTGATGCAGAGAAACTAGTTCATGCATTTGTTACTTCAAGACTGGACTACTGTAATTCCTTATTATTGGGCTGTCCCACATATTCTCTGAAAAGCCTCCAGCTGATCCAAAATGCTGCAGCCAGAGTTCTGATGAGAACTAACAGGAGAGATCATGTTTCTCAAGTTTTAGCTTCTCTTCATTGGCTCCCTGTTAAATTCAGAATAGAATTTAAGATTCTTCTTCTCACATATAAAGCTCTTAATGACCGAGCTCCATCATATCTTAAAGATTTAATTGTAAGGTATTTTCCTAACAGAGCACTTCGCTCCCAAACTGCAGGTTTACTTGTTGTTCCCAGAGTTTCTAAAAGTAGAATGGGAGGTAGAGCCTTCAGTTATCAGGCCCCTCTCTTGTGGAATAAGCTGCCAGTAAATGTCCGGGAAGCAGACACCCTTTCCACTTTTAAGATTAGGCTTAAAACTTTCCTTTTTGATAAAGCTTATAGTTAGGGATGGCTCAGGTAATCCTGAAACATCCCATAGTTAAGCTGCTATAGGCTTAGACTGCTGGGGGACCTCATCTGTCACACCTTTCCTCACTTTGCTCTCTTTTTCCCCCTGTTTAATTTCACAATTGATTTTATGTACATGTGACATTATTGTGGTTATTAACGTATGTTTTCCTGTTCCAACAGATATCCTTTGAATGGCATTATGGTGTTTTTCCCCCCTCTTTTCCCTCTTTTCTGTCTTCTCAAACCCCAGCTGGTCGAGGCGGATGGCCACCCTTCCTGAGTCTGGTTCTGCCAGAGGTTTCTTCCTGTTAAAAGGGAGTCGTTCCTTTCCACAGTCGCCACAGGCACGCTCAGGACGGGAGATTGGACTGAAGACAAGTTTCGGTGCAATCTGTTGGTTTCCTTAGCTAGGATATTAATTTTTTGAATTGGCTCTATATGAATTAATTGGATTATGATTACAATGAATTGAATTCCAATTGGCTTGAATTGGACTATATTACTTAAGTGCCTTGAGATGACAATTGTTGTAATCTGGCGCTATATAAATAAAATTGAATTGAATTGAAAATTGAATAGATAGAATGCCATTGATGATCAATGAGCTCTGATATAGAACCTTTAACCTAATCAAGAGTCTTCAAAGTACTTTTGTTTATCAGTCACCCATTTACATAAATGCATATACAGTGTTACTAATCATGTATGCAATAATCATCCATAAAATTAAATCAGTCAAACAGTCTGCAGTGTTCATCTGGGGCCTCATGTACAAAGGGTGTTTACGCACAAAAAAGTGGCATACGCACTTTTTCACATCAACGATCAGATGTATCAAGAGCAAAATGACCGTGGAAATGTGCGGTGCCTCACGTCAACTTCAGGGCTGGCGTACACACTTTTCTACAGCTATTGATTCTTTGGCGACGCTTATAGGTGGTGTTGGGAAACTGTTATGATTGATAAATGTGAACACAATTTGTCCTCAGACTGGGTGATGTGCACATTTGAGACACATGAACAATTAACACTGATGAACAATTAACACACCCATGTGTCTGCAATTACACAAGTGGATATAAAAGCATGCGCAAATGGCTGCTTTAGCGGTATTGGAAGACATTGTAAATGGTGTAATTGGAAAAGACCATGGGTTAAGAGACAGAAAGGATTTGCTGACACATGATGACAACTGGCTCATCAGCCGGTTTGAGGGCAATCCTCCTGGAACTGTGTGCAGAGCTGCGGCTGGCACTGGAGCACAACACAGTGAGGAGCCATGCACTGTTTGTGCCACAGGTGATGTGCACACTGGGGTTTAAGCAACCGGGGCATTCCAGAGGGAGCTGGCTAACCGCACTGCATAAAGTGTGAAATGTCTTAATCAGCCTCACCTTTTCCCCGGCGCACTTCTGCACTAGTTACTGTATGAACACATTTGTTGTTGTTTGAGTTACACGAATATAGGTATTTACCTTGGGGGTAATCAGAGTCACTCACACTCTCACACCTACCACCCCTGAGAGAGCAGTGTCACCCATAGTTGTGCCGACTCTCTGTTCAAACAGCCTCCCCCGCCTGTTTTAGCCACACTTTGGCAGTGGGCAGCCAGTCTCCGCTTCACATCCACCCTAATATCGGACCACATTCACCTCTGCTTGTGTGCGTCTAATACTAATGTTCCCATCCTCCATCACCACAGTCATAGTTCATGTCGGAACAAACAATGGTGCACATTAACAGCCCCACATTAAATCACTCTGGCGAACAAACAGTTAAGAACAAACATTGTATAAGAACAAACAGTTCTTATAATCTTATCAGTGTGAACATTCAGTCTAATACACAACTGGTCAAGCTGAAAGCCTGCTCGGTACTTCCTCGGTACTTCCACTGAAAACACTTCTGGATGAACATAGCTCTTTTTCCTCATCTTCTCAGATATGGGGTGAATCTGAGTCTGCAGCCGCTGAACTGGGTTCCAAGGTCTACCACTACTCAAGTCCAGTTTTCATCAGGCAAAAACAAAACTTTTATTCTAAGTGATTTTATTTAACTTCCTATGGATTGAGCGTTGGTGAATCCAGCACTTTTTCTAAACTTTTACAGACTTGTTCATTTTTTTAGGAGGAGGAGGAATAGTAACTGTTTCTTGACATCTCTTGATGTCAACTTCCTTCATTAGTTTTGAACTGATTGTGTTCGAGTTTGGTGGTACTCACCTAGTACTGTGTGCAGTAATCTACTGACCACCTGAATATGATAGATAATTCATTCATAACTTATCTGATTTCTTGGTGTCCTAATTGTTGGAGATTTTAATATTCATGTCTGTTGCTTTGATAAGCTGCTAGTCTTTTAATCTTGTACAGTGTGTTACTGGTCCTACACATCAACACAGGCATACACTTGACATGGTTTTATCATGTGGTTTGTCGGTTTTAATGTTGACATTGCTCATGCTGTGTTTTCTGATCACAATCATATTTAATTTGATATCTTTCATCCTTGCTGATGTAAACCTGTTGATCCTGCCAGGTGCTGTCGTATGTTTAACCTGTCCACTGCTGTGTTTACCACTGCTTTTGATGATAATGTCGACGTCAACCTGGACGTTTTATTACTGAGGAAGTGACATTGCAGTTTTATGATGTCTGTATAAAAAAAATCTTGATGTGACTAAACTTGACACAAACTAAAAACCAAGCTCTCAAAACCTACACCTGGTTAAATGATGTACTGTTAGACATGAGTGCAGAAGGAAAAAAGATAAATTGTACGTATCTTCTGACATAATCAGGGAATGATACCAGGCAGTGTTACCAGAGTACTGTAAAGACTGAGAAAAACAAATATTTCTCTAATATTGTCTCTACTAACTCATAAAACCTGTGTTCTTTTTAACTAACAGTCAGGCCATTTTTGCCTGCAACTCCTAAAAAAAGCATACCCAAAGTAAATTGAAAGCTATTCTTGAACCACTTGGAGTAGAGGGCTGGTTAAGGTCTCTTTTGAAAGAGAAAACTCTGAATTTTCACCCATAACAGTTAGAAATCTCGGTAAGTGCTACTGTCACAGAGTAATATGAGCTTGAAAGAGATGGATTTTTATCTCCATCCATCCCTCCATCATCTACCGCTTCTCTGGGGATCAGGTCACAGGGGCAGCAGTTTGAGCAGAGAAACCCAGGCGTCCCTGTCCCCGGCCACTTCCTCCAGCTCTTCCAGGGGGACCCCGAGGCGACCTTGAAGGTGTCACTCAGGCCACCTCATCAGGGAGGCGTCCAGGAGGCATCCTAACCAGATGCCCGAGCCACCTCATCTGGCTCCTCTCGATGCGGAGGAGCAGCGGCTCTACTCCAAGCCCCTCCCGGATGACCGAGCTTCTCACCCTATCTCTAAGGAAGAGCCCAGACACCCAGCGGAGGAAGCCCATTTCGGCCGCTTGTATTGGCAATCTCATTCTTTCGGTCACTACCCACAGCTCGTGACCATAAGTGAGGGTAGGATCATATATTGACCGGAAATCTCCTTCTTCACAACGATGGGTACAGAGCAACATTACGGACGCCGCACCAACCTGCCTGTCAGTCTCCATTCCATTCGTCCCTCACTCATGAACAAGACCCCAAGATACTTGAACTCCTCCACTTGGGGAAGGGACTCATTTGGAGGTGCTGATTGTCATTCCAGCTGCTTCACACTCGGCTGTGGACCACTCCAGTGAGAGCTGAAGGTCATGGCCTGACGACGCTAGCAGAACCACATCACTCGCAAAAACCACACTGCACCTCCTGAATCTGAGATTTGACTATCCGATGGATCCTCAAATAGACCTTACCAGGGAGGCTGATTAGTGTGATCCCTCTGTAGTTGGAACACACCCCCCTCTTTAAAAAGGGGGACCACCACCACCCCGATCTCCCAGTCCGGAGGCACTGTCCCCGATGTCCACGTGATGTTGCAGAGACATGTCAACCAAGACAGCCCTATAACATCCAGAGTCCTGAGAAAGTCAGGACGGACCTCATCCACCCCTGGGGCCTTGCCATCGAGGAGCTTTTTGACCACCTCGGCAACCTCAGCCCCAGAAATGGGAGGCCCCATCTCCGAGTTCTCCGACTCTGCTTCCTCTGAATGTGTGTCGGTAGGATTGAGGAGGTCCTTGAAGTATTCCCCCCACCTGCCTTAGTTGAGGTCAGGAGAGCCCCATCCCCAGCATACACGGTGTTGATGGTGCGCCGCCCGTCTTAAAAGTGACTTTAGCATAGGGGGCGGCTGCGGACTGAAAAACACAATGGGACTACAGCCTGAAGTCTTACCTAGTCCCACTTCCAATTTGACAGTAACACAACAAAAAATTTGTATTTTGTTCAGATTTTCTAAGGATAGGACCAGGTGTGCCAAAGCTGTGCCATTTGGAGAGCCTTGGGAAAGAAGGCTGCCATTCCTGAACGCTTCAGCATACAGTCATGAACTTGGGCTCTAATGAAAGGTTACACTTGGGACTACTGTCTTATCCCACATCCAGATCCTCATGAAATTGGTCAGTATTACTGACAAAGAGTAAAAGAATCACAAACACATTTTGTCTAAAACCAGAGCTTTGTGCATACAATAAAAGTCCAAACAAATAGTATGGTTTAAAAGCAATTAGTTTATATACATAAATAATGACAGCAAACAACGCTGAACACTATTCACAATTTGTAATGACATTATTTGCAGTTGGCAACATGCCAATCATTGTAGCAGTCTCTGGCTGGCACAAAGTGTAGGGGCACATCACATGTGGCACACTTCACAGGAGTCTTCATCAGGCTGTGTCTGCACCTGATATGTGCACATGTTTGTGATGACTGGCAAGAAATGGCCCAGGCTCTGAGGTGGTAGACCCCGTCTCTGCCAACTCCATGGCTAAGGTCTCCCTGGTGCCTTCTGGTGCAAAGGAACCTCACCTCTGTTTCTGCCATGTTCTTTTTCCAAGATGCATTCACAAAAGCAATGTCCTTGAAGTGGTAGAAGAAAGTCTACTTCTGTGTTTTGTGCAAGACTTTGTTGCACCTCCGAGGCTTCCTCCTTACTGTATTTTGTTTTTGACGTCCTTTTAGCCATGTTGTAGAAAAAAAACAAATAAACTGCAGAATCTGAAATTATGCATGACAATGCGTAATTTGCAACTCATGAAGCTAGAGACTACTTCTCTGACACTTTTTACGCATTACATTTGCCAAATATGGAAGATGAGACCACCCCTCAAGCAGCATATCGGTGTTTTCAGATTTTCATAAACTATTCAATGCGTCACTTCAAAGTAAAATCCTCCGCAACTGGTTCGAGAACTTGCCCTTCCTCCCGTGTCATGCGTCTCATTGTCTTCCCTGATTCCCAAGTATTTCCACCTGTTTCCCTTGGTCCCTCATGTGTTCAAATAGTCTGCGTTTCCCTTGTCTCATCGCCAGTGTGTTGTATCTTTCGAGTACCTTACCAGCCAGCTGTCTTGTGTCACGTTCCATAGAAACCACGAGCCTGCAGCGAGTGTTTCTCCTACAGTGCTATTTTGTTTGTAAATTGTCCATAGCCATAGTTCAGTTATTGTCTAATGGTAAGTTTCACAGCCTTGTTTTTCCTCCGTTTTCAAGGAGTGAATTTTGTTGTAACTTTCATAGCCACCTCCGATTAGCGGAGTGTTTTGTGTTTTGAATTATTGAAAATATCTCGTGCCACCATTAAAGGTGAGTCCTTAAGTTAAAGTAAAATTTTCATAGAGCCTCTGTTTGGAAGAGTGCGTCTTTTGTTTTACTCCGCCTCCATTAGGAGAGCATGTTTTTGTTTTGTTTACTATTTATAGCTTTTCTGTTTTCCTCCCAGAGTGGAAAGTTTTATGTTTTGTAAATTTCATAGCTGCGCTCCTTCTCCGCCATAGTTACCGAGGAGAGCGCGTTAGGTTTCATAGCTCGTTTATTTTGCGCTGCCGGGAGATCGCCCTGCAGTGCCCTGTGTGTGTATGTGTGTGTGTGGTTATAAAATAAACCTTCTGAACCCAGAGACCCTGCATCTGTGTCCTAAATCCCTTGACATACCTGGCAGTACCTGACAGCATCCCTGAGTAATTGACTATTGTGCCCCAGCAGACAGGGTAAACAGTTATCTATTGGATGAGACTCAAAATGTTAAAGACCATAGCTGTTTTGGTATCATGGTATGGCTAATACATGCATGCTAACTGAAGTTATGACCAAGAATGTTCGGAAAAATATGCATCTGACAGAAATTTTGAAAGTTTGCTGCTGCAGACTGAGTGTCTTTGGGGGCATAAGACTTGTTGTAGACTAACTATTTACTGGAGTACATTAAATGGACCCTTGCCAACGTAACAGGATCGTTTTTGTTGGAGTTGTATCTTTTCTTAGAATACTGTGAGGCTTTATAGGTGATTTTGAGACTTTTTTGTATTTGCGACTGGTTTTACATAGACCCTTAGCTTTCCAACTGTACATAAAATCTGAGGAAAACCCCAGATTTACCCTGATGTATGCAACGTCTGTATTGAATTGAAAGTTAAAAATAAAAACACACTAAGAGTTAGTGTTACTACGTTACAACGTCCCGGCAGCGGGACATAATAACGTTAATGGGTTAAGACTATCAGCTCTGTTCTTAATGTTCCTCTCTCCAACAGTTTTTCCAATCGCTTTGTGCCTGTGTAACTTTCATTTCCTAGGGTTGGATCCTTCATCCTGAGAAGATATTATTGTTAGGCATTATTATAGGAAGATATTATAGGCATTATTGTTGTCATTTACTTGTGTTCTCTGTCTCAAAAGATATCCTTTGAATGGAGTTATGGTGTTTGTTGTCCCCTCTATTCTGTCTTCTCAAACCCCAGCTGGTCGAGGTGGATGGCCACCCTTCCTGAGTCTGGTTCTGCCAATTCAATTCAATTCAGTTCAATTCAATTTCAATTCAATTTCTCCTTATTGTCCCTTGAAGGGAAATTAGTGTTACAGCAGGAGCACACAAAAGACAAGGTGCACAACGATAATACGATATAATACGATAATACTGGCAATATGAATAAAACCCAATTAAAAGTCAATAATAAAAGTCATAATAAAAACATCACAATACACATGTACTAAAGATAGCAAATGTTTAGTCCAGAGCTCCTACCAAAAATGGGAACTACAACCAAGAGTTATGAAAAGTGCAAATGCATAAATGTGCAAATAAGCAATAGCAGTGCAAAGGAACATAAACAATCCAGGCGCTACTTGCCACTAAGTAAATAAATTTAAGTGGGAATGAATGAAACCTGAAGTCTTTTAGTTCTCCTTATAGGAGCCCTAAAATCACGACCTGAGGGCAAAAGCTCAAACTTGTTTAAAAGTGGATGCTTAGGACAATGCAGAATAGCATTAGCCTTCCTCAGGACCTGTCTGGTATAAATGGACATGATACCGGCCTGCTGACTTCCTGGGATTTTTCCACCTGTTTTAACAAGACAATCAAGACGATTCTTGTTAGACAAGTTCAGGTTTCCAAACCATGCAACAATACAAAAGGTTAAAAGAGATTCAATAAAACTTCTGTAAAAGAGAGTCATCATCTCAGAGGAAACATGGAAGGTTCTCATTTACCTTAAAAAGAACAATCTTTGCTGAACATCGACATGGGATTGGAAACACAGTTTATTATCAAGGCCAGAGGTTTCCTCCTGTTAAAAGGGAGTAGTTTCTTTCCACAGTTGCCTCAGGCACGCTCAAGATGGGAGATTGGACCGAAGAGAAGTTTCGTTGCAATCTGTTGGTTTCCTTAGCTAGGAAATTGTTTTTCAATTGGCTCTGTATGTATGAATTTGACTCATTTTGAATTAAATTAATTGGATTTGATTGGATTATGATTACAATGAATTGAACTCCAATTGGCTTGAAGTGGACTGTATCATTGAAGTGCCTTGAGATGACATTTGTTGTAATTTGACGCAAAATAAATAAAACTGAATTGATATGAATTACTTTCAATCTGTCTTGCAGCTTCAGTTCATGTATAGAAATACAAAAACATTTTCAACCTCATATGGACACAAAGTTAAATACAATTTAAGTCCCACTTTAATCTTGTTTTCAGGTATTTTTGAATATTGCTAATGAGTTGGTAATTTAGTGCTTTACAATACAATATTGTGTTAATGAGCTCAGGTCCAACAGAGGTGATGTAGTTGTATAGTTATATAATACACTGTCTTGATTTAAGTATTCAATTCTTTTTGCATTTTTCCTATCTTGCTACCTTGCAACGTCAAATTAAAATGGTGTTCTGTCAGATTTTGAAACAAACAAGAATTAAGATCGAAAAGTTTGAGCATCCATAAGACTTTACCCACTTTGTGAACCCCAATAGCAGGATAATTTCAGTGGTCATTTCAGTGTCTTAGTGATGCCAAATTTGCTGAGGAATAATTAACTTGAATGAGCAGATATGCAGATAATTGAATATTGTTTTGCTGTCAGAGTTAGCTCTTTGTAAATACTTCTGTCACATTTCACTTATTTGTGAGATCAATACAGAAAACCAATCTGATTTTTTTTTTGGGACAAAAGGCATTTAGGGTTGATGTGAGAAATTCCTGACTTGATTACCTTCTGATGAGAAATACCTGACTGAATCATTGCTCATGTCCTTGACAATTTGTGCTTCAACAGAAAACTGTGACTCACTAAGATGAACTCTTTACAATAGATGATCAGTTTTTACTAAAACTTATTTCACATTCTCAAATGTGTTTAAGGTTGAGGTTAAAGTGGAGTCTGAGTTGAAAGCAGCTGAAAGCACATGATGCACATGATGAGGTTATTTTAGCATAGATCGGTTATTTTTAAAGGGAAAAAAAAAAACAAGTGCAGTGGTCAGAGATCACATTGGAGGACATTGTGTATTGGAATATTTCAGATTTTGCTCATTCCTGGCTCAGCATTCAAACAGAAGCAGATTACAGGTGCTGACTATTTGTAACAGATTTTATTAAGCTACTTCTATGGATGTGTTTACATGACACTCAGGTGCATTTAATAAATTCACCAGACTTTTTCAAGGAGATTAATTGTAGCCAGTTGTTTACCTGTAATAAACATGGCTGAATTTCAAGGTTTCAGCAGGACATAAAATATTTCTCAGCACAAAAGAGGCTCTTTAATCATCAAATCTTAGTTAGACTGAATGTAGAGGAGTACATGGTAAATGGACTACATGTCACATTCACCCATTCTCTAACACAACACACTACACGGTGCTAAACATTCACACACACTGCTACAAGAACAAGGATGTCCCTGTCTATGTTCAAGAAACTCTTGGAGATTCTATCCTAGCACTTACACTTGGAGGCCGTGATACTGCTTTGCGGTAAGACGTATTGCATCACTTCCTGTTGCTTTGTGTGTGCACTGTGACAGTTCTTGCTCCTCTTGAACTACTAATAATCTGTTATTTCTCCCTATAATTTTCGCATCTTGCATAGTTAACTCTATCCCATACTTGTTATATTCTAACACTCACTCTTACAGATCTTTAGTTTTTATTTTTCACTTTTTAGCGGTGTGTCTGGTTCTCTAGCTTAGCATGGCTACCAGTTCTCTTCCTCTATCTCCTGCTTTCACCTGCTCCGTGTGTCAGATGTTTAGTTACTCCTCTGCCTCCTTTAGTGGTAATGGTACATGTAACAAATGTAGTCTTTTTGTAGTTTTGGAGGCAAGGTTATCTGAATTGGAAGCTCGGCTCTGCACTGTTGAAAACCACCCGATAGCGAGCCAGGCCCCTTTAGTCAGTGCGGAGCCACCTAGCGTTGCTAGCTCTGTTAGTCGTCCCCGAGCAGATCCCGAGCAGCCGGGACTTAAGAGTGGCTGGGTGACTGTCAGGAAGAGGAGTCATAGTCCTAAAGTCAAGCCCGTGGTTCACCATCAACCTGTCCACGTTTCAAATAGATTTTCCCCACTCAGCAACACACCCGCTGAGGAGAAAACCCTGGTAATTGGCAGCTCTATAGTCAGAAACGTGGCATTAGCGACACCAGCGACCATAGTCAAATGCATTCCAGGGGCCAGAGCGGGCGACATAGAATCCTATTTAAAACTGCTGGCTAAGGATAAACGTAAATACGGTAAAATAGTTATTCACGTCGGCGGTAATGACACCCGGTTACGCCAATCGGAGGTCACTAAAATTAATGGTGTGTAATTTTGCCAAAACAATGTCGGACTCCGTAGTTTTCTCTGGACCCCTGCCAAATCTGACCAGTGATGACATGTTTAGCCGCATGTCCTCATTCAATTGCTGGTTGTCTAGATGGTGTCCAGCAAACAACGTGGGCTACATAGATAATTGGCAATCTTTCTGGAGAAAACCTGGTCTGATGAGGAGAGACGGCATCCATCCCACTTTGGAAGGAGCTCTTCTCATTTCTAGAAATATGGACGAATTTATTAGTCATCCAAAAACATGACAACCCAGGGTTAAGACCAGGGTGCAGAGTTGTAGTCTTACACACTTCTCTGCGGCTTCCCACCTGATGCTGCCCCCCCCTCAATCAAAAAACACAAAAGGAGCAAATCCTCTTGTGCAAAAAAAAAATTTAAAACAAAAACTTTAACTGAACAAAAACATCAAACTATTAAATGTGGTTTGCTGAATATTAGATCTCTCCCTTCGAAGTCTCTGTTAGTGAATGATTTGATTTGTGATCATCATATTGATATATTTTGTTTTACAGAAACCTGGCTGCAGCAGGAGGATCATGTTAGCATTAATGAATCAACTCCCTCTGACTATTTAAATGTTCACGTTCCTCGAACCACAGGTAGAGGAGGAGGAGTGGCAGCTATCTTCAGATCAGGGTTACTAATCAGTCCTAGACCCAAGATTAGTTTTAGCTCTTTTGAATCTCTGATTCTCAGTTTTTCCCAAAGTGGAAATCACAAAAACCTCTTGTGTTTGTTGTTGTGTATCGTCCACCTGGCCCTTATTCTGAGTTTCTCTCTGAATTCTCAGAGTTTTTATCCCAGTTAGTGCTGAGTACAGATAAAGTCATTGTAGTGGGTGACTTTAATATTCATGTAGATGTTGAAAATGACAGCCTAAATATTAACTTTAATTCTATATTAGACTCTATTGGATTTTCTCAAAGTGTTCACAGACCTACTCACTGCTTTAATCATACCCTTGACCTTGTGCTGACTTATGGCATTGAGAGTGAACAGTTAACAGTGTTCCCTCATAACCCTGTCTTATCTGACCATTTTTTAATAACTTTTGAATTTACATTACTTGATTATACGGTTTCTGAGAAGAATTCTACATATAGAAGGTGTCTGTCAGAGAATGCTGTAACCAGATTTAAAGAGTTGATTTCATCATCCTTTTCTTCACTGCCATGTGCTGATATGACAGAGGACGGCTACCTACATTTTACTCCAGTAGAACTTGACTCTCTTGTTGACAGTACTATAGCTTCAATGCGTACAACACTGGACAATGTTGCCCCTCTGAAAAGGAAGGTAATCAGTCAGAAGAGGTTGGCTCCTTGGTATAATTCACAGCTGCGTGCGTTAAAGCAGACTGCAAGAAAGCTGGAGAGACAGTGGCGTTCCTCTAATTTAGAAGAGTCTCAATTAGTCTGGAAAGATAGTTTAATAATGTATAAGAAAGCACTTCGTAAAGCTAGAACTGCTTATTATTCATTATTGATAGAAGAGAATAAGAATAATCCCAGGTTTCTTTTCAGCACTGTTGCCAGGCTGACAAAGAGTCCGACCTCTGTTGAGCCATGTATTCCTTTAACTCTCAGCAGTGACATGAGTTGCATGAGATTCTTCATCAATAAAATTGTTTCTATCAGAGAGAAGATTAATGGAATCCTTCCCATTATTATCACTGATGTATCATCAAGTAGAGCAGCTTTAGAAGTATCTTTCAAACCTGAATTGTATTTAGACAGCTTCTGTCCAGTTGATCTTTCTGAGCTAACAACAGCAATAGTCTCTTCTAAACCATCAACTTGTATGTTAGACCTAATCCCAACCAGACTGTTCAAGGAGGTTTTCCCCTTAATTGACACTTCCATATTGGATTTGATCAATCGGTCTTTGTTGATAGGATATGTACCTCAGACTTTTAAGGTTGCTGTAATTAAACCTTTACTTAAAAAATCTACTCTTGATTCAGAAGTGTTGGCTAATTATCGACCTATATCCAATCCCCCTTTTTTGTCTAAAGTTCTTGAAAAAATAGTTGCAGTTCAACTTTGTGATCATTTACATAGAAATAATCTGTTTGAAGAGTTTCAGTCAGGATTCAGAGTGCATCATAGCACAGAAACAGCACTGGTGAAAGTTACCAATGATCTCCTCTTAGCCTCTGATAGCGGACTTGTTTCTGTGCTTGTCCTGTTGGATCTCAGTGCTGCATTTGATACGATCGATCACAGCATTCTGTTACAGAGACTTGAACATGTTATTGGGATTAAAGGAACTGCATTAGGCTGGTTTAAGTCATATTTATCTGATAGATTCCAGTTTGTTCTTGTAAATGAAGAATCTTCCTCACACGTTGAAGTAAGTCATGGAGTTCCTCAGGGTTCTGTGCTTGGACCGATTCTTTTAACTTTATACATGCTTCCATTAGGTAACATTATCAGACAGCATGGCATACATTTCCATTGTTATGCTGATAATACTCAGCTGTACTTATCTATGAAACCAGATGAAACCAATAGGTTGGTCAGACTACAAGCCTGTCTTAAAGACATAAAGACCTGGATGACTCAGAACTGTCTGCTTTTAAATTCAGACAAAACTGAAGTTGTTCTCTTTGGACCTGAGTGCTTCAGGGAGAAATTGTCTAGTTATATAGTTACTCTAGATGGTATTTCCCTGGCTTCTAGTTCTACAGTGAGGAACCTTGGAGTTATTTTTGACCAGAATTTATCATTTGACGCACATATAAAACTGGTTTCTAGGACTGCCTTCTTTCACCTTCGTAATATTGATAAAATCAGGAACATCCTGTCTCAGGGTGATGCAGAGAAACTAGTTCATGCATTTGTTACTTCAAGATTGGACTACTGTAATTCTTTATTATTGGGCTGTCCCACATATTCTCTGAAAAGCCTCCAGCTGATCCAAAATGCTGCAGCCAGAGTTCTGATGAGAACTAACAGGAGACATCATGTTTCTCCAGTTTTAGCTTCTCTTCATTGGCTCCCTGTTAAATTCAGAATAGAATTTAAGATTCTTCTTCTCACATATAAAGTTCTTAATGACCGAGCTCCATCATATCTTAAAGATTTAATTGTAAGGTATCTTCCTAACAGAGCATTTCGCTCCCAAACTGCAGGTTTATTTGTTGTTCCCAGAGTTTCTAAAAGTAGAATGGGAGGTAGAGCCTTCAGTTATCAGGCCCCTCTCTTGTGGAATAAGCTGCCAGTAAATGTCCGGGAAGCAGACACCCTTTCCACTTTTAAGATTAGGCTTAAAACTTTTCTTTTTGATAAAGCTTATAGTTAGGGATGGCTCAGGTAATCCTGAAACATCCCATAGTTAAGCTGCTATAGGCTTAGACTGCTGGGGGACCTCATCTGTCACACATTGGGGTTATTAACGTATGTTTCCCTGTTCCAACAGATATCCTTTGAATGGCGTTATGGTGTTTGTCCCCCCTCTTTTCCCTCTTTTCTGTCTTCTCAAACCCCAGCTGGTCGAGGCGGATGGCCACCCTTCCTGAGTCTGGTTCTGCCAGAGGTTTCTTCCTGTTAAAAGGGAGTCGTTCCTTTCCACAGTTGCCTCAGGCACGCTCAGGACGGGAGATTGGACTGAAGACAACTTTCGGTGCAATCTGTTGGTTTCCTTAGCTAGGATATAAATTTTTTGAATTGGCTCTATATGAATTAATTGGATTATGATTACAATGAATTGAATTCCAATTGGCTTGAATTGGACTATATTACTTAAGTGCCTTGAGATGACAATTGTTGTAATCTGGCGCTATATAAATAAAATTGAATTGAATTGAATTACCTTGTACATCCCTACCCCCTCTACTGCACTTTGTCTTTCTGTACTTCCCTCTATTCCTGCACTCTATCTCTACTCTGTCACTCCTGTCACCTCTGACAGTCTGACTAGTGGTTTTCCTTCTACGTAGCTTATTGTTAGCTTTGATGTTAGTTGTAATGTTATATCCTCATTTGTAAGTTGCTTTGGATGAAAGCGTCTGCTAAATGCATAAACATAAACACATAAACATTGGTAGGCAACATGGGGTTCAGTGTCTTACCCAAGGACACTTCCACATGTGGCCCGGATACCGGCAGGCAACTGCTCTTCCTCCTGAGCTACAGCCGCCCACATGGCATTCTAAAACATTTTGTAGGACTTGAATCACTATCTCAACAATATATTAGAAAATAAATTCTTTCAGATATGGAAACAGACTAACAGTTGCATAACTCCCTAAATGAGGAAAACAAAATAATCCAGTCAGCAAAAGTCCGGTCAAAAGAAGTCTTTTAAGCAGTGGTCTCAGAGGGTTAGCTTTGAAGTAGTTCTCAGTCAAGGTAAACAAGACAAACATTTTGAAATATCTTCTCTTTTTTACTTTGTCATGGCAGCAGAATTGTAATCTAACTACCGTTTTATGCCAAACACATTTGCTTTGCCAGGACTTGTAAAGGACTTCTAAAGCTCCCCTTGATTTCCAAGTAATGCTTCAGCCATTTATTTTTGTTACAATACTTTACACATAATAGTGCCAAACCTGACAGGGGGACAGGGAAAGAGGGAGAGAGCAAAGAAAAAGAAAGAGAAACAAGAGAACTAACAGTATGGAGCTAGATCAGGGTCATATTGTAAATGGTAAATGGACTCTTCTTTCAGGTTCAGATTTGAAGTTTTCAGATTCAATTCAAAACTTTTTTTGTTTCAGATTCCTTTTTTTTTTTTGGCCCTGTTCTTGTGAGAGGGATAGGGCATCAGATGACAGGGGTGTGGCATCATGAGTGACTGCATAACAGTGGCAGCTGAGGAGACTCCCTCTATCGCGTTGCCTTCAGGAAATGTTGAAACTACAAAAAATTATTAGACACGTCCTAAACAATAAATTTATGTGATTGGTAGTGAAAATAACATGCAACTCTGATCAAATTTGATTGTTTAAACTATTTCGATCAGCACTCTGCACAACTCACAGTATAAGAGAGATAAAATATGCCAATTTGAGCAGTATTCTCAGCCATGCTTCAGGTGTGTACATTTTCCACACCCACAAAACAACGCCCGTGACATTTCAAGATGGCGTCAGCAATCAGGTAAGTTTCTAATTTTTGGGTAAATACTCCATGAAATCCTCCTTAAATCTCCTCATGTAGAAAAGTATATACAAAGTATACTTCTTTGGGGAAGCAGGGGTAGACACGGGTACTCTTTGAAAAGAAGATGTCTCCAGTAAGCTTAGGATGTCTATGAAATTATTAAATGTATGAATTCATCTCTGTCACATATTAGTAGAGTAGCAAATTTTACATTTTAATGTCTTACTTAGGAAGTGAGCCCTGTGGCGCTGACCTAATCTTAAATGTGACTGTTTTTACCTCATGAACTTACAATTCATAACATACTTCTATTAAAGAAATGGTGGCAGGAATTGAGGCACGTTTCTATGAGTCCACGCTACTCTCTGACTGACTTTGACAGTGGTCTCTTCAGTGTGCTGATGTCTATACAGATAAGGTCAAACAAAAATGTTTTTCTCATGAAATGGTTTCTAATATAAACAATATACTCATGCTCTTTGTATTAACAGGACTGTTGGAGAGGTTTTGGCTGTTAGTTTGGCACAAGGAGGCCCTGCCCCTGCGTTGTTCAGCTCATGGGCAGACAGTTACCTCTGTAATGGCAGATCAACCCAGTGGTTCAAGACAAAGATGCAGTTGCAGATGTCAATTTGCGATCAAAGACTATAGACCAGGTACTGTATGGCCAACATAATGTAAATACTGTTTTAATGCACAAAGGCTCTCTTATCTTATATTTTGTTATGTTTACATGGAAATGTTCAACCTGGTAAGTTTTTATTTATTTTTGTTTGTTATTATTAGGTTGAATCCTCAACTGAGCATTCAATTAAGGAGTTGTCTGATGACATTTGAAACTGCTGATTCACTAGAGCCATTTCTGTTCAAAACAAAGAGTTGATTGTTCAGTAGGCAGTGACCTGAATTTGTTTGTGTATACAAATCTGAAAAGAGTGATGCTCTGAAGAGTTTCCTCTCTTTTGTTGTAGTGCCGTCATACTCCATGCAGTGCTTAGGTTGCAACATCTTAAGGAAGGCTTGCAGTTGCATGGCCCTCAAACTGATTAAGCAGTATCCAGATATCTGCCAACCCATGTTTGTTCCTGGGGGGATGTTAAAGTGAGGAAAAACTATATTTCTCTGTTAAAGTTTATATGTAGATTTGTCAGTATTAGGTATTGTTATACAGAACCACTTTCACAAAGGGCAAAATAATTTGCACCCTCATGTCATCATATTTTGTCATGGCACCCATTTATCCTCAGCTGAGTGAAAAAGGAACTAGCAGTGTGACGGCCCCGCCCCATATGTCAGGGTGTTTCCGGCTGGTCTGTGTGTCTTCCAGGTTCAGCGGAGGCGGGACCGTCTTAAATGAATGTGCTACACCTGGGCCCGGTGTAGCGTATTTATAGAGATGCTGGCTGACTCTCGGGAGGCCCCTTCTTTCCATGCCCGCCGCCTGAGGGAGATGCCGCACCGCGGTTTTGCGCTTTAGTGTCGTTTTCGTTTCGTACGCACACACAGACACATCCATACACGCCTACATTACTGACTACGGATACTGATCTTTTGTCTTCTTTTTATTAATAAATGTATTACTTTTGTAGCAACCTCGTCTCCTCTCCCGTTCTTGGTTACAGTCCTTGAGCCGGGCTGTAACAGCAGGCATAAGGTTGAACTTGATAGTCAACTTCATTCAGGACTTGGTCTACCAATTAGAGGGTAAAAAGTTCCTGGTTTTCTTAAAATGAAAAGTTGTTTAATTTCAGGGTTTTCATGACAAAAGTGATGAATGACCATAGCCACAATAAATATCAAAACATAATTTTTCCCTGTGACCATTTTATTCAAAATTAGTTGTGTATTATTTAAAATTTTAAATCTGTTCTTACCTTAGCAGAGTATCCAGCACGTGGGGATGATGAAGGTGGTCTATGAGCCATTATACCTGTGAGGCTTCTGCAATAGATCACTGGCTAAGGTCATATCCCACTCCTTCCCTAAAAGATATCAGGTCCTATCATCAATTCAATATGGTGCTAATGGAGGCTTTTCATTTAGGCCAGGAATATAACAATGTCATTATCACTGGTTTCCTCTATTATATCCAACATCTTTTTGCACCAACCATGCCATCCATTCCACGTTCCAATTCCAGCAGTGCTTTTCTTTGTTGTTTAAAAACCTTGGCTCATTTGTAAACAATGAGTCAAGTAGACAACAGTTTAATTTAATGGCATTAAACATTATTTCAGAGAATCATGTTACCATTTGGAAAGAGGTACAAAAATGACAACCATGTTCTGTTACCATCATTCAAAATTCTGATATTTGATTTTCCATGTTCCACGTTCCAAGAGCTAGCTTCAGTAGCCGAGGATCAGACCACCAAGGCCTCCGCCTTCGGCTGCTACCCAGCTCACATGGCACCCGACACGAGTTGTGGGTAGTGACCGAAAGAACAAGATCGCGAATACAAGCGGCCGAAATGGGTTTCCTCCGCAGGGTGTCTGGGCTCTCCCTTAGAGATAGGGTGAGAAGCTCAGTCATCCGGGAGGGGCTCGGAGTAGAACCGCTGCTCCTCCGCATTGAGAGGAGTCAGATGAGGTGGCTCGGGCATCTGGTTAGGATGCCCCCTGGAAGCCTCCCTGGGGAGGTGTTCCGGGAACGTCCCACTGGGAGGAGACCCCGGGGAAGACCCAGGACACGTTGGAGAGACTATGTCTCTCGGCTGGCCTGGGAACGCCTCGGGGTCCCCCCGGAAGAGCTGGAGGAAGTGGCCGGGGACAGGGACGTCTGGGTTTCTCTGCTCAAACTGCTGCCCCCGCGACCCGACCCCTGGATAAGCAGTTGATGATGGATGGATGGATGGATGGATGGATTTTCCATGTTGCATCACAGTTAAACATCTTAGAAATGTTCATTGTAAACTTTTGTGTTGAGCTCTTTAAATGAATGCCAGCTCCATCTAGGTGGCATGATTTAGTGCGAAGTTCAATACAGCTAAATAAATGTCACCACCCTGCAACTGAGATGGCCTTGTAACATCAATGGTGTCTCTTAGCCTGGTCACATCCTGCTCAGAGAGAGGACATTCAACAGATGGAAGAAGTACTCTAGCACTGGTTCCATCCACCTCACTGACAGAGTCAACGTCAAGATGTGTCCTCTATCACATATGATTTTTTTTTAAAAAAGGTAAAAAATAAAAATGTGACAAATAGGATTTAGGAGACATTGACTATTGTGTTACATATAAATATGTATGCATATGTATAAAAACAGATATATTCTCCTTTCAAATGTTGACACTTGAGGTTTGAACATCACCTAGATCATCTTCGTTAAATACGATAGCTTAAGGGAGGGATTTATTGGTTTGTATAAAATACATTTAACTCATTGAATCAAGAATACTGGAGCTCATTAACAATCAAATATGTGTATTTCTCACCTTCCATGTCAAAACCATTACAATATACATAATGTGAAAAAAACCAAAAAAAAACTATCATAAACTGTCAGATTTTCAGAACTGACTCAGGGATAAACCTCATGGAAAGAAAGATTTTCATGTCGATCCTACCTTCAAGCCATACTTTCGCACTGCCCACAAGAAGAAATCAAGTGCAGCGAATGATCTGTTATTTGCTGCAGCACCCAGTACTGTCAGGAACGGTGGTGTGGAGGGAGGACTCAGAAGTAATTTGTGTTTACATTGAACCAACAAACTTCATTACTTTGCTTTTCCCTTTCAGTGAAAGATTATTTTGATTACTCTTTACTTTATAGCTGTTAGACTAAAGGCAAGTTTTTAAGTTGATAACTCGTAAAAATTATGTTGCTACAACTAGCTTTACCGTATTATTTTAAAGTACTTTTACCAGTTGTCTGGAAGAAGAAACAGAACAGAAATAGAAAGAAAAACCAGACAACCAGCTGCTACACCTGTAAAAACAAAACAGAAGACAATCCACGGCCTCTGTGGGGAATCCAGCCTTAGAGCCACCAGGAGCACCTGAAAGCAGCATAGGCCCCCATAAGCATAGGGCAGAGGCCCCCTGGGAACCAAGGGCAACAGCCCACCGACCCCGCCAGGCCCCAGCCACCCAGACATAGGCCGTGCCCCGGACCCTGGCCCCAGGAGTCAAGATGTGCCCAGGTGGGTGAAACAGCGGGGAGAGGCAAAAGTCTTTAAAAAACTTTCTGTCAGGGTTTTCAATTGCTCAGCATGAGGATCATTGTTTTAAATAGAGTTTCTTGTTTGTATTCAAGGAATACAGTAGTACAGTAGCAGGCTTCTGCTGTTGCATTGACACTATGCTTAGTAAGGATTTAATTTTCTTTCAAAATATGAAAGTACTTACGCCAAACTCCTTGAACAGGTCCTCTTCCTTCTCTCTAAGGTATACAACAAGGCAGCGGATGGCTACTTCTCTGCGCATATCAGTTGTATTGTTCTGTGAGGAAAAGTGGTGGGGGGTGTGTTCAGAAGTATCTATTCATGAAGCATCTAAAGTACAATCTATATGGATGACTGTCCATATAGAGTGCATTTCAAATATACGCAATGTCTAAATAACATACCACAAGAAGCATGTCCTTCAGCTGCCTGAGTCTTAATCCTGAAGCTCCTCCTCTTGATGACACCATATCCATAACTTTCTTGGTGCAATGGTCAAGTTTGGCCATGAATGTAGGTTCAAGGTTGTCAGAAAAATTCTCTCAAAATTAGGCTCAGAGTCGCTGGATATGATTAACATAAAACATTTATTTCTTGCAAGAAAGAGACAAGTTCACACAACCTATCAATCAAAGCCAAAGCAAACTTTATTGTCAATCAAGCATTACATTACATTGCAAGCAGGAGTTAGAATGGTCGCTGCCATCTGGGGTGCCACCAGACTCCCAGTCGGAGTCAATAATCATCAGGTGTCCGAAGAAGGGAGGGGGAGAAGTAGTTCAGAGCGTCTCACAGCAGTGATTTCAGGAGAGTTTTTCAGCAGCGGCCTTGGCCAAGGCCGTTGCCAGGAGAGCAGGAATGCAGATTAGATTATGATAGTTGGTTAGGGCGAGTAGTTGTTTTCAATGGACATGACTCACTCTGTTTGTCCATTCTGGTCACAAAAACGATTCATACGACTTTGCAAAGCCACCAGCTTCTCCAAGATGTTTTCCATATTGCGGTTAATGACCACAGTCTGAGAGCCAATAGCTCTGCCCACCGATTCAAACATGCCAGGCTGCGTGGGGCCTATGACCGCTGTCTCCAACTTCCGAATTTTGCGATACACCAGGGCAATGCCTAATCCAATCAGCAGAAAGCCCGATATCATGGTTCCGAATATGTATAGATCCTCGACGTCTTCAACGGAAAGAATCGACAGGCACACAACTCTCCACTTCTCCCAGGATGCCTTGTGTACCCAGCTGCAAACGTTCCGTTGGGACAAGCGGGTTCCCCTGGACCCGAGCTTCTTGTAGCAAAGATTTTGTCAATTGCGTTTAGAGACCAGCCGATTAATTCCATGATTTAGTTTGAAAGCAATGCAGAGAGAGGCACTGAAGTTGAGACAGGACAGGACAAGACAAGAGAAGCAGGAGAGATATGGGAGAGGGCAGAATCAGGAGAGAGTAGAAATGCGACCGCCTTCGTTGAGAGCCAGTAGAAGAGATTCCGGAATCATCAGGAATCTGGCTCAGAGTTGTCTGACTCACAAAATGGTACTATTGCTATTTATATTAGTTATGCTTACTGGCCACACAATGTTATGGGACACTAACATTACAAGCCATTCAATGTTATGGGAAAACGAGTTCAGACAGTCAAAAACAATTTTGAGAACTAAAAGGTAGGAGGAAGCCTCCCCCCATCACAAAAACCTTAATTCTTGCAGCTTTTCTCTTAGTATAACTCCATAATTTTTCTAAAATGTCCCTCCTGTTTATGCTATGAGAAAATAAGGATAAATCTCGTAAAAATAATATTGAAGCATTTTAAATATCTAACATTAAAATTGTCCACTGTTCTCAGTGCATAGGAGCGAAAAACCCATTTGCTGTAACTCATGTTCTTATTTACGGGAAAAGTCTTCTATGACCCCATCCCCACTTGTGGACCGACCACGTAATTACTCATGCAGTATCAAAGGTCGCACTCCGAACAGTTGATTCAGATGAATGGCAATGGACGTATGTGTGATTAATAAACACAAAATGAATACACAAACATATTAAATGGATATTAAAAGAATAAATGAAAATAATAATAAATTAAATGAATAAATGAAAATCAGGAATAATGAATTAATAAATGAATAAGTGAAAAATTAGCATTAATGAAATAAATGAATAATGAATGAATAATACAATACATGAATAACTTTAAAATTAGCATAGTGCAGCTCATCCAGTCCAGTCTCGTCCCCGATTCTGCATCGTCTGCTTCTGGCCGAACATCAGTCCGGCTGGGCCTGGAACTGCTAAGCTATCTTGGAAGGAGAGGTTACTAGCACTTCACTTCCATGAAAGAGGTCTTTACCACCCCTTATTCCCTAACTAATCTTCTTTTAGGACAATTCAGGATAAAATTCAGACATATTTCTTGACAGTGGTTGAAGGCTGTAGATTGTTAAACGTTTGGTGGCTACTTGGTGGAATGAACTCTACAAATCAGCTTTTCATTCAGTTGGGGTGGAGCGCTAAGCTTTGCCGTCCACCCTTTTGGGCACATGTGAATAAAAGTTTTGTGACCGTTCCACCATCATCTTGTGCATGATGAGCAACCCTTCCAGAATTTCAGACACCTGGTCAGTTGCCTGACTTTGAGTAGTGGTTCTGCTGCTGATGCAGTTAATTTAACATGTGGATGAATGTTAGCAGGAAAAAGCAACATATAATTTTTACAATGTTCTACATTCATTCCATGTTCATTGGTCTTTCATATGAATAATGAATAATCATTAAACAAATCATTGAGAATTCACTCGGGGTCATGCAAGGTACTTTGTACTTTAAACGTTATCTGTGTCCCCATCTCCATCATCCATGTGTAGCTCTACCTGTTGATACATAATGCGGATAAGGGTGGTTTCAATCAGTCTTTGAGACAGTCCTCTCAAGCATGTGATACAACAACAAGCACAGGTGACTACTATGGCTGTTACAACAGACAGAGACCAAACCACTTCTCCATTATGTCAGTGAAGGGGTCGTTGATCCCGGAGTTCTCTGTCAGCTCTGCAGAGACTGTTTCTCTGGGGCCGTGGTGATGCTGCCATTTGGGGAAGTATAGTCAAGAATAAAGGTGCAACAAAAAGTTCCAAACATTTTTTTTGCCATGCCATAAGGGAAGTTGGACCTAATTGTTCAGCAATGCCTTTAACAGCATCTCTAGTGTAGTTCAAAAAGCGCTGTTGATTATAATAGATGTAATTTATCCAATCAACATTCTTATTTATTGTTGCCCACCAGAAAAGAAAAGATCAAAAACCTGAAGCTACTTGATTTCTAGCTTTAAACTCATCTGGGACTCCTCGGAACCCCATTGGTATCCAGGTACAACTCTGTTGTCAAATGCGTCCAGGCACAGTTGAATGCTTGAGACGTTGTCCCCCACAGGGAACGGATGAAAGGCATCATTAGTTGGGTCATGGCGCAGTTGCCCTGACAGTTAGATGTAAGGACAGGCCTCAGTTTCATATCCCCACACAGCCACCAGAGGTCTGCTCTCATGGAAATCTGGTTCCGAAACAAAGATGCCGAGTAGTTACCTGCCTGCCTGCCTGAGTGACCTGATGGATTCTTGACAATAATTTGACATGAGTGTACCCACCTTTTCACCCGTACCTCTATGGATAAAACATGTATAATTACCCTTATAAGCCAACGCTGAGGGCGATGCATCTCTTTTCTTAACTGCTGGGAACAACAAAGAAAGAGTTTTACATTGTTTTGTGTTAGGTACAAAATATTCATTGTACAATTGTAATGCACATTGTAAACCAATTGGGTCAGATTGATTGCTTAATTTCTAAATGTGATCTGGCTTTAGCACATGCAATACAATTAGACTGATTATTTTGTCGTGCTGTATACATCATCCATTCCAGCCATTTATTCCGATCACTATAACCTGTTATGGACCACATTTCGTTCTTACAAAATTCCAACTGATACACCGGCGATCCTTCGGAAATCTTGTATCAACATATGTTTCATAAATGTACTTCTCAGAATACACATGGGCTTTTTGGTTGCCTCCACATATGACAACCTCGGTTACCCCATCTATTCCTGAAACAAAATGTAGCTTCACAAGTTGTATTTTGGACCTGAGGAACCTCCACCTTTGTGGTCAGTCTATGTCAAGGGTGTGAGGGTGATTCATTGTAATGCATTATCTTTTACCATAGAATTCACCATGGAATTAGGAACACTATAATAAGAATAATGATTAACAATACACAGCTGGTTCCTTTTAACCCACAAAATCTTGGTAATTTAAATAAATGCCAAAGCTACTGTCTGTCTGTCCCTGTCTTATTTTAGCCACACCCTATGTTCTCCATACTTCTGCAGGTCATGGTTTTACTAGTTAGGCTCTTCAATATGAGCCTTCAGATGGGAAAAGTTCTGGTGCTGTGGAAAACTTCTTGTCTCATACCAGTGCCCAAATTAGGGCAACCGGTGGAGCTGAATGAACTGGGTTTGACATCTCATATCATGAAGACCTTGGAGAGACTCCTTGTTCGTCGCATGAGGTTGCAGGTTGCTGAGGATCATGACCTTCTCCAGTTTGCCTACCAGAAACACATAGGAGTGGAAGATGTTGCATCGGGTATATGCTTATCTGGATGTGCCTGGTTCATATGTGAGAATCATGTTCTTTGACTTCTCCAGTGCCTTCAACACCATACAGCCTCCCATACTGAAAGACAAGATTCTAGGTATGGGTGTGGCCCCCTCCCTGACATCGTGGTTTATAGACTATCTGACTGCCAGACCACAGTATGTCAGGATGGGAAGATGTGTTTCTGGAACACTAGAATGCAGTACTGGGGCTCCGCAGGGTATCGTTTTGGCTCCTTTTCTTTTCACCCTGTACGCATCGGACTTCAGGTACAACTCAGAGTTCTGCCATATACAGAAGTATTCTGATGATACGGCTGTTGTGACATGTGTGTGCGGTGGACAGGAGAAGGAGTACAGGGACCTTGTGGAGTCCTTCTATGGCTAGACGAAAAATAAGTTTTTGCTTCCGAATACTACCAAAACCAAAGAGCTGGTGGTGGACTTCAGGAGATCTAAAACTCCACAACAATTAGTCTGCATTGATGGAGGGGAGATAGAGACTGTTCATACCATCAAATACCTGGGGTGGTGCTGGATAATAAACTGGAGTGGTCTGCCCACATAGAAGCAGTGTACAGGAGGGGCCAGAGCCGTCTCTTCTTTCTGAGACGGCTCAGGTCCTCCAATTAAATTAAATTCAGTTATATTTATATAATGCCAAATTACAACAATTGTTATCTCAAGGCACTTAAATAATATTGTCCAATTCAAGCCAATTGGAATTCAATTCATTGTAATCATAATCCAATGAAATCCAATTCATTAATTTCAAAATAATCCAATTCATTTATATAGAGCCAATTCAAAAACAATATCCTAACTAAGGACACCAACAGAATTTTTGTCTAACATGTCAAATATGTGCAAAATATGATCCATGAGGTGGCCTAAGACCAGGGCGAGGACCGTTCCCGAGGCCGGAGTACCCTTTTTTAACGCGTTTGAATGGATTTCATTGAACTAAATAAAGGTGAAGGAAAATGTTTCTGCCTGGTGATAATTGATGTTTTACCAAATGAGTTGAAGTATTTCCATGTGCACAGGCAGATGCACTCTCAATAACAAAAGCACTGGTGAATTAAATATTTCCTAGATTTGGAATTCCTGAAAATATCTACAGTGATAATGGGACACACTTTTTAAACAATGTCATCTCCCTGATGACATAGAACTTAAGAATAGACTTTAGAAACCACTGTGCATATCATCCACAATCAGCAGGTTTGGTGGAGAGACACAATGGAATAATTAAGTCAAGGTTGAAGAAAATACAGGAAATTGGGAAAATTGTTACTGTTTACCACTAGTAGTCCTAAACATGTATATTACTCCAACTAGCACAGGATTAACTCCATTTAACTCCAATGTATGACCATTTGTACCCCCACAGTTAGAACTGTTCACCGGACATGATGAAGAAAGAGAAGAAACCTCAGCAGAATACATGGTTAAAATGTTAACAAGTAGAGAGATCTCTTCTGTCTGGTCTCTTCCAGGTGAACCCGTGGAGGAATCTCTGAAACCCGGAGACTGGATCCTCATCAAAGTGATAAAGCAAAATAACTGGTCCAGCCCAAGGTGGGAATGTCCATATCAGGTATTACTTACAACTCCCACAGCAGCTAAAATCTTTCAATTCAATTCAATTCAATTTTATTTATATAGCGCCAGATTACAACAATTTTCATCTCACGGCACTTAAGTAATATAGTCCAATTCAAGCCAATTGGAATTCAATTCATTGTAATAATAATCCAATTCATTCATATAGAGCCAATTCAAAAAATAATATCCTTGCTAAGGAAACCAACAGATTGCACCGAAACTTGTCTTCAATCCAATCTCCCGTCCTGAGCGTGCCTGTGGCGACTGTGGAAAGGAACGACTCCCTTTTAACAGGAAGAAACCTCTGGCAGAACCAGACTCAGGAAGGGTGGCCATCCGCCTCGACCAGCTGGGGTTTGAGAAGACAGAAAAGAGGGAAAAGAGGGGGGAAAAACACCATAACGCCATTCAAAGGATATCTGTTGGAACAGGAAAACATACGTTAATAACCACAATAATGTCACATGTACATAAAATCAATTGTGAAATTAAACAGGGGGAAAAAGAGAGCAAAGTGAGGAAAGGTGTGACAGATGAGGTCCCCCAGCAGTCTAAGCCTATAGCAGCTTAACTATGGGATGTTTCAGGATTACCTGAGCCATCCCTAACTATAAGCTTTATCAAAAAGGAAAGTTTTAAGCCTAATCTTAAAAGTGGAAAGGGTGTCTGCTTCCCGGACATTTACTGGCAGCTTATTCCATAAGAGAGGGGCCTGATAACTGAAGGCTCTACCTCCCATTCTACTTTTAGAAACTCTGGGAACAACAAGTAAACCTGCAGTTTGGGAGCGAAGTGCTCTGTTAGGAAAATATCTTACAATGAGATCTTTAAGATATGATATATAAATTATATATATATATAATATATCCTGTATTCACTTATCACACTGTAAACTAGTAAGGCCACAACCTGCAGAAGTAGGGAAAGATTAGTTACCCACCACCGTTCTCTGAGGCATAAGTCTGACTACAAAGGGGAATTCTCTAAACAGGAGGGGGTTCGTCTCAACCTCAGTGAAGAAAACAACAGCTAAAACGAGAACATAGGGTGTGGCTAAGATAAGACGGGGAAAATGGACAGACAGCGGCCGTGGCATCCATTCAGATTAACAGGATTTTGTGGTTATAAGGAACCAGCTGCGTATTGTTCATCATTATTCTTATTATAGTATTCCTGATTATATGGTATTAAGCACAGATTAATAAAAAAATAATGCATTACAATGAATCACCCTCACACCCTTGATACAGGCTGACCACAAAGATGGATGTCCCTCAGTTCCAATAGACAACTTGAAAACCTACATTTTGTTACATAAATAGATGGGGTGGCCGAGGTTGAATAATGCTCAGTTATTTCATATGGAGGCAACCAAAAACCTTGTGTATTCTGAAAAGTACACTTGTGAAACATATGTTGATACAAAATTTCCAAAGGATCACAGGTGTATCATTTGGAATTTCATAATTATGAATAGTAGTGCATAACAGGTCATAGTGATATGAATAAATGGCTGGAATGGATTATGTATACAGCACAACAAAATAATCAATCTAATTGTATTCAATGTGCTAAAGCCAGATCACATTTCGAAATTAAGCAATCACTCTGACCCAATTAGTTTATAATATGCATTACAATTGTATCATGAATCTTTTGTACCTAACACAGAGCAATGTAAAACTCTTTCTTTGTTGTTCCCAGCATTAGCTTATAAGGGTAATTATGTTTTGTTAAATTATGTATGTTTTATCCGCAACAGCGCAGGTAAGAATGTGGGTACACTCATGTCAGATTATTGTCAAGAATCCATCAATGTCAATCAGGATGCAGGTAACTACTCGACTTCTTGGGTTCGGAACCAAACTTCCATGAGAGCAGACCTCTGGTAGCTATGTGGGGATATGAAACTGAGGTCCGTCCTTCAGCCTAACTGACAGGGTAGCTGCGCAATAGCCCAACTACTGATGCCTTTCCATTTGTTCCATGTGGGGGACATTTAGGCCTTGGGTGAGAAGCTGTGTCTGGAGGTTCATTTCACAACAGAGTGTACCTGGATAGCATTGGGGTCCCGAGAGGAGTCCCAGATGAGTTTAAAGCTAGAAATCAAGAAGCCTCAGACTTTTAATATTTTCTTTTCTGGTGGGCAACAATAAATAAGAATGTTGATTGGATAAATTACATCTACAAGGCATTGCTGACCAATTGGGTCCAACTTCCCTTATGGCATGGCAAAAAAGTATGACTTTGGATATGTTCCTCGCAGAAAAATGAGGGGTGTGTAAAATGTTTTGAACTTTTTGTTGCACCTTTATTCGGGACAATACTTCCCCAAATAGCAGCATCACCAAGGCCCCAGAGAAACTCGCATCACTCTCTGCAGAGCTGACAGAGAACTCTGGGATCAACGACCCCTTCACTGACATAATGGAGAAGTGGGTTGGTCTCTGTCTGTTGTAACAGCCAAAGTAGTCACCTGTGCTTGTTGTTGTATCACATGCTTGAGAGGACTGTCCAAGAACCGATTGAAACCACCCTTACCTCACCCTTACCTGCAACAGGTAGAGGATGATGATGACAACAAGCTACACATGAATGATGGAGCCGGGGACACATATAACGTTTAAAGTACAAAGTACCTTGCATGACCCCGAGTGAATTCTCAATGATTTGGTTGATTATCATTTTTGGATTCATATGAAAGACCAATGAACATGAGAATTGGACCTATTTAAAGGCAATTCCTGAATGTAGAACATTGTAAAGATGATATGTTGCTTTTTCCTGCTAACATTCATTCACAGGTTAAATTAATAGCATCAGCAGCAGAACCACTACAGGACTCAAAGTCAGGTAACTGAAGTCAGGTGTCTGAAATTCTGTGAGGGGCGCACATCATGTCAAGATGATGGTGGAACAATCACAAATTTTATCATGTGCCCAAAAGGGTGGATGACGACGCTTAGCGCTCCACCCCAACTGAATGAAAAGCTGATTTGAAGAGTTCATTCCACCAAGTTACCACCAAATGTTTAACAATCGACAGCCTCCAACCACTGTCAAGAAATATGTCTGAATTTTATCCTGAATTGTCCTAAAAGAAGATTAGTTAGGGAATAATGGGTGGTAAAGACCTCTTTCATGGAAGTGAAGTGCTAGTAATCTCTCCTTCCAAGATAGCTTAGCAGTTCCAGACCCAGCCGGACTGATGTTCGACCAGAAGCAGACTATTGCAGAGTTGGTGACGAGACTGGATGAGCTGCATTAAATTATTATTATTATTGTTTGACTATTCCTGATTTTCATTTATTCTTATTTTCATCAATTTAATATGTTTGTGTATTAATTTTGTTTATTGATTTTGTTTATTAATCACACATATGTCCATTGCCATTCATCTGAATCAACTGTTCGGAGCGTGACCTTTGATACTCAGTGAGTAATTAGAATAGAATAGAATTCAACTTTATTTTCATTGCACATGTCACAAGTAGAAAGCAACGGAATGCAGTTTGCATCCATCCAGATGTGCTTTCGAAAAAATATAAATATATATATATATTACAAGTGTACAGTAAAGTTGTTGTGATAATGCTACAACTATAGGTAAAAGTATATACAGGCTATGAATGTACAGACTATAAACAGGTTATAAATATGAAGGGGTATAAAAAGACAAAATAAAGAATATAAGTATGGGAGAGTATTTATGAACAAGAGTAGATTATCTATACAGTAGTCCATGTGTTATTGATGTGTGTATGGGGATACAGTCCATCGTTATTGTTCAGATGTCAGGAGGCAGAGTTCAGGAGTGTGACAGCTGTGGAGCAGAAGCTGCTCCGGTACCTGGTGATCTTAGTCCGGAGGCTCCTGTAGCGCTTCCCAGAAGTGATGCAATTCAATTCAATTAAATTGAGTTTTATTCATATAGCGCCAATTACAACAATTGTCATCTCAAGGCAGAGAAATAAAAGGATACCTTCGATCAAACTCATTTTGACAGGTGACCTCTGACCTTTTATCGATCAATCAAATTAATATGACAGGTGACCTTTGTTTGACATCCGTTTGCTGACATCTGGGGATATGACTTTTGACCTCTTATCGATCGATCAAGCTATTTTGACGTGTGACCTTTGTTTGACATAGATTAGCCATCTGTTGAAGAGGTCTTTGACATCTAAGGAAGGGGGTGTTTATGGCCAGGGTTAAGAATGATTACAGCTAAACTCAGGAGGTTGTGAGAAATATATTAGTTGAATGTTTAAATAAGAGAAAGGGTTAGGGTTAATAGAAAAGTTGTAGAAGCGGTCAACTCTTTAACAGCTTCAAAGACCGGTCCCTGTAAGGTAAAGATGGGAAAACAATTAGATGTGTGGGGGGTCGCAAGAATGCAGCACTGCCAGGATTTGGGTGTGGGTGGGGGGGTAACAGACATCTGGTTCTCTTTGACTGATCAACTCATACTATGAGAGTCAACTGCATACATACTGTGGCACTGAGCAGTAGGAACAAATGGCCAGGGGGGGGTCATAAGAATGCAAAGTACAGTGTGGTAAACAGTCTGTGTCGTTGTCTTAGTTCGCAAGTAAACAAATGAACATATATGATGTTCACTAGAATGCATCATGCTGTGCGGGAAACATCCTATGTCTTACTTCACAAGTAAACAGAATCAATACATCTGTTACTAACCGTAGGATGGATGTAGATCAGGTGTGAAGAGCAAATGGGTTGAAATTAGCACTTCAAGAAATTTTTAAAACACTCCCTTATTTCTATGGAGGGGGATGTAAGACTATATAAAATGGTTCAGGCATATACGTCGGGGGCTCAACCGAGGCAGGACAGGAATCATGGACTCTGGTACGCAAAAGTCTCCTTAAAACTTTAAATCTCTTAGGTCAGTACTTGTAATAATAAAAAAAAAAAAATAAAAAAAAAAATAAAAAATAAACAACTTTTTTTTAGGACGGAAAACAAGAGCTGACATCCATACACAGCGAACCGGCGGTTCTTTGGCCCTCTTAGGAGTATTCAATGGTGAGTAAAAAGATCTGATGATAAACATATGAATGCGTGTATAATTATATTACCACACCATGACAGAGTGCTAATTTCCAGAGTTGGATGCGGAGGATTTGGATGACTTCATATTGACGCAAGCCGATTATGGTAATGTTTCTTTAACTTTAATAACCTTTAACAAGTGAAATGTTTCAATGAAATAACATTAGATGTGACTTTCATCGCACCGAGCGGGGGAAACGGACTTTCCCTGAATAAATCCCGGCTACGACGAAGACTGCTCCCTGTTCAGGACAATCAGTTTTCAACGGAGTGTCCGAGTGTTACTACAGAGGACGGGCAGCTGGAATCATCGGTGTTACACACACCACCGAGCATACGTTTCTCCCCTCGAATAATACCGCGGGCGGACTCGCCTGTGAGCGGCCTCAACACCGATACGGTTGAGGGCGAGGGGGCACGGGCTGTCGGTTTACTCAGCTGCATATCGGCGCAGCTATTAGAGGCGCCGGGCATTGTTCGCAGGGAGGAAGGACCCCTCGCTAAACAGCCTGATCTGCGGGGTAAGTTTTAAAAAAAACAAAACTCATCAGTCTTTGTTTTTGTTTTCTCACGTGAGCGTGTAAGCGTCATACGTCATCAACACAGATGTGACGCATAGGGAGAGAGTGAGGGTGGGAGGGGTTAAAAGAGCGCAGCCTTTTTCAGTAGAACTCATGTGAAGTTTCTGTAAAACAAGCCAGTTGATATATTATTACTGCTCTGTCCACTTTTCCGTGCTGCTTTCAACGGGGGCATTACATGGTAACATCTATGCAAATTTCACATGGTGTATACTTTAGCAAGGTTTTTCATTTATTTATCTATTTTTATGCTATTAAACTGTGTTTCAATTTGACAGAATCTGATGTATAGTTCCTGTGAGGTCCGTGGTAAAGAATCGACGGTGCAATAGAGTGCGCAACAGACTGTTGCTTGTCCGAGGGTTAATGAAAGGTACAGTTTCTTTCTCTTAATTTTTCTTCTCTTTTTTAATTCATTATTATTATTACTATTATAAATTTTTAAATTATTATTATTCATATTTTTTATTATTATTTATTTATTTTTAAAACATTCACAATCACTGAACCAGGTATATTTAAAATACTTTTATGGTTATTTCTCCTTCATCCACAGAGGCCGACCTGTCGATAGAACGGATAAGTCCTATAATTCGGCCCGACCCTCGTCTGTGGAGGAAAAGAAACGCTACCATCCGACGTGAAAAATCAAGAGCCCGGGCATTCATGAGAAGTAGCATGATTCTTATACAGAAAATTAACCGTGACTTGAAGGTGATTTCGAAGTAAAGTAAATGTGTGTATATATATAAGTAGATATCTTAACCCCTCTTAGCCATTCTCAATTCTGTGTAAAGATGGATAATCAAGCAGGCAGAGCTGTGCCGGCTGTAATATCCGAGGCTGTGGGAAATTTGAAAAACATTCCCATACCGGTTCATGTGTGGAATTACTTTACACCGCTGGAGTATGCGCTCTTAATGTCGATTATCAGTCATCTCCTATGAATATTGAAGAAGATGAAAATGATGAAATTGATGTGTTACACGAATTAGAATCATCAATCCTGAATTTAAACGGGCCTCCGCCACCCGCCCTGAGTTTGCAAAATGAGTCACAGAATATTGTCTCACCAAATCCAGCTCCTTGTGTCACATCACTAGATACAGCCTCAGCGAATAGTGCTTCTCAAACTTCAGCATCAGATATTGTCTCACCAAATCCAGCTCCTTGTGTCACATCACTAGATACAGCCTCAGCGAATAGTGCTTCTCAAACTTCAGCATCAGATATTGTCTCACCAAATCCAGCTCCTTGTGTCACATCACTAGATACAGCCTCAGCGAATAGTGCTTCTCAAACTTCAGCATCAGATATTGTCTCACCAAATCCAGCTCCTTGTGTCACATCACTAGATACAGCCTCAGCGAATAGTGCTTCTCAAACCTCTGCATCAGATACTGTCTCACCAAATCTTGTTTCTTTACCTTCTCCAGCTGCAGCAGAACAAACTCGGCAGCATGGTAGGGGGTTGAATCAGGAGAATGTAGTCGTCCCTGAACAGAATCAGAGAGATACACCTCCACCGATTGAGCGTGAACGTTTCAATTGTCTTGAAATAAGACGTCCCGTCACAATACCGCGTCCATGCCCTGATATAATGCCCAACATCGCTGAGTTCACTTCAGCTGTTATGAGCAATCTTATTGAAGTGGCAGAAACAGCGCGATCATTCGCCAGATGTAATGATGTCGTCCAGCTAGAATTAGTAGGTGAGAGTATTTCTCAACACATTACCGTTTCTGTCACAGACGAGTCTGATGTAATCCTGAAAGCCTTTCTGGACTTTTTAGACGAGTTAACTCAATCGAACGCTGAGATTGCCTCTGATACCAACATGGAGTTAGTCCTCCAGGTAGTAAGAAACCCTACAGGGGGCGCCAAACGGAAGGCTTCAAAAACCTTAGAATGCGAATTAATCCATAAGAAAAAACGTCACTTGTACATTACAGATAACTGTGTCAATCAGCTCTGCTTCGCCATCAGTCTCGCGCACGTCTCCGGCTCTAAATTTACCAATAGTCAGGTTTCGGCCCAGGCGAGAGAGTGGCAGCGATTTCAGTGATGTTGGAAAATTAAAAAAAATCCTAAACAGAAAAATTGTTGTGTTTCACAGAACCAAGGGTGATCTAGCTCTGTGTAAATTTGAGACTGATTTCAGAGATTGATCAAGCCCTCTCTTTCTGTTATTACTCCAAAACCATTACTATGGAATAAAAAACCTCAAAGGATTTATAGGGTCGAGGTACATTTGCGAGCACTGTTACACCAGTTACAATGAGCCACACTCACACTACTGTCCTGGTTACTGTCCTGTGTGTTGCGACTCATCATGTACAGATCAAGAGTTCAGTCCTGTATTTTGTGGCGATTGCAACAGAAGCTGTCGTAACTCGTCATGCTTCAACAGACACAAAGAACCTCGTGAGAGACCCCGAGCCAGAATGCAAGTGAGTGATTATGATCTGATTAAAAGGTGTCCGACGTGTAAGAGATTTTATCGCGTTGCGATGACTAAGGTAAAAACCCCCCACGTGTGTGAAGGTTTAAAATGTACAATCTGTGGTGAGAAACTGACCCCCGGTTCTACAGCAACTCTCAGTGGACACCAGTGCTACATTCAGCCTAGCAGCGCCGACGAACGGCTTGACGAAAAACTGATCTTTTATGACTTTGAATCCTTAGTCGGTCAGAACGATGTGCCTGTCCCCTTTCTGGTCTGTGCAAAAACGCTGAAAGGTGTCGAGTGGTCTGCCTACTGATTGGATTGTGTCAGGAAATTCCTCCTCCATTTCAGGAGACCATGCTATCGTGGATACACGTTTATTGCTCACAACGGACGAGGTTATGATAGCTATCTAATCCTTAATGTCATGGTGCAACTAGGTATGAAGCCCTCTCTCATCACACAGGGGAGTAAAATTCTCTGTTTTACAGACATTGTGATTATGGTTTGAGATTCATCGATAGTCTGTCATTCCTGGCTATGAAACTGAGTATGATGCCGAAAGCATTAGGTTTCAGTGATCATACCAAAGGTTTCTTTCCCCACAGATTCTCTTCAGAACAGAATTTGAAATATGTGGGGCCTTTTCCTTCACCGAGTTACTACTCTGTAGAACTCATGAGCCCCAGTGAGCAGGGAGAGTTCTACAGATGGTACGATGGAGTGTGTAAAGGCACCTTTAACTTTCGTGAACAGAGCATGCTTTACTGCAAAAATGATGTAGACCTACTCTTCAAGGGGTGTGTCAAATTCCGCGAGCAATTCTTTAACGAGACGCGCGTGGACCCCCTGAAATGCATCACGATCACGTCGGCCTGTATGCAGGTTTTTACCGCCAACTTTCTGCAGCCTAAAACCCTGGCTATACCTTCACCCGTTGATTACAGTCAGCAGAGTAAGACCTTCTCAAATGCATCCATCCAGTGGCTGGAGTGGTTAGCGTTTAGCAGAGGGATTGAGATTAGCCACGCGTTAAACACAGGGGAAAAGGGAATCGGTCCTTATCACGTAGATGGGTATGCGGAAATTGACGGTGTGAGGGTAGCTTTTGAGTTTTACGGCTGTTTCTTTCACGGCTGCCCCATCTGCCTCAGGACGCATGTCCGCTGAGGAAGGCGCCGTTTGAACAGTTTTATGCAGAGACCCGTGAGAGAGAGAGAGTGTTTCAGTCAGTGTATGGTCATCGTCTGCATATCATGTGGGAGCACGAGTGGACTGAGATGAAAAAGTCCCATCCGGAGGTGATTGAATTTCTCCAGAGCTTTAACGCCCCTGAACCTCTCTCTCCCAGACAAGCACTGTACGGTGGTCGGACCTGCGCACTCAGGTTGAGGTACAGTGTGGGGGTAGATGAAACTGTGCACTATGCTGACTTTACATCTCTTTACCCCTATGTAAATTGCAGCTTTCCTTACCCTCTCGGCCATCCCAGAATTATTTGCAAAGATTTTGATGACCCTGACAGCTACTTTGGTTTCATAAGAGCTGTTGTTTATCCTCCGCGTGGGCTGTTTTTCCCAGTTTTACCTTACAAGTCATCTCACAGAAAACTTGTTTTCACTCTCTGTCGCACCTATGCTGAAATGAATAACCAGGCAGGTGCATGCAACCACAGCGATGAGGAGAGAGCACTAACAGGTGTGTGGGCGAGTGTGGAGTTTAGCAATGCGTTAAAGCTTGTTCATCGTCTTGCTAAAATCACTGAGGTGTGGCACTTTGACAGGACTAGTAGCTCAATCTTTGTAGACTACATACACACATTTCTTAAGGGTAAACAGGAGGCTTCAGGATATCCCGCAGACGCACATGATGAGGAGAGTAAGCTGAGGTACGTCAGAGATCACAAACTCCTTCAAGGTATTCAGCTGGATACCAGCAAAATAGAGGTGAACCCTGCTAAAAGACAGGTGGCTAAACTGTGTCTGAACAGTTTCTGGGGGAAATTTGCGCAGAGGAACGACCTCCATCAGACCACCATCGTCACAGACCCAAATTAATTTTTTAATTTCATGTTCTCGGGTAAATACAAGATAGCCTACTTCCACTTTCTAAACCCTGACATGTGCATGTTGCAGTGGACTTACAACAAACGGTGCATCGCACCTCCCAACAAGGTAAACAATGTATTCATTGCAGCATTTACCACCGCATATGCACGTTTAAAGCTGTACAGCTGTCTGGAAGTAATGCAGGACAAAATTCTCTACATAGACACAGACAGTCTGATCTATGTGGTGAAAAAAGGTGAGACTCCTCTGAAACTGGGAAACTATCTGGGGGATTTGACCGATGAGCTGGGGGGTGACACAATTCAGGAATTTGTTGCAGCAGGACCCAAGAGTTACGCCTACCAGACCAGAAATCAGAAAAAAGTATCGATGCGCGGCACTCAGACGCATGAATGCAGCGAGAAGGTCAACTTTGACAGCGTCAAAGAGTTAGTGGAGGGATACTTGGCTGGCTCCAGAGAAACGGTGATCGAGACCCCTCAGCGTACCATCAGAAGAGATAAAAAGGGGTTTCTGTTAAAAAATGTGACATTCCCGAAAAAGTTGCGGGTGGTGTATGTCAAGAGACGCCTTTTTCCTGACGGTACAACTCTGCCTTTCGGTTATTAAGGTATTAAGGTGATTAAGAGGGAAAAAAAAATAAAAATGTCGCAATTTTCTGATATGTAGGAGATTGATTTTGACCCCAGACTAAAGACTCCTTTTTCATGTCTGATTGTGGGGCCCAGCGGATGTGGGAAATAATTTTTTTGTTAAAAGTGTTTTAAAAAAGTGTAACCATGTGTTGGATGATGTACCTGATAATATTGTTTGGATTTATACCTCTTTCCAACCATTGTACGCTGAACTGCAGCGGCTGAATAAAAACATCAAATTTGTGGAAGGATTGCCTCATTCTTTTGAAGATGAAAATCTGTTCCCTCCTGATCGTAAGCACTTGGTTATTCTGGACGACGTCATTTTTCAGGCTTCAGACCATCCTGAAGTGGTAAAAATTTTCACACAGTACAGACATCACAGAAATATGAGTGTCATGATGTTGACTCAAAATGTATTTCATCAAGGGAAATACAGTCACACCATCAGCCTGAACAGTAACTACCTGGTGCTGTTTAAGAATCCCAGAGACAGATTGCAGGTGAAAATCTTCCCCTCAGAGAAAGCTATCTTCCTGGAGAGCTTTGAGGACGCCACCAGAGAGCCGCCCGGGTATTTAATCGTCGACCTGACCCACTCATGCCCAGAACAATACAGACTGAGAACGGGTTTACTTCCTAGTCAGTGGCCAGTTGTCTATGTTCCGAAAGCATAGTAATTTATCATGTCAGCCCGTATAAAAAGGAATGCTCCGTTACTCAGAGCTCTGTACCACGCCACACCTCAGAAACGTAATTCTCGACATTCTCGGCCATTGTTCACCCGACTTTCTTAAAGCTTTGTGTGAGATTGCTCTGAATATTTTAAAGGGTAACATTAAGCTATCCCCTCCCCAGTATCGGAGTTTGAAAAAGCAAAAGAAAGTTATCAGACTGCTGGCTGATAAGAGAACCGGTTTAAAACGTAAGCAGCTGGCTCTCAAAAGTCAAGGAGGTGGGTTTATTCTCCCCATCCTAACGGCTCTTGCACCCGTAATTGGGGATCTAGTGGCCGGAATCGTTAGAAGATAAGATGTCGCTCAGGACGGCACAAAAGATGTTTCTCATCTCACCTCATCAGTTCAAACACTTGAGTCAGTCAGAGACTTCTATCAGACAGACGGTGGAGGATGATTTGGATAATAAAATGAGAGCGATACTCGATGAGTCAGGAATGACCTCTTATGAAAAAATTAAGAAATACGACGCCCTGCTGCAAAGATACCTCACCCTAATCAAGCAAGGTCAGATGGAGGAGCCACGGTTGACTGTGACTCTTCAGCGAAACAGTCTTAATGATCCAATACCTGAATCAGATTCCCGTGAGACGGATCGTGTTCACGAGCCCGATCAGCTAGAATTGGATGCAACGGCGAGTGAGGTATTAAAAATCCTTCCAAAGCGCGATCGCAGAAATGGTGAATACATCTTGAGGAAATTATCTGAGAGAAATGGCTGGACCACCAGAGAAGAATTTGTTTATCAGGGGCAGGTTGTGAGAGGATCACATTTGGTTGATTTACTTAAAAACCTTCTGCTCCCTTTTAAAAGAAAAGCCCAAACCATGCAACCAACAGGCTGGACAAGTTTTCTCAATGTCCTGAATGAACTGAACATACCTTTATCCTCTGTGAATAATCCGCAAGCCCGTGAACAATATCGTCGTCTCAAAACAGAGCCAAGCAGAATGGAGAAAATACCATCTGTAAAAGAAGATAACCCTCTCCCCACATTTTTTAAGATCTGGACATGGTGAGCGAGACGAGGCTGCAGATGAATAAAAATGCATAAAAAGATGCATAAAAAGATAAAACCTCCGCGCTGGGTTACCTTTTCACCATAAATTTCTGTAAGAAATTAATAAAATGATACCGTCATTTGTTCTCAAAAATTTTTATTGATTCCAATTTTCAGAGTCTACAGAGTCATCACTTTCATGCATTCACAATTTGTAGCACTCTTTGAACATCTGTAAAGAACAGGTTCCGTGATGAATTGAGGTAGCACTGTGCTTTCTGATGCATCTCTGATATTTTTTCACAAAGTTAGATACCATCACATCATTTTTAAGAACATCATCACTGTAGTACTTGTTGCAGAGACATTCCGCACGCCCGGTGGCAGAGGTAATAAACGCACTGCTGACCGCACACGGTGGACAAGGTGTTCTGAAGTTGGCGATTATGGTACGTTTTCTTGAGGGATCGGTCTTTCAGAAATGACACAATGTCTGAGGGGTAGTGAGAAAAATCTGGCGGTAGCCCGTAAGAGTCGAAAAAGGTGGCTTGACCGTTCTCCTCCAGAGTCGGAGCTAGCCAGTGCTCCCCAGGCATGTGAGAAGGATGTGTGTTCACAATAAAGTAAGCCGGCTTTGTAAATGTTTATGTGAGCAAGGGGAGTTGGTCTCTAGCCCACACGCCACAAAATAGGTCTCCCAGTAGATGGTGCAACAGGCTCTCCAGTTGGTGGTTACAGTTGGTGGTTATTCATGCTTACTCTTTTAATAATAGTCCACCAGCACCTGTCTTCTCGAGTTGATCTCCAAAATGGAATCGTAACATGCGTAGACAATGAGGGTTGTGGTGTGAGGTAACGGAACTCTAAACCTCATTTCCAGTCTTAAATTCCCATTAGAAACAGGTGACAAGGCGTCGCTATCCTCACCAGGATTGAGATTGTAAACAAATTGTAAAATTCCCAGACTGAAATGCCTTGGTTGAACTGAGGCTGGAACGCCTTGGCGGGAACTTGTTTACCATCCTGACAAAGAGCTAGATACTCTATATCCATATGTTTAAAGTTGAAGGGTGACAAGTCCCTTCTTCCCGTGAATGCCTCGTGGTGCACCATACCTAAAACAATATATTTAGGCACCGCTCCCAAAAAGAGATTCTCCTGATTACTTATCCTCGAATTTTCAGGGATGGAGTATGTTTTTACATTCACTCGTGACAGTGGGTAGAGAGCGTTTCCTCTCATTAAGGCCGATGTGTGGCCTAAACGAACAGCGGGGGAGACAGAAACTTTTTTGATAAAAAGAGAGGCTCCTAATATCATTGATCGGTAAGTCGAGTCTCTGGTTCCCATGAGATAGAAAGCCTCGCTGGCTCTGGTTAGTTTAACTCTCATATCCACAGAGTTCAGCAGGAGCCTTTCGCAGAAAAAAATATCCCCATGGAGGGGGCCCATTAGGTGTACTTCTCTGGAATTAGCTGTACAGAGAGCCCTCTGGTTTAGCCCTCTGTTTGGCCCATTATTGGTTACTATAGAGTCTATGGCGCCGGCTGTGTCTTTATAATAAAGACCAGCGCTGAACTGACTCTTTAACGTGTCTGCAGAAAAGTTTAGCAGAGTCTCGATCATAGCTCTATATGGGTGGGTGGCACTAGACTGTGAAATTAATCTATCACCCAGAGTAACATCGCATTGACTGAATAGTGTATTGAGAGGATAATTGATGAGACCCACAGGTGCGTCGTTCGCCAAGTTTGTGCCGTCTGCATTGGTGATCTTCACACGTAGATGTAACAAGGTATCGTTGAGATCCAGATACTTTTCACCATCTCCCGGTATAAAAAACTCAATCGGACCATTCTCAGTAATAGCGGATAGAGGCATAATTTCCATGTAGATCTTATCCTCGATAGAAAGCTGGGTCATAGGGACTGAAAATAAGTCCAGTTCTGCCAGGGTGCACTCAGGGGATTTGTGATGCAAAAGAGCCATGTTTTACTCTCTCTCTCTCTCTATTTATGATTTAGTGAAATATATCCGTGCTCCGTGCAGACTTCCTCCCTTTAGGCTTGATCCTTCCAACTGACTTCTTTCTTTTGAGCGGCCTCACTATTTGTGACCTCCTCACACGTTCACCCGGCGGCCACTTTCTTGGTCTTCGTGACAGAACCATAATACCCGATCCTTCTTGTCCTCCCGTCTCTGCAGGATCAGAGATCCTTCTCATGGTTTTGCCTATGACACCTGAGGCAATGTTTGTAGCTGCTGTTTATATATATATATTTACTTCTGATCAGAGCTTATCGGGAGAGATAGAATCACAATTCCCTCTTACTCTCTCTGTGATATCAGAGTGAATGACCATCATTTCATTACGCGTTGTGATATCACGGGTCAGAAGTGTAGTCTCACAACGGTTTTCCCATAACTAAAATTTACCGGAGTGTTTTCATCCGTTTTAATCTCTATGTGGATGTTTTCAATATGCCTCTTTGTTACAGGTAGATAGTTGACCGGGTTAAAAGTATGCGTAATTATATCGCCAAACTTACCCTCTACTCTAACTGTTCGCAAGAGCGGGGCATAAGCATCGCTGACTATCCGTGGAGCAACCACATCGCTGTAACAGTAAAGCTGGTAGAAACCTGCTTTTAAATCCATCGGGTAAGGGGCACTCCTTTTATCAAATACGATCCATTTGCCAGGCTCCACACCTAGCATGTTGCTCAGTGGTGGATAAAAACGCAGGTGGTGCTGGGCACCTGCCTGATACATGAGTCTATTTTCCACCGTGTTCACGACTAAATAAATATCAGAACCTATTTTTCTAAGGTGACCCTCAATCTCGGCTTTGAGCTGATTCAAATCCTTGAAATGTCCGCATCCTATATTCTGGCGGTAGAACTTTTCCAGCCCCGCTTTCCTCCATTCAAAAAAAGCCTGGTCCCTGGGGGCATTATGCCATGTGTACGGATAAGAAATCTCCGTCAAGGCAACCTGCCACGAACCTTCCAAATCGATATGCTGGGCTAAATCCACACGGAAACTGGAACTGGTATTATTCTTAAAGACGTTGAGACTAGCGTTGGAGGGCAGGGTGATATAAAACCCCTCATCCTCTACCGTTCGGTTCATGGTGTAATGTAGTGGACTAGGAGTAGCGATGGCCCCCTTTATACCTCGTGAAGGTCACTGGTCCTGACCCAGCTGTTGAATTTCTCAGGCCAGTTTTTCCAACGGACAAAAACCTGTTTTACACCCCTGATGCTGCGTCGTTTTAATATCTTCTCCACTTGATACATCTTGTCTTTATTCAGTTTAACTTTTTGAAGCTCCTCCGCGTAAAAGGAACCTTCAATAACTTCTCCATCAAAATCTTTGAGTTTGTACACAGGGGGAGATCGTGCAAGCTGCTCGGTCACTGTAAACATTTCATCTGTAAAACTTTGTTCATATTTCTTGTCAAACACGCCTCGCAGTTTAGATATTCTTACAAGATCTCCTTTTTTAAACTTTATCCTTGAGTCCTTGCAGCGTCGATTCCATGCAGAGCCGTACAGGTTCTGAAAAACTTTAAAGGTGTTTTCTAGAGTCACCTCTACAGGCTTCATTTTGATGCTCGTGTGGTAACTGTGGTTGTAACTTTCCACGAGATCCTGCAGGACGTTGAGGTATCGACGTGTGTTATTAGCAGTAAAATATCGCCACATCTTGGTTTTTAACGTGCGGTTAAACCTCTCAATCACAGATGCCTTTACCTCGCTCAGCGTAGCAAAATGCACAACTCTGTGGTTCTCTAATAATGCCTTAAATTTTTTGTTAAAAAATTCTTTCCCCGCATCAGTTTGAAGTTTTTTAGGGGTCTCGCTTTCTCTAAAAACGGATTCAAAAGCCTTTACCACCTCTGCGGTGGTTTTTCTCTTCATAGTGCGAACGTAAGCCTTTTTTGAAAACACGTCAATGACGGTTAATAGATAATTATACCCGTCATTGTACTCAGCCAAGGCCTGCATGTCGCAGAGATCTGCTTGGAATTGTTTTAAGGGGATGGTGACAAAAACTCTGTTTCTCGGAAAATGTATTCTTGCAGGTTTATGTAGAGTATATGCATCTGGCTGTGATAAGAAGTCTTGCACTTTTTCGCACGCGACTTTCTTACCCGTTTCGTCCTGTACAGCTTTACGCAACCTCTCTACTCCCCCAAAACTACCTGGGTGGATAGGATCGTAGAAAACCTTTTTCATTAATCTCGTTTCAGCCATCTCACCTCATACAAACTCTGGCTTGTAATGACAGAAAAGACAAAACGCAAGTATATTTCAACCTTTTATTTTTTCTCTAATGTGTGATAATACACACACACACACATATAAATGATCACAAAAAGCAGGAATGCTAGTAATATAGGATTAAAGAAAAGTTAAATGTTATAACAACATCACATGATTACAATATTAGTCTAAACACATCCAGCTGATGGAAAGAAGGAATGTAACACCCCTCTTTTAACCCTCCCAGAACTTTGTCATGGTTTGAAGCTGCTGCAATTTCTTTACATCTTCTCCAATCAACTGCTCGTACATATCGTGTATAGAAGTGTTGATTTGTTTCACCAGAGTTAGTTCGTACAAGTAAGCTTCTGCCACAGCCCTGACTCTGGCATCATCTTCACAAATGTTACGCGCAGTTAGAAGATGTTGAATGGAAGCAATGAATCGTTAATTATAAAGTCTCCGCATCAGAGTGTAGTAATGGTCATGAAAAAAGTCGTCCTCGAGGACATCCTTGCACTGATGTTGGCGTAAACTAGGGTGATCGACACTACACCCGTAGCATAATTCAATCATAAATTTTTTGATGGTCTCATTCAAGAGGTATATCACTGCAGTTTTCACAACTTTGATAAAACCTGAGGGGACCCATCCATCAAATTTGTCCTCACCCTCTCCTCCCCCATCCTGAGTGTCTGCAGGGGCCCCCTGGCCTGGTGGAAGCTGAGAGTCCTCCATTTCATTTGACTCAACTTACCTCCGTTGTTACGGCCACGGTGGATCCTATTGGGTAGAGCGTTAAGCAGCGGTCATCAGGTGCCGAATTTGAGAACTCGATCTCGAGAGAAGAGGAGGAGTTGGAGGAGAAGAAAGACTCAGACCAAGTCGCTGGTGAAGGAGGGTGATACAGCTCCTGGCTGTATCTGTCGCTGTCTGGTGATCCAAACTGCGGTGATGTGGATGTTGCAGAAGGGCTCCCTGTATGCATCAATAGCGATGGAGAAGCATTCTCCAGATCGCTGTCAGTGATCTCCTCGCACAATGTCTTCTGGACGCTAGTTCTCATCCTGTTCCTCGTGTTGATCGGTGTATGACCTGTGCTGGAGTGTGTCCTTATAAACCTGAAGGGGGTATGGTTATTGAGGTTGAGGAGGAGGGTGCTCAGTGGAGGGAGGTCTACACAGCCAGGGTTTTCTTGACTGCTAGAATCTCACCCCAGTTCTGGCAACTGCGGAACAGCATGGAAACTCGATCTGCTATATCATTCATCTTCTCCACCCAGGCTGCATGAGGTATTGCTAACAGCGTCCTAAACACACCACAGTCAGAGTTATAACACTCAAGAACAAAAAGATCCCCCTCTTCATTCTCATTAGATTTCCGGTGGCTTGCACGGAAGACCCAACGGCCTGTAACGCCTGTTTTCGATTGCCCCACAGCAGTGAAAACCATCCTTGTTTTGGCCAGCTCAGCATCATCCAGAGGACTCTTCAGTCTCGGACTCTCCAGTCTCGGACGTTTGGCTGCAGACGCTGCTGGGATTTCTTCGGGTTCTTCTTTCACTGTTAACACCTCCTCAGCCGAGGACGCGGTATCGCTAGTTTCAACACTCCCCAGTCGTTGGAAGTTAGCATACCCACAGTGGTCAGAGGTCCCGGCTTCTCACCATCCTCTTCAAGCTGATACAGACAGAGGTCACCTGTTTCATACATGAACACATAGCCCCATCTTCCCCGCAGTCCATAAGGCTCCAGTGACCATTCTTCCTGTAGAGACACGGGCGGTGGTTGCTGCGTTCTGCACAGAAACACCATCCTTTTCTTGGGAGCATTTGGTACCAAGGGCTGATCTTCATATATCGTTACCGGAGTCTCACAACTGAGAGACCGCAGAGCACACGTCCTCTCCGGTGCCTGTGTAGATTTCTCCTCTACACTCACTCTGCTTCTTGTCCTGGGCATCTTGAATCAGCTATCTTTCACCTCAAAGTCGTTCTCTACACACTGACTGTCTCAGGGTTTTTATCCTTTACTCGAAACCCCTCCCCTGTCCACCCATTGGCCCTCAAACCTGGGGTCGAACAATACCCCCCTCACATCTAATTATTTTCTCATCTTTACCTTACAGGGACCGGTCTTTGAAGCTGTTAAAATGTTGACAGCTTCTACAACTTAACCTTTTCTATTAACCCTAACCCTTTCTCTTATTTAAACATTCAACTAATATATTTCTCACAACCTCCTGACCTTAGCTGTAATCATTCTTAACCCTAGCCATAAACTACCCCTTCCTTAGATGTCAAAGGCCTCATGAACAGATTGCTGATCTATGTCAAACAAAGGTCATACGTCAAAATAGCTTGATCGATCGATAAGAGGTCAAAAGTCATGTGCCCAGATGTCAGCAAACGGATGTCAAACAAAGGTCACCTGTCATATTAATTTGATTGATTGATAAGAGGTCAAGGGTCACCTGTCAAAAAGAGTTTGATCGAAGGGAGCCTATATTACTCTCTAACAGGTACAGATTCTTGGAAGTGGGCAGAGGAAAAACAAGTTTATTTATTCAAGATCCTCCTTCTCACTTAAAAATCTCTTCATTGACTTGCCCCTCAGTACCTCACTGACTTCCTCCAGTCACACACCACCACACGGAAACTTTGGTCTTAAGACTCTGTCATGCTCTCCACCCCAAGCACCAGACTGATTGTTTTTGTTGACAGAGCTGTCAGTGCCACATCCCCAACACTCTGGAATTCATTGCCCAGTGATATCCAACATGCCCCATCTTGGGACACTTTAAAAAAAATTCCTCAAACCCTATCTGTTCACCACAGTTCACAAAATCACAGAATTCTTTGCACTTTGTGATGTGTTGTCTGTGTATATCTCTGTAACTCCACCATGTAAAGGAGCCTTGGGTGTTCAGAAAAGGTGCTATACAAATCAAAATTATTATCATTATTACCTTCTCTCAAAAAATCTTACAAGACTTACTTACAAGAATTATGACCATACAATACTGCATGAAAGCAGATGAACTGGTGGTGACTAAAGAGCAGACCCAGGCTTGGAGGACATCAGTGCCCTCACAGGTGAGTTGAATGAGCAATCAGGTAGGAGCAGGAGGAAAAGTCAATAAGAAAAAACAAAAACACACAGATCATAACACAATAGTTAAATACACTGTATGTCAAACATTTTCACACCCATCCAAATAATAAAATTCAGGTGTTCCAATAACTTTCATGGCCACAGGTGTACAAATTCAAGCATCTAAGCATGCAGACTGCTTTTACAAACATTTGTAAAAGAATGGGTCACTCACAGGAGCTCAGTGAATTCCAGTGTGGTACTGTGATAGGATGCTACCTGTGCAACAAGTGCAATTGTGAAATTTGCTCGCTACTAAATATTCCACAGTCAGCTGTCAGTGGTATTATAACAAAGTAGAAGTGATTGGGAATGACAGCAGCTCAGCCACGAAGTGGTAGGCCATGTAAAAAAAATAAGTGGATGCTGAGGCACATAGTGCGCAGAGATCACCAACTTTCTGCAGAGTCAATCGCTACCAGTGGCGTAGATGGGATTTTTTAAATGAGGGGGGATGATGTCGATGTATCGGCAATGTTTGCCGCCTTAAGTACGGACGGAATCAGGGGGATGGATCACGATCACTATGAATCTGGGGGGCACATGAGCTCCAGAGCAGAGGAGACATGTTCTCTGGAGTGACAAATCAGTCTTTTCTTCGGGAGCTGGGCTTGGCCCCTTAGTTTGAGTGAAAGGAACTGAATGCTTCAGCATACCAAGAGATTTTGGACCATTTCATGCTCCCAACTTTGTGGAAACAGTTTGGGGATGGCTGTGATGGTAAATTTTATGTCTCAGGACTGACTGACCCTCCAATCCACATTAACCATTTGTATCACCCAGATACGCTAATTGTTTAAAACTATCTACCTCTTAAATTAACACTCAGACAAGATAATTGTTTTAACCTCCTGTTTCTTAATCATCAAGACTGCATCCTGCCCCCCCTGGAGGTGTGGTTACACACCTAAAGAACAAAGCCCCCCTCCTCAGGTATAAATGCTCTGTATTGCTTTTGTCTGTATCTTTTTTCATACCATTGCCGCTGAATGGTGTGGACTGATCTTTTTCCTTGCAACGAAGAATAAAAACTTAGCCGGCCGGCAGAAAAAGTAAGGTTCTCTATTTCATTGCTCATCAGAGGTATTAGGAAGGAAGCGATTGAAAACTTCCATAACATGGCCCCTTCCTTTCCCAACATGACTGCACACCAGTGCACAAAGCAAGGTCCATAAAGACATGTATGAGCAAGTTTGGTGTGGAAAAACCTGAATGGCCTGCACAGAGTCCTGACCTCAACCCGATAGAACACCTTTGGGATGAATTAGAGCAAAGACTGTGAGCCAGGCCTTCTGTCCAACACCAGTGTCTGACCTCACAAATGCGCCTCTGGAAGGATGGTCAAAAATTCCCATAAACACACTCCTGAACCTTGTGGAAAGCTTGCCCAAAAGAGTTGAAGCTGTTATAGCTGCAAAGTGTGGGCCGATGTCATATTAAACCCTATGGATTAAGAATCGGATGTCACTGAAATTCATATGTGTGTAAAGGCAGATGAGCGAATACTTTTTGGCAATATAGTGTATTTTCAAATGGTGAGATATCATCTCCATATTGTTTAAGTAATAATAGATAGATAATAATAGATTATCCAAGCGAAAATATTAATTTATGGAAATTAGTTACCTGCACTCTTTGAGTTGTTTAATTTTTTTGCCTTCTCATGTGAACAGTATATTCAATGTTAGCTTATTGAGCCGATTATACTCTCATTTTCACATTTGTAATGCATATTTCAGAAAAGTGTGTAATTTAAATGTTTAAGTGTCAGAGCTGCATGTTGAAAAGAGTTAAATATAACTGATGGGGATAACTGATTACTTTTTATTTTGCAGTACCATGAGCCTTGCCTGCCTTTTAATAGTGAATTTCAACCTATGAGACAATAACTGTGAAATGCCAATATCTTGCATGACAGTCGTAACAAGAAGTAGTGACACAATGTAATGAAGGAGAGACCCCAACATAACGTCCATGACAAGAATAGACAGTAACTAATGACATGAATGAAAGTGAACCAGATGACACTACAGAAGAAGCAAATTTTGGCAGTCATAAGTCACATTTTCTGGCATACGTCTGGTATCCTATATACACTAAAGCCAATATATCTTTTCAGTCAGGGTGGAAATTTGCACATTTATGATCTTCAGAGCATAAACCTTTAATTATGTTCCCATAAAATTTCTTTTTGTGGAATACCCATGGCATACTTTTCATTTTTAGCTCCATTACCGGTATGGTTTTCTTATTTGCAGATTTATGTGTGAAATGATTTTACACTCCCTTTTCATAAAGAGAAAAGCAAATTACTACAAATGCAGTTGGTAACTAGATTAGCAGACATTATAATGTAGAAAATTATTCCTGTCATCAATGAACAATGACAAAGAGTTTTGACGTCTAATTGTACCACCTATGTAACTGAATCTAAATAAAAGGTTAGGTCTCAGTGGGAGAGAAGCCCATCAAAGGAGCTCATCCTGAGCTTCTGAGGTTTCTGAGCAGCCACTGGAAATCCTCAAAGACTAATTAACTTATAGACACCTGGCAGCTGTCTGATCCCTCTAATGTTATACAAATGCTAAGACAGAAACCCATTCAAGAGCATTTGCCACCTGATGTCACTGTCTCAAAAGAGGAAAGTGAAATTTGTGCAGTGTCACAATATACTACAGTACAGTCACACAGCATACAGTATATGCACTCACATACCAAGAATAAACAACTTTTTGATTCATGACTGATTATTTCAAAACATGTGCCAACTATTGTCAGTGGTGTGGTGGCTTTTTTTCTTTCATGTTTAACTCAATTGATTTAGGATGATCTCAGAGAATAGGGAGGAGGAAGGGAGCACAGATTCCAGACAGAAGTGACATCATCCATCATTACCAGTAAGCAACTGGCAAAAGCATTCCTGATTGGTTCTCAGTCAAACTGACAGACAAGATGTCAACCAACCACTGCTTACTGTTATAAGACAACACACAGCTCCACTGTGACTCGGAGATGTTATTGAATAATTAAACTTGAATTACTGAAAATGTGATTAGAAAATAAACTGGACTGCAGAGTACTGTGTGTTGTACTGTGTTGTCACCCATAGGACATATTTGCAATTATTCATCTCTTGCGAAACAACATTTACATATTTATCACATACCCTTATTCTGAAGATTATGTAAGCCTGGAAAGGTGATATAACTCATTAATTTACAAATCAAATGTTGATCTCATAAGCAATAAAGTACACTTACATATATTCTTTGTCTCTTAATGCCACTGCTGATAGGGAAAAATGTTTGACTAGAACCGAAATAACATCAAATCGAATTAAACAAACAGTTTTTCCTTTCCTTTTTCTTTTTCCCTATGCCCTTTGTCCATCTTTCCTTCACCTCAAAACGTTTTCCAAAAAGGTAAAGAAGAAATCTGTGACACCTGGACAAAGTCTCTTGGAACTTGCTACCCTATTACTAAAAGTGATGATCCCTGAACCTGACTTCTATCTCTACGGTTAGGAATGACTGTTAAACTAAACATGTTCCAATTATGTTCAAGGAATGATTTAACAAATTATCTAAAGATAAGAATTACTATTAAAAATACTTATTATAAATTATTTAAAAGCCAGTACATGGTTCAATGCTTCATCTTCTTATTGATCTTCTGTGTTCCAGCAAAGTGATTTCATTTTAACAAAGCGAAAAGACGTGGCATAAAGGCTTCTTTCTCAGTGCTGTGATTGCTCAGTTCCCACAGGTGTTGTGGATCTACATGATAGATAATCATAGGATGCATGTAAAGGTCACATTTGATCCTCTCAGATGAAAACCCCATTAACTGTTTTGATCTCAAAGGGGGATCAATTCATTTGAATCTTTAATGTCAGTAATATGCATGTATCGATTTGGGGGTGGGTAGTGCGGGGTATATCCTATGCAGGACATTGAACTTATGCACACACCCCCATAAAAATAGCTGAATCAATAAAATTAAATTAAAAACCTCTTTCTAAAAAACAATTTTAGATGGAATGGTTATACTAAGCCAAGGTATTTAGAGACCGCTGTATCTCTACTTTATTAGTAAACCCCAGCATGTCTATTACGTTTCTGAAATAGGAAAAAGTGAGAACACACATATATATATATAAAAAGCAGCCCACAATGCCAGATAATAGAGAGTTATTCCAAATTTAATGAACACTCAAAGTGAGGGGGGGCTGTTCTTATTGTCATTTAATGTAAAAGTGATTAGGTGGCCATATGTTGGCACTGTGATCTTTCCAAAATCTTGTTTGTGCCATACCCTGACATGTATTTATTTATCAGTAAATTAGGAGACAGAAATTGTGCATTCTGCAGGTGAACAAATAACAGAAAACAGCAAGTGAATTGAAAAAGTGAGCCTTTGGAGGAACTCTTGATTCCTCAATTCTGAGAGCCCATCCTACTGTGTTCTTTTTGAGTCCTTTGTTCCTGGTGATTAACATCCATCTGCACAGTCATAAATGAATATCTGGGAATGGCTTTTATTTGTTGTTTGGGGCTTTTCACCCACACGACAGATGGAATGGGATGGACGAAGAGTATTTCCAGCATCAAAGCAGGGGATCAGTTTACCCCAGTATGGTGCTCACAGCATCTTTCAGTGGCTCACTTCATTTGGGCATGGCATGCAGCAGGGGAAATGGGGAGGCTAAATGCACGCTTTGATATAGCGAACGCAGAAAATAAAAACTTTCTAAGCATGCGCCCACTCTGTGACATGTAGCTGTAATTATGCTGTCACCTTCTCAGTGTGATACAGCGTGACTAAACAACAGAATGAGCATCCTGTGAGTCAAGGAGTCTAATCCAAAGATGTTCTCCAATCTCTGATTGTTCAAACTAACACTGAACAACAATAACAGTGTTTCTAAAGTTTGGGCACCCTTGGGAATAACAATTACTATGATTTCCTAAGTGTGGAGAGATTGTTCTGATGTCAAAAAAGCCTGAAGCTTCAGATGATAACTGCTTTTCAATTATTAAGCAAGAGTTTAAGCAAGCTTAGAATACTTTTTGTTTCATTATTTTTGTTAAATGCAATTTTAAAGTTGGAAGAAAAGTGAAATATAGATGGTAAAGTGGTAGGTGGTTAGCACTGTGTCAACTAACCAAAAGGTTTCCAGATCCTGCAAGGGGCCTTGCTCCCAGAGAAACCCACAGTTTATCTCTTAATACCTGCAAAAGGAATGGTACTAATTACATACCAGAAAGGTTGCCCAAATATTTTTACCAGTTTCTTATTTTTTTTGTCATTTTTAAACTATAAAGGTCTGGTGCACCCAAGCATTACTGAATGTGTCCTGGTAATGTTTGGCAGAGGCAGCAGTCAACGCTAAAAAAAAAAAAACTTGTTAGGTAAACGTAATACAATTATGGAAAGAATTCCCACCTAAATAAAATAAAGAATTTTGTTTACTAAAGTAAATGTCAACAAAGTTAAAGGTTAAGGAAACCTTTGCAGGTGTTTTGAGTTAATTAGCTGATTAGGGTGTGACACCCTGAGTTTCTAATATTGAACTGTTTCACAATATTCAAATTTTCTGAGGCACTGAATTTGGGGTTATCATTATCTGTAAGCCATAATCATCAAAGTTAATATTTCACTCTATATAATCTATGAGTTTCACTTTCTGAAATGAGTGACAACAAATATTGAACTTTTTCACTATTTTCTATTTTTTTTTAGCTGTACCTGTATATCCACACCATTACATGGAGATGCGCTTGTTTGATTCCACTGCAGAGCCATCTGGCTTAAAAGTACCACCCTCTGCACCTTTGGATGATTCTTGTGAAATTCTTGTTGTTGTCACTATACCTGGTTTAAAATCATTTAATGTGTGGGGTCTGTATTTACTGTTACTGTGGGAGTGAAAAGTTCCATAGACATTCGTTTTGAAAATACAATCCCCAATTCCAATTTCAATTCCAGAACCTCCTGACAAGTTTGCTTAGAGTGAACTCTACTTAAATGTATGTGCAAAGCATTTAGTGTCTTAAACCTGCAAGGACAGTTTAGATTTGGTCATGAGTAATGTTGTCTATGGCGGTGCTGTAGTCTTAAAAGTTTAAATAGATCATATCGTTACACTGCACTCCTTGCACCTCCACATATCACATAACAGTAATAATCAAACACATCTGGGCACAATATTTAACCTCCGCTTCCTAGGACACTTTCAAAGGAAGATGGCGAATGGAGGTGGGGACACTTGTTGTAAGATGTCACAGGGCACAAATTTCTGTGTTACATTGAGAAAGAAGAGAGACAGGATGACGGAGAAATCAATTCTGTGTTATGTAATGACTTTACAACGACCATGTTGACTGACACAAACATTAGCTTCTTTACAAACCCAACAGATTTTAGCAACACCAATGTTAATTCTGAGTAACAACTACAGTATTTAAAATTATAGTGCTACAACATTTAACATGATGAGAAAATTAATGGAGAAATATGAAGACGATTAAGTTAAAGAATAAATGAGAAAACCAAAACTCCACTTTTTTTCCCAATATTTTTTAGTATGATGGATGTGTTGCCTTTTGTTGAACGTTAATTATTCTTTTTTTTCAGATTCTCCTTTTTTAAATTGGGTTCTGTGGAGCAATTTCAAACAGGTAGTGTCTTACCTGCTATAGACAGCAGTCACTGCGTTGTCAGTTTGGAAAAGCCTGGAGGAATAGTTAAGGGTGAGCAAAGCAAATAGTTGATCAAAATGGGGACTGAAACACCAAGTTGTTTGACTAGTACAGGTTCTGACATTTGAGTTGCTTACTTTAAGAAAACAAAACGCAGGATCCTTTTGAAGAAAATCTTTACTGCATAATTCAGTTTGTATACAAGTGCACTGATTAATAATGAATATAGCTCCAATTAATGACTATACTACTATACTACAAATAAGTTATAAAAATATTCGTTATTTTTATAATCAAAATGTATTAATAATCAAACACACAAAAATAATTTGCATCAAAGTTAGGTTTACATTAAGAAGCCACTTACTTCTCATACGTTTCAGTAGGGGCTCTTTTGATGTTGGCTCTTGTGAACAGCAGGAGTAATTCCATATTTGATGACAAACATTTTGCACTTTAGGTTGCTGCTTTTTTATGTGCAGCAGCCTTCTCAGAGGATGCATCACCAATGGCATTTGCACCTTCTGTTGTCTTTTCTGTTACAAAAAGCTTTTCTCCCAGCAGTCCAGTTTTGAGTAGTCCTGGGGCAGCATGAAAATATTAAGCTTTTTAGAATGATACCCCTTTTGCAACTTTCCTTATCCATACTGATTTCTTCAAATATTTCATATACGGGGATACAATGATGACAGCAAAGCAAAACATTTTCGCATGTTGTTAATGATTATTGTGACTTTTCCCTCCCATATTTACCATCAGTTATTATGCTGTTTGTGAACTTAGTTTATGACCTCTTACGTATATCTGATCTTCGACATCAATCAATAACAATAACAAAGACAAAGTCAGTTTGAACATTTCGTCACTCTTATCTTACAGTGCACTCGAACTACGTAAACAAAGCACCAACATTAACATTGCCAATTTAAAAGCCTTAACAGAGCATACTGTAATTTAATTTGGCAAGAAATCAAATAGTAATTTGTTTCAGTTTGCACTTCCTAAAATCAGTTTTTGGAATCTTCTTGTATATTATCAGGAAATGGATGTGAAAGACATTTCAAAAATATATTTTGATCAATGTTGCCATAAAGAAAATTTCATGAAAAGGAAGAAACATAATGCCCACTCAGTTAGAGATGTGTAATGTGAAATAATGCAGTTAGAATGAATATACAATTTAGTTGAGATATTAAGATTCATTATATTTGTTCTGATAGTATTATTATCATTGTGCAAGATGGTGGACAAAACAACTAAATAAACAGCTTCTCAATTATGATATGCAATATGCAATCTATTACCTCAAGACCAGATTCACAAAATTTGCTTATGTAAAATGGAAAAACCATGTGACTTAAGCTGAAACTCAAATGTTTGTGTATAGTCATATTTCACTTACACTAGAGGGAAAGCCATAGTGCAGTTTTGCTGTTAATGCCAACTAACTAAAACCTAATGCAAACAAAAGTTTGTTCCAGTACCTTTGCTAAGAGGGTTCCTCAGGCATTAATGGACTAGTCAGCCCAGACTATTTTCCTCACAGCAACGGAAGCAAAACTGATATTTTCATAGTTTTATCGAGGCATTTGATTATCTGATGTTTTTATTTTAAGATTTGACGAAAATACACAGACAACATGCATTTTGAATGAAAACATTTTATGCAGGATTTGGACATCACCCCTGGGTTGTGAAGGTTATTGGATGGACTATCTTGTCTATTTATATTACTTAGAAGGCGCAGCAGACCCGGAAATACATAAACGAAAACTGGGAAAAACAAAACCCAAAATGCCGGAAAAAAAACACGGAGAATACTAACCAGAACTAAACTAGAATCTGAAACATGACACACAAAATGGAGCAAGTGGTTGTAACAGCAAGGATCTGACAAAAACTAAGGAAAACCAAGGAGCTTAAATACAGAGGATTGATTGGTGTATGATGGTAGCTGAGGATAATAAGCACAGGTTAAGGGAGTGGTGCTGAAGACCAGAACTGGAGGGAACCGAGGAAACTATAGAATAATCATCAACTATGAAAAAACTAGAAACAAAACAAACCACATATCATGACAAACATACTATACATACTTAAAAAGCAGACAGTTTTGGTTCTCGGTAGTTTAAGGTAAACCGGTAGGCAGGATCCAGAGGGAGACGGGGACTTTCCTGTGAATATCCTTAGGGTGAGATGAAGAGGTCTGTGTTGGCGGTGCAACGAGTGGCTTCTCCAAGCTGTGGCAGTCGACGGTGCTAATAGATGATCTGTTTCCTGTTTCACTGTGACGAGAACAACATGAGTGTTTAGAGAAGTTTTCCATAAACTGTCTAGACCTTAGCCACGTTGTACTTGGGTGGCATAGTTCAGACTGAATGTGAACAACGATGTGGCGCAGAGCACAGGAGAAACTACACTGCAACATTTTTCGCTGTGAATTTACAATAACTAATTGGATAGGTTTTGCATGACTTTCACAGTAAGGATTACAGCAATATAATGGGAAATATACTCACTACAATTTACTGTAATTTCACATCTGCATTGCAGGCAGCGTTTATCAAGGTGTTCACCTGTGCTTTTCCCCATATCAAACGCTAATAGACTCATAATCCAAACTTGTTGGATCTTCCTCTCACCATACATTTTTTATCCAGGGTGCCTCAGGTTAGGTTTCCTTAAACTTCATGCAATTGGCCAGTTGTAAATGAAACCAAACCCTGTTGAAAGTATGACAAACACGTCCTTTTCAATAAAGGGTCTGAGAGCATTTTGTTCTGCTTTAAAATAAAATTTTGCAATAGACGTTTAGAAATCATAGCCTGGCCCAAAAGAAAATAAACAGCTGTAATTGGACCTGAAGTTTACAAATTTTTTTGTTACAAATATTTTTTGCGTCCCGGAAATATGTGAAGCAAAAGTTATCACGTGTGTAAACGTGCAATCACAACCTCTAAATGGACATCTAGCTTCCATACCTCCCCTTATGTGCGTAGTTACATGCTTAATAAGAGAGACCAAAGTGTCACACTTAAATGCACAAGCCTCAAGCAGACATTTCAAGGATGTGTCAGGTGGTAGAGCCGATGTGTCAGGTGGTAGAGCCGATGTGTCGGGTGGCAGAGCCGATGTTTCGGGTGGCAGAGCCGATGTGTCAGGTAGTAGAGCTGATGTTTCAGGTGGCAAAGCCGATGTGTCAGGTAGCAGAGCCAATGTTTCAGGTGGAAGAGCCGATGTGTCAGGTGGTAGAGCCGATGTGTCAGGTAGCAGAGCCAATGTTTCAGGTGGTAGAGCCGATGTGTCAGGTGGCAGAGCTGATGTGTCAGGTAGCAGAGCCGATGTTTCAGGTGGTAGAGCCGATGTGTCAGGTGGTAGAGCCGATGTGTCAGGTAGTAGAGCTGATGTTTCAGGTGGCAAAGCCGATGTGTCAGGTAGCAGAGCCAATGTTTCAGGTGGAAGAGCCGATGTGTCAGGTGGTAGAGCCGATGTTTCAGGTGGTAGAGCCGATGTGTCAGGTGGTAGAGCCGATGTGTCAGGTGGTAGAGCCGATGTGTCAGGTGGTAGAGCCGATGTGTCGGGTGGCAGAGCCGATGTTTCGGGTGGCAGAGCCGATGTGTCAGGTAGTAGAGCTGATGTTTCAGGTGGCAAAGCCGATGTGTCAGGTAGCAGAGCCAATGTTTCAGGTGGTAGAGCCGATGTGTCAGGTGGTAGAGCCGATGTTTCAGGTGGTAGAGCCGATGTGTCAGGTGGTAGAGCCGATGTGTCAGGTGGTAGAGCCGATGTTTCAGGTGGTAGAGCCGATGTGTCAGGTGGTAGAGCCGATGTGTCAGGTAGTAGAGCCGATGTGTCAGGTAGTAGAGCTGATGTTTCAGGTGGTAGAGCCGATGTGTCAGGTGGTAGAGCCAATGTTTCAGGTGGTAGAGCCGATGTGTCAGGTGGTAGAGCTGATGTTTCAGGTGGTAGAGCCGATGTGTCAGGTAGTAGAGCCGATGTGTCAGGTAGTAGAGCTGATGTTTCAGGTGGTAGAGCCGATGTGTCAGGTGGTAGAGCCAATGTTTCAGGTGGTAGAGCCGATGTGTCAGGTGGTAGAGCTGATGTTTCAGGTGGTAGAGCCGATGTGTCAGGTGACAAAGCTGATGTGTCAGGTGGCAAAGCCGATGTTTCAGGCGGTAGAGCCGATGTGTCAGGTGGCAGAGCTGATGTGTCAGGTAGCAGAGCCGATGTTTCAGGTGGTAGAGCCGATGTGTCAGGTAGTAGAGCCGATGTGTCAGGTAGTAGAGCCGATGTTTCAGGTGGTAGAGCCGATGTTTCAGGTGGTAGAGCCGATGTTTCAGGTGGTAGAGCCGATGTGTCAGGTGGTAGAGCCGATGTGTCAGGTAGTAGAGCTGATGTTTCAGGTGGCAAAGCCGATGTGTCAGGTAGCAGAGCCAATGTTTCAGGTGGAAGAGCCGATGTGTCAGGTAGTAGAGCCGATGTGTCAGGTGGTAGAGCCGATGTGTCAGGTGGTAGAGCCGATGTGTCAGGTGGTAGAGCCGATGTGTCAGGTGGTAGAGCCGATGTGTCGGGTGGCAGAGCCGATGTTTCGGGTGCCAGAGCCGATGTGTCAGGTAGTAGAGCTGATGTTTCAGGTGGCAAAGCCGATGTGTCAGGTAGCAGAGCCAATGTTTCAGGTGGTAGAGCCGATGTGTCAGGTGGTAGAGCCGATGTTTCAGGTGGTAGAGCCGATGTGTCAGGTGGTAGAGCCGATGTGTCAGGTAGTAGAGCCGATGTGTCAGGTAGTAGAGCTGATGTTTCAGGTGGTAGAGCCGATGTGTCAGGTGGTAGAGCCAATGTTTCAGGTGGTAGAGCCGATGTGTCAGGTGGTAGAGCTGATGTTTCAGGTGGTAGAGCCGATGTGTCAGGTGACAAAGCTGATGTGTCAGGTGGCAAAGCCGATGTTTCAGGCGGTAGAGCCGATGTGTCAGGTGGCAGAGCTGATGTGTCAGGTAGCAGAGCCGATGTTTCAGGTGGTAGAGCCGATGTGTCAGGTAGTAGAGCCGATGTGTCAGGTAGTAGAGCTGATGTTTCAGGTGGTAGAGCCGATGTTTCAGGTGGTAGAGTTGATGTTTCAGGTGGTAGAGCCGATGTGTCAGGTGGTAGAGCCGATGTGTCAGGTGGTAGAGCCGATGTGTCAGGTGGTAGAGCCGATGTTTCAGGTGGTAGAGCCGATGTGTCAGGTCGTAGAGCCGATGTGTCAGGTGGTAGAGCCGATGTGTCAGGTGGTAGAGCCGATGTGTCAGGTAGTAGAGCTGATGTTTCAGGTGGCAAAGCCGATGTGTCAGGTAGCAGAGCCAATGTTTCAGGTGGAAGAGCCGATGTGTCAGGTGGTAGAGCCGATGTTTCAGGTGGTAGAGCCGATGTGTCAGGTGGTAGAGCCGATGTGTCAGGTGGTAGAGCCGATGTGTCAGGTGGTAGAGCCGATGTGTCGGGTGGCAGAGCCGATGTTTCGGGTGGCAGAGCCGATGTGTCAGGTAGTAGAGCTGATGTTTCAGGTGGCAAAGCCGATGTGTCAGGTAGCAGAGCCAATGTTTCAGGTGGTAGAGCCGATGTGTCAGGTGGTAGAGCCGATGTTTCAGGTGGTAGAGCCGATGTTTCAGGTGGTAGAGCCGATGTGTCAGGTGGTAGAGCCGATGTGTCAGGTGGTAGAGCCGATGTTTCAGGTGGTAGAGCCGATGTGTCAGGTGGTAGAGCCGATGTGTCAGGTAGTAGAGCCGATGTGTCAGGTAGTAGAGCTGATGTTTCAGGTGGTAGAGCCGATGTGTCAGGTGGTAGAGCCAATGTTTCAGGTGGTAGAGCCGATGTGTCAGGTGGTAGAGCTGATGTTTCAGGTGGTAGAGCCGATGTGTCAGGTAGTAGAGCCGATGTGTCAGGTAGTAGAGCTGATGTTTCAGGTGGTAGAGCCGATGTGTCAGGTGGTAGAGCCAATGTTTCAGGTGGTAGAGCCGATGTGTCAGGTGGTAGAGCTGATGTTTCAGGTGGTAGAGCCGATGTGTCAGGTGACAAAGCTGATGTGTCAGGTGGCAAAGCCGATGTTTCAGGCGGTAGAGCCGATGTGTCAGGTGGCAGAGCTGATGTGTCAGGTAGCAGAGCCGATGTTTCAGGTGGTAGAGCCGATGTGTCAGGTAGTAGAGCCGATGTGTCAGGTAGTAGAGCTGATGTTTCAGGTGGTAGAGCCGATGTTTCAGGTGGTAGAGCCGATGTTTCAGGTGGTAGAGCCGATGTGTCAGGTGGTAGAGCCGATGTGTCAGGTAGTAGAGCTGATGTTTCAGGTGGCAAAGCCGATGTGTCAGGTAGCAGAGCCAATGTTTCAGGTGGAAGAGCCGATGTGTCAGGTAGTAGAGCCGATGTGTCAGGTGGTAGAGCCGATGTGTCAGGTGGTAGAGCCGATGTGTCAGGTGGTAGAGCCGATGTGTCAGGTGGTAGAGCCGATGTGTCGGGTGGCAGAGCCGATGTTTCGGGTGCCAGAGCCGATGTGTCAGGTAGTAGAGCTGATGTTTCAGGTGGCAAAGCCGATGTGTCAGGTAGCAGAGCCAATGTTTCAGGTGGTAGAGCCGATGTGTCAGGTGGTAGAGCCGATGTTTCAGGTGGTAGAGCCGATGTGTCAGGTGGTAGAGCCGATGTGTCAGGTAGTAGAGCCGATGTGTCAGGTAGTAGAGCTGATGTTTCAGGTGGTAGAGCCGATGTGTCAGGTGGTAGAGCCAATGTTTCAGGTGGTAGAGCCGATGTGTCAGGTGGTAGAGCTGATGTTTCAGGTGGTAGAGCCGATGTGTCAGGTGGCAAAGCCGATGTTTCAGGCGGTAGAGCCGATGTGTCAGGTGGCAGAGCTGATGTGTCAGGTAGCAGAGCCGATGTTTCAGGTGGTAGAGCCGATGTGTCAGGTAGTAGAGCCGATGTGTCAGGTAGTAGAGCTGATGTTTCAGGTGGTAGAGCCGATGTTTCAGGTGGTAGAGTTGATGTTTCAGGTGGTAGAGCCGATGTGTCAGGTGGTAGAGCCGATGTGTCAGGTGGTAGAGCCGATGTGTCAGGTGGTAGAGCCGATGTTTCAGGTGGTAGAGCCGATGTGTCAGGTCGTAGAGCCGATGTGTCAGGTGGTAGAGCCGATGTGTCAGGTGGTAGAGCCGATGTGTCAGGTAGTAGAGCTGATGTTTCAATTAATTTTAATCATAGTCCAATGAAATCCAATTAATCAATTTCAAAATAATCCAATTCATTCATATAGAGACAATTCAATGTGTCAACAGTATAGGCTCAGCAGCCTGTAGGTAGGACATACGCTGCCTATACATAAGAATTTGTGTTTTCTGTACCTCCGTGAGCAGTCAGGCACCCCACACTGGTAGTGACAATTGGGGGCATTCCTATGCAGTTTTGTGTCCTGAACAAAGTTATACACATTCTCAGACACATGCTCACATCCAACCAATTTACAGTGGAACATTGTGGTGCATTTTAACTAGTCACCTACCTAATCTATTTCTCCTCACTCTTAGCCTGACACTTAACAGGATGGTTAGCCTCGCCCTCTGATAACCTCGAAAGAAAAGAAAAAGAAATTACACAAAGGCAACCAACAATATGAATTTCACTTTGAATGCAGATTATGATCATGAGTTTGTTGTAGGGATGTAACGATATGGTAAATTTGATATCTCAATTATAGTGACCAAATTATCACGGTTAACAATATTATCGTGGTATTCTTAATTGCTGTACAAATGTCCAAAAAACACATACATTGAAATAATTTCATGAAATCTTGTGATTCTCTTATCATACTAAAACATTTGAAGCCAAAATCTTATCAATATGAAACGTTTACATTAAAGAGCACAACTGGCACAGAAAGAGAATTTATTTTGTAATTTGTAAACAAAATTTGTTTAAATATTTTGTTCATACATAAGAAGTGTGTGTGTTAGTGAGAGGAGTGCCTGTGTGAGAAAATGAGTGTATGTTCTTGTCTGTCTGTGTGTGTTTTGGGCCAACACAGTGAGCAGTGAATTAAATTAACACAGCGTTTTATTTTATTATTTTAAGTACAGACAGCATAACTCACTGTCAATATCAACTCAATTTTTTAACTCGCTATTATAAATATCACTATATATTCTTCCTAACATTAACGAACATGTTTACATTATTTTAAGCCGCCTTACATTATGTGGGCTCCGCTTGGTGGAGCTGACATTAGACTGGCAGCCTTCGGTACCGTTTCATTTGGAGACACTTAACAACACAGCTGCTAACACGGCTAGTAGCTGCTAAGTGTCTCAAAACGAAAACAGAAAACGTTGTTGCATTTTAGGAGGATAGATATTGCTCGAAGCTTGGGAGGCGTGGATGAGGCTGTTTTTACATATCCCAATAATCCACCGGATAATGAGATTAATTTAAACAAACGGTAATATTTATCGAGTAAAATTTAACTGCGCTTTACCCTTATACCGATAATTGTTACATCCCTAGACCACTCATGAGAGGAGAATCGAGTTCAGCAACTTTACTTGAATATGCAGCAAAACACATGTACCGCCGGAAGCTCTCACTCTAGAGCAGACTAGCCACTGTGAGCAAACTTGACAACAACAGGTACTGGAAGTCTGAAACGAAAACACATCTGAGTGGAAACAACTGGCAGCTAATTGACCAGCATCCTCCAGTTCAGCTTCAAATCAAACTTGGGGCGACATGGCCAAACAATAAAACACATTGAAAAGTATACATAGTGACAATAAACACTTACTTTTCTCTTACTTTTCCGTTTCCCTCTTCTTATTCTTCTTCGTCTTTTTCTTCTCTCACATAGCTAATAGTTGCTAATGGTACCAGCAGCATTTTGCTAGCTATTATTATCACTACTACTATAGCAAATACTGTGAGAGAACGTTCAACAATTTTGGGCACTTGCTAACAAAATATGAACTGTCATGCGCTAAACGTTCATTTGAAAGTAAATATATCAAAATAACATGGATGTAAGTGCTGCAAACAAAGTTATGCATGCTGCTCACCTTCTCCATTCACCCGGGAAAAGAAGAGAGAAACAGCCTTCAGTTCAAAACAGTGCCAAGTTTGTTATGTTATGCGACTTCCCAGGGCATATTTCAGTACAAGGTATTCATTGGGATATTACAGGGTAACTGTATTACAACAATTACAACAAGTTACTGTAAAATAATACTGTTATTTCCAAGAGGTCCTGGCTGCAGACTTCCACTGTCAGGCCCGAAAATGCAAGGGAAACATTTCGAAATAAAATCGCGAATGCACTTCTGGTTGAATCGTTTTTCTCACAAATGAATTAGTTGGCAAACAATACCACAAAATCTATCAATTCCCTGTCTATTGTATATATTGTTTTTGTGTAATAAACTTGTTTATTCAGTGCACACATTTTCTCTTGAGCTATTACAAAATTTCATGTTTGGCTCTATGTCTATGTCAATTATGTTCTTGTGCTGCTGGAACACCTAAGTACCACTAAATATTACCTTAACTCGTACCTTAACCTTAACCCGAAAAAAAAAACAAGCAAACAAAAACAAACACACACACACCAAGTCACAACATGAGCAAATGTTCCGTAGACCTTTATTCTAACACACAAACTCACTCAGTGTGACATTCACAATAGGCCAAATAATTTTATTGTCCATTATTTTGACAAAATCTCCACATGTCATCAGGGTTGTGAAATGTGAATTTGAATGGCTACAGGATTGCTTCTCTTTCGTTCTCATCCAGTTCTACATTCCACAACCTCCCCTATTGTTAAGCAGCCTCCGCCTGTTCCTCCTCCCCCATGCCCAGAACATCAGGTAGGTCCACTTTGGCAGAGAACAGTGATTTGTTGGCCTCAACTCACTCTGCTGCATGTCTGCAATTTGAAGAATGCAATCTTCAACCGAGTCCTATGGAAAAGACAGAAAGGTCTGTACCATAGCTGCCACACCAACAGTATCTGACCAATAGATACTATGAAAAAAGCTTACGCCTTCCACATCAGGAAGTCTGACTGAGACCTCTGCCTGCTGCTCTTCTTCCTGAAAATATGTATATAAGCAAAATGATCAGTTGTTATATTCAAAACACAAGCTCCAAAAAGAAGAAAAAGAAAAGATTCCATCATTACCCTCCTCTAATAGGTCTACCTAGACATTAGAAAGTTCAACAAATGTTAATTTTCAAATTCAATCATGCATTATCCAGACACTTTATTTTTAAATTGCAGACAGCAGGTCTGATCTTATCTTGTGAATGGCATATTCTTGAAAGTGATCCCAATATCTCAGTAAAACAAATTAATAAATAAATTGTTTCTGAACTGAAACAAAAGAAAAAACTCAGACAGAACTCAAACTAAATGAAATCTGACCTCAGTAATGTCATCAGCCTAAACACTGGTGAAACCTCGCAGAAGGGCCTTTGATGCATCTGTCCAGGCGTAGACAGCTTTCCATGACTCAAAAAAATGATTGGATCTTATCTAAGAGCAAGTCAAGAAAATGTTTGTGAGACAATGACAAACAAGTCACATGAACGCACACAAATCTGTGTATGTGTGCACGCATGGATCTTTAATCTAAAATGCAATGGCATTACCTTCAAATGTAATGGCATTTTTAATGTGGACCTCCAAATTCTGCTGAAGTCTGCCTGGTTTAAAAAGGTGTTTGGGACACAGTGGAACTGACTGCAGCATGTTGTGTTGCGTTCCACTGCAGGTATTCCATCTGATGAGATAACTGAAAGATGCATCTATAAATAAAATAAAAATTAAAAAGAGCACATAAAATATATAATGCTTTTGAATTATAGTACATGAACTTCAATTCAAATGAATGTATACAGCCTGCATCAGTACTAACTTAAGTGAATGTGGATAAAACAAGACACTTAAGTAATTTAATACGTTATGTTATGATGAAGAAAATACATCCTGACATATAGAAAACCCAACCTGTAACCCCTGCTGGGCTGGTCCCTCGATCAAGGTAATTTTTTGTTTCTAACTATGCATGAAGAGTTTACAAAAATGTTACATAACGTTACATACAAACAAATGCGAACAGTTACTTTACATTATGCCCTAAAAAGTTGATTTAATTCAATTCAATTTTATTTATATAGCGCCAAATTACAACAATTGTCATCTCAAGGCACTATTTTTTCAAGAACTTTAGACAAAAAAGGGAGATTGGATATAGGTCGATAATTAGCTAACACTTCTGAATCAAGAGTAGGTTTTTTAAGTAAAGGTTTTATTTACAGCAACCTTAAAAGTCTGAGGTATATATCCTGTCAACAAAGAGATTGATCAAATTCAATATGGAAGTGTCAATTAAGGGGAAAACCTCCTTGAACAATCTGGTTGGGATTGGGTCTAAAATACAAGTTGATGGTTTAGAAGAGACTATTGCTGTTGTTAGCTCAGAGAGATAAACTGGGCAGAAGCCGTCTAAATACAAATCAGGTTCTAAAGATACTTCTAAAGCTGCTCTACTTGATGATACATCAGCGATGATAGTGGGAAGGATTCCATTAATTTTCTCTCTGATAGAAACAATTTTATTGATGAAGAATCTCATGAAATCATCACTGCTGAGAGTTAAAGGAATACATGGCTCAACAGAGCTCGGACTCTTTGTCAGCCTGGCAACAGTTTTGAAAAGAAACCTGGGATCATTCTCATTCTCTTCAATCGATGAATAATAAGCAGTTCTAGCTTTACGAAAGGCTTTCTCATATGTTATTACACTATCTTTCCAGACTAATTGAGACTCTTCTAAATTAGAATAACGCCACTGTCTCTCCAGCTTTCTTGCAGTCTGCTTTAAAGCAGCTGTGAATTATACCAAGGAGCCAACCTCTTCTGACTGATTACCTTCCTTTTCAGAGGGGCAACATTGTCCAGTGTTGTACGCATTGAAGCTATAGTGCTGTCAACAAGAGAGTCAAGTTCTACTGGAGTGAAATTTAGGTAGCCGTCCTCTGTCATATCAGCACATGGCAGTGAAGAAAAGGATGATGAAATCAACTCTTTAAATCTGGTTACATCATTCTCTGACAGACACCTTCTATATGTAAAATTCTTCTCAGAAGCCGTATAGTCAAGTCATGTAAATTCAAAAGTGATAAAAAAATGGTCAGACAAGACAGGATTATGAGGGAACACTGTTAACTGTTCACTCTCAATGCCATAAGTCAGCACAAGGTCAAGGGTATGATTAAGGCAGTGAGTAGGTCTGTGAACACTTTGAGAAAATCCAATAGAGTCTAATATAGAATTAAAGTTAATATCTAGGCTGTCATTTTCAACATCTACATGAATATTAAAGTCACCCACTACAATGACTTTATCTGTACTCAGCACTAACTGGGATAAAAACTCTGAGAATTCAGACATAAACTCAGAATAAGGGCCAGGTGGACGATACACAACAACAAACACAAGAGGTTTTTGTGATTTCCACTTTGGGTGGGAAAAACTGAGAATCAGAGATTCAAAAGAGCTAAAACTAATCTTGGGTCTAGGACTGATTAGTAACCCTGATCTGAAGATAGCTGCCACTCCTCCTCCTCTGCCTGTGGTTCGAGGAACGTGAACATTTAAATAGTCAGAGGGAGTTGATTCATTAATGCTAACATGATCCTCCTGCTGCAGCCAGGTTTCTGTAAGACAAAATATATCAATATGATGATCACAGATCAAATCATTCACTGACAGAGACTTCGAAAGGAGAGATCTAATATTCAGCAAACAATATTTGATAGTTTGATGTTTTTGTTCAGTTAAAATTTTTTTTTACACAAGAGGATTTGCTCCTTTTGTGTGTTTTGATTGGGGGGGTAGCAGCAGGTGGGAAGCCGCAGAGAAGTGTGTTAGACTACAACTCTGCATCCTGGTCTCAACCCTGGGTTGTCATGTTGAGAATCCTTAGGTGTTGATGCTAACCACCATTTGTGAAAGTAAACTTTGAAGTCATCTAACTTATCGTCAAAACGACAACCCAAACCGACATGTAACATTCGGAAATTTGTGTCATTAATGAATTCTATAACGATTACTACAACACCACCTTTATTGATGAAGAACACAAGACACTATGTATTTACCTTCTCTGGATAATAAAGAAACTCACCGCTACTCGGAGAATAAGCTCTCTTGCTGGTCTCTCTCAAATTTAAAAGGGCTGGTGTCACCCTCTGAAAATGTCCTCCCCACCCCCCAAAAAAAACAAAAAATGCGGAAACCACAGCTTCAGCCTGTCACACCGTAATGAAGTGCGGGCCCCGGTGCGGTCACAGAGTCAGGAGAACAAGAACTGTTAGCTCAAACAAAAGTTTATTGGTTAACAGAAAATCTCACACAGAGGAAAAACTTGGCCTGGTGAGCAGGGAAGTCGGCCAGCAGGACCGGAGCAAAAAACCAAGGTAAGCCAAGAACAGAAAATAATCCACAAAACACCAAGGGTCAGGATCCAGGTCGTGAACCAAACAGGCATAACAAATACATTAACACACGAGCAAAGAAAGGCGGAGAAGACCAGGTATTTAAACTAACGGGGCAATCAAGGGAAGATGGAACACAGGTGAGTTACGAACCAGGTGTGACACAGCCACAGGTGGATGGAATCAGGACAATCAAGAGCCAGCAACTGCCACGCCCATGGAGCACAGGAATCACACACAACCACAAACAAAACACAGATCTTGACAGACTTGTCCTTATTTTAAATGTGACAGTTGGTAAAAATGGTGCATTGTGGAAAATCTTTCACATTCTTTTTATCTATGAATTATCAAAGACACTTTGTTGAAATAGTGTCATAAATTAAGTTTAACCTTCCCCTTGTAAATATTCTCACCGGATTGATATCATACCTTTAAATGATAAACATGAAGATGATTTGGTGCTGTCATATATGCAACTGTTCACAGGTAGAATGGAATTTTATCGCAGATCTAATCCTAACACTGTAATAAATTTTAAAAGTTTGAGATATCATATATTAATGTTTAAATTATCAGTTGTCAAGAAAATAATTCAAAAGGACAAGGCGTAAATGTTTAATTAGGGCTTTAGATTCTCTAGGGAACAAAAGAATTGTCAAGTAAAATGATTAAAGCTTGAGAAGAGCTGCTCTACTTGGATTTTATTTAGAGCACCATAAAATATAAGTGAATGAAGTTATGCTCATATTTCACCCTCAGAAGCATCCTAATCTCCTCACTTGACACAATTGTGTCCTGGAATGAATTTTTTTTATGCACTACCTGTAGTTAATCCGATTAATGTTTTTATTACTTTTGGGGAGAATTTCTTCATAGATTTGATGTTGACTATTAATATTATGTATGATTTTATGTAATTTGCCTGGCAAATTGAAATATAACTAGCCAGAGTCGAACTACCGACCTTCCGATTGGTGGGTAACTGCTCTTCCTCCTGAGCTACAGCCGTGAAAGGAAGCAGTGTCAACATCCACACATTCTTTATTTCCAAAAATCAATTATTCCTCAATTTGTAATTCTGATTAGTTAAAAAAATTGTGAGCAGTAAAATTGGTGTCAAAATTTACAAGTGACAGACATGTATTAAAAGACTTATCTTGACTGATCTGGTGTCAGAAGAAGATTTTGTAAACAATGTATTCCATTGGGATTACGTCTTCGGAGAGCTGAGAGCTGATCTGTTGGTGAGAGCACAGAGTGGCTTCTGAATGGATGTCATTTCCGATCTTTTAAACTTGAGGTAGATGTTTTGTTACAGGAAGTTACGGCTGGAGCTGACCATCCCGTTTGTTTAAACACCAATTAAAATACTCCACCAATGAAAAGGAAGCTGTGGCTTTGCTCTTGGCACTTCAGCACAGTATTAGAAGTAGACCTCACCTTGGATAAAGCCCTTCACCCCTATTGTCTACACAGATCATAAGCCACTTGTTTTTCTATCCCGAATAATCACAACCAAAGGCTCATGCGTCGGGCTTTAACCATCCAAGACTACCATCTTGACATTGGACACGAAAGGGTTGCAGCCAATTTCTTAGGCAATGCTCTCCCTAAACTGTAGGTATTACAACCATCACGTGTTTTGTTATATTGTACATAAACTATGTAGTTTATGTTGGGTTGTTCTCATTGAGTCGACCCCTCCTAGTTACAGTTTTATCAGCGAGGCCAGAATGAGCAGGAGAGGAGGAGGGGTCGCAGTCTTATTCAATGAATCATTTCACTGTCAGCAGTTATCTCCTGGAAGTTTTCAGTCCTTTGAATATATGGCTATACAGCTGAAGGCCTCATCCCGAGTCCTGTTTCTGAATGTTTACAGGCCCCCCAAATACTGTGCAGACTTTTTTGATGACCTCAGTGACCTGCTGTCTATAATCTGTATTGATTTTGACTGTATAATTATCGTTGGTGATTTTAACATCCATATGGACAACCCTCAGGACAAAGGGACTAAAGTAACACTCTGGACAACTTTGGGCCGACTCAGCATGTAACAGAGCCCATGCACAATAGGGGGCACACTCTAGACTTACTGATCTCTAAGGGTCTGAGCATTTCAAAGATTACTGTGTCTGATGTGGGCCTGTCTGACCATTCCTGTGTTATCTTTGAGAGTACGATTTCAGTGCACACAAATGTCTCAACAGCAGTGATCTCAAAACGGTGTATAACTGAAAACAGTAGTGGGCTCTTTAACCAGGTCTTCTCTTTAACACCTACCCTGTCTGGGGGTTCAGTCAGCGAGCTCGTCAGTAGCTTCAATGCTAAAATGTTAAATGTTATGGATTGCATTGAATTTCCTCCATTAGCTCTCCTATAGCCGCAAGTAGCCACATAACAGCACCTATGAGCTAACAGAGCTATAGTGCACGGTCGTTCATTCATTCTTCTTAAAGTATTGGTGAAATAAAGACAGTTAATGCCTTATTTAGAGGCTGCATCGTCTAAGCCTCGTTCACTCCGTTATATGGATATATGCCAATCGTGAGTTATCTAAATGTATTCCGAAAGATGTCTTCATCATCTTTCAACTGTTCTCGGTGCGAAGATAAATGTATTTCATGCCAGAAATAAAGTCTAGGTTTAAAAATACCGGAGTTCTCCATTAAGACAATAACAATGTCAGCCTACTATCACCTTAAGAATATATCAAGGTTAAAAGATCTGATGTCTCAGCAGGACCTGGAAAAACTAGTCCATGCATTCATCTTTAGTAGGCTTGATTATTGTAATAGCATCTTTACAGGTCTACCTAAAAAGTCAGTTAGACTGCAGCTCATTCAGAACTCAGCTGCTCGAGTCCTCACTGAGACCAAAAACGTGGATCACATCAGTCCAGCTCTGAGGTCTTTACACTGAATGGTCTAAGACCAAAATGCATCAGTGACCTCCTGACCCAGTATGAACCTTCCAGACCCCTCAGGTCATCTGGATCTGTTTTTTTTTATTATTATTATTTTATTTTTTTTTATATATATAAATCAGTTCCAAGAGTCAGACATGGAGAAGCTGCATTCAGCTCCTATGCTCCACATGTCTGGAACAAACTCCCAGAAAGCCTCAGATCAGGTTGATCTGGGTTGAACACATCTATTTTCAGCTGCATTGAATAAAGCTCCAAATAAGCTTGAGTTTCAAAACATAATCATATTTCAACTACTGATTTTATCTTTCAAATATATAGTTTTATTAGATTTTTATTCAATCTTATCATTATTGTTCTGATTTATTTATTTTTTGTTTAAATTTTAAATCATGCTTTTTATTTCTACTGTCTTAATGTCTCTGTAAAGCACTTTCAATCACCTTGTCGTTGAATTGTGCTACACAAATCATCTTGCCTTTTGTGACTCTTTCAAAGATGGGTGTATGAGTTGTGCTTGCGGGGACACACAGTTTTTCAGATATGTCAAAAATAATAAACTGTTAATTTGAAATATCCTTTTATTCCCAAAGATCAGATGCCATCTGTGATAAAAATGGTCCCAGTCCTTGGAGGCATCAAATATGAAAGCAGAGTGGTGCTTCAAGGGATTGTGGTACTTTTCTCGCTAGATGCTCTAAGAGGCTTGGTGGTAAAAAGTTTGAATTACTTTTAAAGTGAATGAAAGATCAAGCAACAAGTGCTATCTATAGCTAAAGAAAAATATACCATCTGTAAAATATGCCCACAAATACTGTTAGGATAAAAGTGATTCAAGTGTCATGTTGAATCATATGCTATGAGGAAATAAAGGGCAACTTCAGAGCCTTTATTGTAATTTTACAATAAAGTATAACAAAAATGTATGCAGTCCCTTCCAGTGGAAAAATGAGGATAATAAAACAAGTTATCATAAAAAAGAGCAGTAATAAAGTACCAAAAGTAAAAAGAAAGGATTTATGATAAGAACTAGTAAAAACAAAATAAAATATGTATGCATAAAGAAACGTGTCCCTTGGAGAGAAGACAGAGATTGCAATTATTTACTCTGGATGTAAACTGATACATGATACTGATGAGCTTTGGGTTTTCTGTGATGTATATAAAGATATCAAGTATGATAAATTCATAAAAATACTACTGAACCTGGTTCAAGACATTACCCACTGTGTCGTATTTGAAAAAAAAAAAAAAAAAAAAAAAAGTAAGGCACAGTAATTGACTTTAAATATTTTATGTCCTCCCCAGCTCCCTATTCATTTTTATGAAGGCAGGAAGGAACGGAAAGGGAGACAAGGATGGCTTTATGACTGTTCTGTCTGATGAGGTAGCATGATGATGCGTGTGGTGATTTACATGCTCCTTCAGGTGGTGGCATTCAGCGTCTCGGTAGGATCTCCCAATGCATTTTGGTCCCTGGGGAGAGGCCAGACTAGGATAAGCAGATCCTCATGAATCGGCCAAGAAGAAGCACTTTGACCTGATTAAAACAGCTGGGGCCTCTTCCTGGACCAAGACTAGATCCTGAATTTTCTGGATTGATGGCACATCCCGTCTTTTCTGGAAAGGCCTTGGGCTTTTGCAGGATGCTTTGGAGTGCAGATGGATGGATTGACATGAAACATAGGGAACATATTTCTGCTTTGATTATTTTTACTGTAAGTACATTTGTCTAACCATACTCAAATACTTCTGCTTTTTCAGTGATAGTATATTTTTAGTGTGGTATGAGTAATCTTACTTATGAAAAGCAACTGAAAAACATTGTCACTATGTGTTAAAATTCCAAAAAGGAAATTCACGTGCGCTGGGCAATAACACATTTTAAAATATTGAGGCAGCATGATTACTTTCTTTAGGAACAAGAAATTACATTAACAAACAAACAATTCTGTTACTGCTATTAATGACATTTTGAGAGGGCCTGCTTGTTTGCTGGCCTACTAGGTGTTGACTGGAGGGTTCATATTATTGTCATGTCTGAACAGGTGCAAGTCAGGATTATGATTATTTGGTGGGAAATGTGACTTCATGTTATGTTATAGCTACGAATTGAAACATGTACATTTGCCAGTGGTAAGCCAATACATTATTATATGGGCTTAAATTTGTCTAAAAAATAACTGAAAATGCACAGAGGTTGATCTACAAATATGCTTTGAGTTGCACACGTGTTTTGCTATCCACAAATACAACTTTCCTATTTGGAACTTGTGTGTTGTTTTTTACAAATATATGTGTATTTGTAAATATATCATTTTCCATTTGTAAAACAAATAGCACCATCCGGGAGATGGCACTGTTGTTCACTGATGTATCTATGGCTCAGCTTAAGAACGACGAAGAAAGAAGATCGCAGATTAGCAGCAGGATCTGTGTGGATTTGCGGAAATAATGTCTCAAAAATATGAACTTGTGATTGGTGATCCACAAATGCTGAGTCTCAATTCACAAACAGAATTTTCAGTTTTACAAATTATATATTAAATTATATATTTACAAATACATAAACACAATACATGTATTTGTGAATAGCAAAACACATTTGCAACTCAAGGCATATTTGTAGATCACCCTGTGCATTTGCAGTTATTTTTTAGACAAATTTAAGCCTATATTGTGACAGCTTTGTCTTAGGCAACAGAGCTGTCATCCACTAACTGTAAGGTTTGTGGTTTGATGTGAAATTGTCCCTGGGCAAGACACTAAACCTGGAATATATTTTTTTGGTTTCACTGATGTATTTATTGTAGTGTATAAATGTATGTATGCTAGAGAACAAGCATATTAAGAAACAAAACTGTCAGAAATGGGTGGTGTGAAAGGGAGGACCCAGATGCAGAACCTCAAAAAGACTTGATTTATTAACAAAACAAAGAACAAAAAGCCGGATGTAAAAAATTCTTAAACTGTGGAAGACAAAGAAAGCAAAACAAGACAAGACTATGATTAAATAACACAAGGCAAAAACCTGACATGGCAAGACTTGAGAAAAACGTGACTTGATCATGGAATGTGAGGTAAGGATTCTGCTATGAGTGAGAGAAACCTGGAAATTAAATACTGTGGGGAAGTGATTAGTGATAGGGTGCAGCTGTGAAAGAAAACAGGTGACTTATGTGAAACTAAGTGACAGGGGAAAAAACATAACCAGAAGTTAACCAAGAAATCTGAAAACAAGAAAAAAACATAACTCAAAATGTGACAAAAACGAAAAATATTATCTCAACAGTTTGCTGATGAGAACGCTTCAGTTCAAACATAATCATGGATCATGAAAATAACCCAAAAATCGTTTTTGATACTATTGATCTTTTAATCAACCCTGATTTTAACAGGTATCAAAAGTCTTCTTCAGACTCCATCTGTAAGGACTTTGCAGACCACTTCGGGGCTAAATCTGATTTCATAAGATCCTCTATTTTATCTTATCAAAATACTGTTTATAATACATTAGAAAGCTTGTTTTTACCTGAGGAAATACTGGACAGTTTTGCCCTGGTTAATGCGGAGATGCTTGGTAGAGTTTTCTCCCAAGTAAAACCAACATCCTGTCTTTTAGACCCAATTTAAAACACTTTTTAAAACATTTTATGGATTCTTTGAAGATGAGCTCTTGAATATTGTGAATTGTTCCCTTCAGACAGGTAATTTCCTTGATGCCCTTCATACAGCAGTAGTGAGACATATTCTGAAGAAGAACAAAAACTCGTTTTTACTTAGTTAAATGATTTTTTAAATCAACGCTCTGTTTTTGAGAAATTTCAATCTGGATTTAGGATGAACCACAGTACAGAGACTGCACTACTGAAAATTGTTAACGATCCTAGGTGTAACTTGGACTCACACAAGCTAACAGTCCTTGTGCTACTGGATCTAAGTGCTGCTTTTGATACAGTAGGTCACCCGATTAATTTAAATCGGGTGAAGACAAGTCGGCCTCTCTGGTACTACACTCCAATGTAAGGTGACCAGATTTCTGAAATGAAAATCTGTAACATTTTCATTGTAGTGGCGAAAAATCATCAAATATCATCATTATGAAATAAAAAAATAGGGACAAGTACTTTTTCATATATTTTAACCTTTTATTACACAAAAGGTTGCAATCACAAAAATTTGTGACATTACAGTTATCTCCTCATTCATCCACCTCCACCTCAGGAGCTTTGGTAGAATAAGAGTAGAGGAGAACATGAGAAAAACATGTCATCACCTGGTAATCTCATGCTAATGTTAACGTCACAGCTTCACTAATGACAGATATGAAAACAGTGTCATAACGTTAACGTTCACTGACTTTTATAATGTTATGTTAGGTCTTCAATTCAGATAAACAATCATACTTACACACACACACACACACAAGTCTACTGCTAGTTCACACAAAATAAATAAGTTAATACACAACATACCATTTATCGAGGCCGCTGGTCTCCTCTTCTTTCCTTTTTGTCGCCTCTAGATTGTTGTTGTTGACGCTGCTGTGTCTGTACATCATATGACGTCGTCTCTGGCGATGCGCTAAATGGCTACCATCATAACTGGTGTTACTTTGAGTCTGCGCGCATTTACCCCATTCAATTTCAAAATTGGGGACATTTTTGGGGACAGCTTTGACCACGTTTTGAGTGACCTGTCCCCGGAAATCGGGGACGTCTGGTCACCTTACTCCAATGGTTTAGTTCTTATCTCACAGACAGAAAATTCCTCGCAAGTTTGGACACATGCTCCTCAAGGATCCATGAAATTAAATGTGGTGTGCCCCAAGGCTCAATTTTAGGCCCTGTACTTTTTAACTTGTACATGCTCCCACTTGGAAATGTCATCAGGAGGCATGGTATCAATTTCCACAGCTATGCAGATGACACACAGCTATACATATCCATGTTGCCTGATGACACAGGGCCAATTGATTCCCTTTTTAAATGTATTTTAGACATTAATTCCTGGATGGCAGAAAACTTCTTACAGCTCAACCAGGACAAAACTGAAATTTTAATTATCAATCCTAAGGCTCAGAAAGAGAAACTGTTATTAAAACTGCAAACACTGTCTTTAAATCCATCCAATCAGGTAAATAATCTGGGAGTTATTTGTGAGTTTGAGCTCAACTTTATTCCTCAAATTAAACATGTAGCAAAAACAGGATTTTATCACCTAAAGAACATTGCCAGAGTCCGCCCCTTTCTCTCTCGTGTTAACACAGAGACACTAATGCATGCTTTTATTTCCAGTTGTATTGACTACTGTAACGCCCTGCTTTCTGATCTTCCAAAAAGAAACATCTTAGGTTTACAGAAACTTTTACAGAAAGACAAGAAAGCGGGCACATATTACACCGGTCTTAAAATAACTGCATTGGTTTCCTGTGTGTTTTAGGATTTCTTTAAAGGTCCTTTTAATGGTTTTGAAATTTCTCAGGGGTCTTGGACGTTCTTATCTTTCAGAATTTCTTTTACCATATGAACCCTTGCGCACCCTGAGATCCTCTGACACTGGCCTTTTAATAATACCCAAAGCTAGAACACGAACTTATGGTGAGGTATCTTTTCAGCACTATGGCCCCCGTCTGTGGAATATCCTGCGGGAGGACCTGAGAGCCGCAGAGAGTGTTGATATCTTTTAAAACAGGCTCAACACCCACCTATTTAATGATTAATTAATTCATTTATTTCCCCCTTGTCCTGTACAGCATTATGGCAGCAGAATTGTAATCTGAATACCGTTTATGCTAAACAAATTTACTTTGCCAAGGGAAGCTTTATGAATGTAAATCTCCCCTTGATGCTCATCAACTGCTTATTTATTTATTTTTGTTACAGTATTTAACATGTAATAAGGCCAAACCGGACCGGGAGACAGGGAAAGAGGAAGAGCAAAGAAGAAGAAACAGAACAGAAATGAAAATCAGACAATCAGCTACTACAACTGTAAAAAACAAAACAGAAGACAATACACCGTCTCTGTGGGGAATCCAGCCTTAGAGCCACCAGGAGCACCTGAAAGCAGACAAGCAGAGAAAAAACAAACACACAAAAACAAGCACAGTGGATATAGATAACTTCAAACCACAGGATAACACATCAACTGCGTAGCGAGCATGCTACTTGGTAATGACGGTGTGTGCGTGTGTGTGTGTGTGTGCATGAACATGCAATACACATGGCACAGGTCCCACATCATAATCGTGCTTAGTTATGAGTGTATAAGTGTATAGGGCCACAATCACCCCCCCCCCCCCCAAATAATAATAATAAATAAATTTAAAAAAATAATAATAGTAAAAAATTAAATAAATAAACACACTCGCACATCACATACATCCGCTCATGTCCCCCCTCCCTCAACTCCGCTGGGGTACATCCGGGGGGTCAGCAGCCACCACAGACCCCAAACCAGCAGAACAACTCCAACTACTGCCTCCAGAAGGCACCCACCCGCCCCACCCCAGAGGGTCCCTACAAATAAAGAAAAGAAAAAAACAAACAAACAGAAAAACCACACAGTCACACCAGTCGCTGCAGCCCTGAAACCCACCATCACCCAGGCAGAGCCCAGACACCAGGGCCCAGGCCCAGCACCACCACCCATGCCAGAGTGGCCCGGCCACCCGGCTCAGAGCCAGCGGCCACCACCCCAGGAGCTCTAAGTGACCCCGCCCCACACCGCTCCACCTGCAAGCCCCCAAAACTGCCAACCAGGTCAGACACCCAGTCCCCCCCAACAATGATCAACTGACCCCCACAATCCGAGAGACCATCAGACGCCGGAAGTCACACAGCCCCCCAGCACACCCCCAACTGCCCAGAGTGGCAGGACAGCAACCCACCACCACTATGTGATAAAGCTAATCAGCAGGGACCAATTCAGCCAATTGATGTTTTGAGGAGGCAGACATTGTAAATCTAAAAGAAAATTTCTAAACTGGTAAATACACAGATTGTTCTTCGCTTTCCAGTCTATGAGAATAGTTTTCTTTGTGATACATAGCACTGTGTGCATTGTGTGTAGAAATTTGAGTGTGTGAGACCCATCCTCAACATCCTTTGTCCTGTATAATGTGTTCTGTGAAGAATTTTGTATTGTATGAGCTGCAAATTAGGATTTTGAGTCATTCTGAAGGTGTTCAAACATATTTGTGGCCAGAAGCTATGACTAGAACTGATGGATAAATCTGCCTCCCATTTTGAGGATGGTAGAGACATTGTGTCATCTATCTTAAATAATACTTCATATATTTTTGATAGCAGTTTTCGGGTGCAGAAGCTTAAAAGTTTTGTTACCCTAATGGGGAGTTGTAAGTCTTTTTTGTGGAGGATATATTTCTTTGTTATTATAGACTTAAGTTGTTGATATTCCAGGAATTTATTGCTGCCTATTGATGGTAGAAAAGTCTAGTTAATCCTTTGCAATCACAATAATATGACAAAAGTGTGCGGGATCAGTATGTAGAAGGTATTGATCACTTTCCCTCAAAATGTCAGTCTCTCAGTTATAATAACTGATGGTGTGCCTATATCTGTCAGTGGTGGGAGACACTATCTGCCTGCTTTACCACAGAGGACATCCCTAACCAATCTGTGAGTAGTTGTGTTCTATTTAATTCTATTTCGATGGAAATACTCTGCATCTCATACATCCCTGTGATCTCCTACTTCAACAGCTGCGTGTTTCTCTGTTTGCAGTTTGATGGCCCCAGCACATCTCGGGCATTCGATGATGAAACTGTGTCTGTAGACACATAAATGCCACAGGTAAGCTATTTATTATTAAAAATGTGAAACTGTTTGGATATGTCTGCAGTCTGCCTGTTCTATACCAACAGGCCTAATTATCACCAATACACTTTACTGCAGGTTGCAACAAGAACACAAATTCCAGCAGCAAAGAGTGGAGTAAGTAACTCTTCACATTATTATCACTACCCACATACTTTGTTGCTCACAGGCACATTTCCTATACTGAAATTTCTGTTGGGTATAGAGAGCACCAAACTAGATGTGGAATACATGAGATGAGAGAGGGATGTAAGTATAAATTCTGACAAAGGAGAAGGTCATGGTGTGAACTGTATTAAATTCTTTTTTCTCTCCACAGCTTGAAAAACATGAAAAATTAAGCAAATCAACACAACTTGAACTTGAAACTTGTCATTATTGTACGGTTCATGCAAAGTGTTACATTTGTTTCTACATTTATATTCACAGTGGGGTGCCATGACCTAATGTTTGGAAAATGATAAATTATCTCTGTTCATTTAGCCTTCTTACACTTGCTTTAACTTTAACTGCTACTCTGTCAATGCTAAATAATGAAAAGAAGTTCTAACTCAAAGGTCACAACAATTATTAACGGAAATAAGTGTTCCTGTATAGGTCCCTCACTGTGTCAGGAGAAACTGAGTCCTTTCAGGCACTGGAACCTGCAGGGAATCAAGCAAGAAAAGAATTGAGCCTGAACAGTTGTCCACAAGACAAAATGTACAAAATATGAAGTATACTATTAATTTAAGCTGGCTTTGTCAGAAGTCAGCCATGGTGCCTGAGAACATTTTAAGCAATGAACCTGGACTTAATTTGGCCAAAGGTAATTTCTATCCGTGCCCTTGTTTTAGCATGTGCATGGTTGAATGCCCTCTCCGCCCTTGTTCCTCGATCAGGTTATGGCGTGAGGAGGTACGGCCAGCATCCATAGCCTCTGTCCCCAAGCAGGACACCATTGAACTCTACTGCAGAATAAGAGAAATGTTCGTTGGATATACATGTATCAAGACTTGGCAAATTGATGCAATATGTGCCCTATTTGGCTATCTATAATAAAGTATGACAAGCACTTTAAATTCCTTAAAATGACCTCTACACCTGACCTCTCATTAGATTACCAAAATTATGCCTATGCTATATACACTTTACTTCAAAAGTACACCCCTTCGGGTAAGTAAAATTCTCGGGCCTTGTGCAAAACTCTGTAACAGTGAGAATGCTCAAAGATCCTAGAATCATGAACTGATGTTAGAACTTAAATTACCTCCATCACAGATCATCTGTATGCATGGAGGATAGGAGTCAGTGATGAGGTACTAATGTAATATTGCTCAGCATTAATCAAAAGAGTTGATGTGATATTTTTCCAAATGAGAAATCCAGTTCAGAGTCTATGGACAATTATCCCCAATACGTACCTGTACATTTAGGCTATGAAAAAAGTTTCAGTTTACGTAGTCAGCCTCCACAGGTCCAGCAGGGGCCTGGATGCGTACATGGGTACAGTACAAAGATAACATTGGGGAAACCTGAGGGAGATGATGAACTTAATGCAAATATGTCAGCCAGTAGATTGTTTGATATTATCGGCTGTTGTAAATCTGGAGCAGGAGCCTGAAAGGAACTGTCCCCCATTTGAGTCTGGTCCTGGGTGGGACTGGACACCACTGACTGATTGATTTATTGATTTTTCGAGATGGTGAAAGACAGATAATGCTTTATTTAGATGCTGCATTGTCCCTGCCCTGTTCACTCCGTTATATGGATATGCGCCGATCGCAAGTTTTCTAAATAGCTTCCGCAGGACGATGACTTTCGCCAAACTGTTCTCAGTGAGTAGATAAACATATTTCATGCCAGAAATAAGATCTAGGTTTAAAAATACCGGAGTTCCCCTTTAATAACCACAATAATGTCACATATACATAATACCATTTGAGAAATTAAACAGGGGGAAAAAGAGAGCAAAGTGAGGAAAGGTGTGACAGATGAGGTCCCCCAGCAGTCTAAGCCTATTGCAGCTTAACTATGGGATGTTTCAGGATTACCTGAGCCATCCCTAACTATAAGCTTTATCAAAAAGGAAAGTTTTAAGCCTAATCTTAAAAGTGGAAAGGGTTTCTGCTTCCTGGACATTTACTGGCAGCTTATTCCACAATAGAGGGGCCTGATAACTGAAGGCTCTGCCTCCCATTCTACTTTTAGAAACTCTGGGAACAACAAGTAAACCTGCCGTTTGGGAGTGAAGTGCTCCCAGGAAAATATCTTACAATGAGATCTTTAAGATATGATGGAGCTCGGTCATTAAGAGCTTTATATGTGATGAGAAGAAGAATCTTAAATTCTATTCTGAATTTAACAGGGAGCCAATGAAGAGAAGCAAAAACTGGAGAAACATGATCTCTCCTGTTAGTTCTCATCAGAACTCTGGCTGCAGCATTTTGGATCAGCTGGAGGCTTTTCAGAGAATATGTGGGACAGCCCAATAATAAAGAATTACAGTAGTCCAATCTTGACGTAACACATGTATGGAGCAGTTTCTCGGCATCACCCTGAGACAGGATGTTCCTGATTTTGGCAATATTACGAAGGTGAAAGAAGGCAGTCCTAGAAACCAGTTTTATATGTGCGTCAAATGATAAATTCTGGTGAAAAATAACTCCAAGGTTCCTCACTGTAGAACTAGAAGCCAAGGAAATACCATCTAGAGTTACTATATAACTAGACAATTTCTCCCTGAAGCGCTCAGGTCCAAAGAGAATAACTTCAGTTTTGTCTGAATTTAGAAGCAGACAGTTCTGAGTCATCCAGGTCTTTATGTCTTTAAGACAGGCTTGAAGTCTGAAAATGACAGATATAGTCATCAGAACAAATACTAGTAGAAAAGAAGGTAGTAAAGCTTAGTGTTCACTTTTTTTAAAAATGCGCCATACAATGAAGAAAATCAAATGAAAAACAGCTTTAGGGTAAACAGTACTGTACTTGTTATTATTGAAGGCAGCTGACTTGCAGAGTTGTTGAGGGGGAGGTGAAAACACACTTACACATACTCACACGGGCACAACACAGATGTTGAGATAACATCCTTTCTGTTCTTCTTAACAGGAAGAATGAATCACTTCTGACCATACAAACCTACAATCCTTCAGATCAACATGGAGTGATTCACAAACGGTTTTGATCTGAGCTACAGCAAAATGGACCCATCACTACAGGTAATTGGAACACTCGATTTATTCAATGTTTACTTTTTAAAGTGGTGTCAAGTGTGTGCTTTGAGAGTGGTGACAGGGGTGGGGGTTGAGAAGGGTATGTCTGATGTAACAGTAACAGCCTTCTATTTGCTCTACTGAATATCTATCTACTTCCCTGCTCACACATTTACACTGACCACTTGAAATTAAAACTGAAAAAATACACACGCTCTTAGTATTTTGTTCAACCACTATGGAATCAGTTTGATAATATTATGCAATGTCACAACATTATTTCCTTTCAGAGTTAGATTTATAAGATCTTGTATCTGTGATGGGAAAGTTGAACTGCTGTGTAAGTTTTCTCTTGCACATTTTCAAGATTCTCATTGAAGTTAAGCTCTGTGGGCGACAGACAATGTGTGAAAAATATGTTTTTTATTCTCTCTGAACCACATTACAAAATGTAAATTATATCAGTCCTGGCTTGTCATCATAGTATGTGCCTGTGCCATCTCAGAAGATAAAAATTAAGATGGAAAAACCTGATTATTTAGTATATTTAGGTAGCCGCAGCTGACATAATTTTTTGGGCACACAACGCTGATGAAACTAGACCTGACTAACCAACCCCATATTGTTTAATGCGGCCCCCACAGCCTTGTATGTGTGTGCTATGCATGGGTACAGCACTTTATTTGTCACTCTCCTTATCCTGATGTACCCATCATTCTGAAACAAAGGAAATCTTAACTTATCATCAATCTTAACTTATCATCAATGGTTTTCTTAAAGCAACACGAGAGAAGTTTTGACCTTAAGCTATATGCTTCTGACTCATGTTGAAGTACACAAACCTTTGTTATGCACATTCCCAGGCCTGAAACTGCCCAGGAGAGCCCGGCGACTGAGATACCACAGCTTTGGTTTTGTCACATTTTACGTCTCGTCTCGTCATTTCCTGTTTTATTTTGAAAAATAATTAACTTTCCCCTCTCGTTCCAGGTATTTTGCCCTTCCTCCCGTGTCAAGCATCTGATTGTCTTCCCTGATTCCCAAAGTGTTTCCACCTGTTCCCCTTGGTCCCTCATGTGCTCAAAATAGTCTGTGTCTCCCTCGTCTTGTGCCAGTATGTTGCATTCTGTTTCGACCTGCATTACTCGCCTCGTGAATTATAGTCACAGTCTTGCCTCGAGCCTGCAGTCGAGCGACTCTCCTGCAGAGCACATTTATTTGTAATATATCCATAGTCATAGTTTATGTATTTATTAACTCACGGTAAGTTTAATAGCTCTGTTCTTTTCCTCCGTTTTTTTGGAGAGTTTCATAGTTCCTCCCCTAGTGGAGCGTTTTTTGTTGTGTTCATTAAGACCTTTTGTTCCGCCGTTAAAGGCGCGATTTAAGTTAATAGCTAACGTTTCATAGTGCCTCGGTTTTTTAAGAGAGTGTCCTTGTTTAAATCCGCTTCAATAGGAGAGCGTGACCTTGTTTTGTTATCATTCATAGCTTTTCTGTTTTCCTCCTAGAGTGGAGAGGTTTTTTTGCTTATGTTAACTTTCATAGCTGCACTCGTCCTCAGCCATAGTCACTGAGGAAAGCGCTTTGGTTTTTCACAGCCCTGTTCATTTGCTCTGTGAGGAGATCCTTAACCTTGCTATGCTGTGTTTATTAAATAAACATTTTGCATCTGAACCGACCCTGCATTTGTGTCCTGAGGCCGTGACAGGTTTCCTGCCAGGCACGACACCATTTTGCTTAATGGTTCACAAGCCAGCATTTGAATAAAAATACATTTTAAACATAATCAATAAAGTTATGTTCATGTTTGCTTTTCTCTGCTCTGTCAGGAAAGTTGCCAACGTATAGGTGTAAATTCCTGAAAAGAATACAATCATGGTAATTTATCTCTGTGCTATGTATAAGCTATAAATCGGATGATGTTAAAAGTTGTGGTTGATTCCTATCACAAAACTGACGAAACATGTTTACATACTTAAGACATTAACTTAAAAACACACAATATTACAACAGTAGCATGTTCATTCGTGTTAAGTTATTCATCAGAAATTAAAATGTTCTAACCTTATCGTTATCATCTTTGCCTCACAGATAAAGCCTTAGTTAGCATCTCAGTACTGTTCCAAACTAACATGGAAACAAGCTCTTCTCAAGTAAAAATGTTTGGTCAGTTTTAACAAACTTTTTACATTCTTATATTACATGTTTATTTGAATTGTTTTGTATTTTGTGAGTATGTTGACTTATTCAGTTTTAACACATTACCCTGCCTTGTCAGCATGACAACAAATTCTCATATATGGGTGTGCATGTGCAGGGCTCAGACGGAAGTTTGTTTTGTAAGACAGTGGTGTTGTATCCCACAGCTATCGGGGGAGACAAAATAGCTAGAAAACTGCTAAATCCTCTAGTGATGCTTTAAGGCTACACAGCGCTTTAACCATGCATTCTCTCTGGAGTGTTTATGACTAAAGGCTCTTTCACTTTCACTATCAAACTTTATTGTAAATTCTGAAGTTGATTTTCATTCATTTGATTTCACCAAATGTTTACTTTTAATAGTAGTCTTAACAGTCCATCCATCTATCCATATTCTATACCTGCTTATTCCAATTTAGGCCCACAGGGTGCTGGAGCCTATTCCAGATGTTATTGGGTGAGAGGTAGGGTAGGCCTCAGGGTGGGAGGATACTCCGGCTTCTTCCCACCCCCAAAAAACATGCACGTTAGGTTAATTGGTGACACCGGTCCCAGTCCCAGATATATGGTGAGGGTTGTGTCAGGAAGAGCATCCAGTGTGCCAAATCGATGATGCAAGATTGACTTGCTGTGGTGGCCCGATAAAGGGATCGGCCGAAAGCAGAAGAAGAATTGGGCGAGGCGAGTTTATTTGTAGAGCACAATTCGTACACAAAGCAATTCAAAGTGCTTTACAGCAACATAAAATCACAAGATGCAAATAAAATTATTCCATAAATATAAAAAAAAATCATTGATTAAATTAAAAGCAAAGAGTGCACATATAATACTTTCAGTTGTCATATGCACAGCTAAATAGAACTGTTTTCAGCCTGGATTTAAACATGAGGCCTGTCTCACATCTTCTGGAAGACTTTTCCAGATTTTAGGAGCATAAAACTGAAACGCAGCCTCACGTTAGTCCTGACTCTGGGCACCAGCAGGAGACCCCTCCCTGAGGTTCTCAGAGTCCGAGTTGGTTCATATGGCTCTAACATGTCAGAGATGTACTTTGGCGCTAGACCATGAAGAGACTTGTACACGAGCAGAACTGTTTTAAAGTCTATTCTCTGAGCGACAGGAAGCCAGTGCAGAGACCTAAGCACTGGACTAATATGGTCGTATTTCCTGGTACTAGTCAGGACTCGAGCAGCAGCATTCTGGATGTACTGCAACTGCAGTGAGCAGGCCGTTACAGTAGCCTAACCTGCTGGAGACAAATATTACCCCTAGATTTATAACTTGATTATTAGGTTTTAGAGAGAGAGTTGACTGACTCAAGTTGACTGAAAACGCTTTCTCTTTGTTTCTGTTGGCCACAGAAAATTATTTCTGTTTTGTCTGAGTTTAGCTGGAGAAAACTGTTTTGCATCCACACACTGATCTGTTCGATGCAGTGACACAATGTATCTACAGGCCCGTGTTCTCCTGCCATCAATGACACATAGATCTGAGTGTCATCTGCATAGTTGTGGTAGGACACATTATAGCTGTGTATTAGCTGGACTAATGGGAGGATGTACTGACTGAACAATAGGGGTCCCAGGATAGACCCCTGGGGAGCCCCACAGGTCATGGCTATTTGGTCTGAGTTACCAATTTCAACAAAATTATTTCCTGTCCTCGAGATAGGACTTGAACCAGTTTAAAGCACTACCAGAGATTTCCAGCCAGTCATCAAACCTCTGTAATAAGATTGTGTGGTCAACTGTGTCAAAGGCAGCACGCAGGTCCAGCAGAACTAAGACTGAGACTTTGCCTGCATCTGTGTTCAGGTGGATATCGTTTGTCACCTTGATCAGAGCTGTCTCAGTGCTGTGGTGGGGCCTAAAGCCTTATTGAAAAGTATCAAAAGCTCGTTAGACGGGAGACAGTCAGAAAGCTGTTGGTATACAACTTTTTCTAGGACTTTGCCAAAGAATGGCAGGTTTGATATGGGTCGGTAGTTGTTCGGTACTGTGGCATCAAGATTGCTTTTCTTTAGAAGAGGCTTAATGACAGCAGTTTTTAAGGCATTTGGAAATGTTCCAAATGGAGTGAGATGTTAACTACATGAGCGAGTTGTGGTAACAAACTGCTAAGCACAGACTTTAGAAATCTAGTGGGCAACACATCAAGGCAGCATGTTGATGAACTCAAACTGCAGATGATCTCTGACGGTTTTGTCAGTGACAGGTGTGAAATGTGTCAGCTCTAGATGTCTAGCTGGCTGCAGAGTAGTTATTTGTGTTGTGGAAATTGTTGCATTTTAATGCCTTGAACTTTGTCATTAAAGAATATTGCAAACTCATTACACTTAGATGTAGAAATTAGTTCTAAAGGCAGTGAAACTGGAGGGTTTATTAATCTGTTTACTGTAGAAAGCAAGACTCGAGAGTTGTTATTGCAGTTTTTGATGATTTCAAAATAACTCTCCATTGTTCTATGCAAAGTCTGGTTGAACACACATAGCTTTTCTTTGTAAACCTCATAATGAACCTGGAGATTTGACTTGTGCCATTTCTGTTCGGTTCTCCGGCTCTCCCTTTTGTGTGCCTTGACCGACTCTTCTCTTCTCCATGGCACCCTTTGCTCACTTTTAACCATTCTAACCTTGACAGGAACAATGGTATCCAAAACATTTAAGAGACTTGATGTGTTAGAATTCAACAGATCATCAACATTAGAACACGGGTTTAGTAAACTGACTAAACAGTCAAAAGCAGTGCACACAGGTGAAAATAATTCAGTAAAATCATCAATAAAACAGTTCTATGGTGGTTTGTAAATGGTGATATAAAGTATGGAAGATTGTTTTCTCTCCATATTGAATGGCACATACTCAAATGATGAAAAAAAAAAAAAAGACAATTTGTGGGTGGGTATGTTGTCCCTGAACATGGCACAAACACCCCCACCCGTCTGGTTTTCTCGTGATTCAGAAACAAAATTGAAGTGAGGTGGACTGGACTCAACCAGTATTGCATAGCTCTTGATTCAGAACTGTTGGCTAATTATCGACCTATATCCAATCTCCCTTTTTGTCTAAAGTTCTTGAAAAAATAGTTGCAGCTCAACTTTGTGATCATTTACATAGAAATAATCTGTTTGAAGAGTTTCAGTCAGGATTCAGAGTGCATCATTGCACAGAAACCACACTGGTGAAAGTTACCAATGATCTCCTCTTAGCCTCTGATAGCGGACTTGTTTCTGTGCTCTTCCTGTTGGATCTCAGTGCTGCATTTGATACGATCAATCATGGCATCCTGTTACAGAGACTTGAACATGTCATTGGGATTAAAGGAACTGCATTAGGCTGCTTTAAATCATATTTATCTGATAGATTCCAGTTTGTTCTTGTAAATGAAGAATCTTCCTCACATATCGGAGTAAGTCATGGAGTTCCTCAGGGTTCTGTGCTTGGACCAATTCTTTTTACTTTATACATGCTTCCATTAGGTAACATTATAAGACAGCATGGCATAAATTTCCATTGTTATGCTGATGATACTCTGCCGTACTTATCTATGAAACCAGATTAAACCAATAGGTTGGTCAGACTACAAGTCTGTCTTAAAGACATACAGACATGGATGACTCAGAACTGTCTGCTTTTAAATTCAGACAAAACTGAAGTTGTTCTCTTTGGACCTGAGCGCTTCAGGGAGAAATTGTCTAGTTATATAGTAACTCTAGATGGTATTTCCTTGGCTTCTAGTTCTACAGTGAGGAACCTTGGAGTTATTTTTGACCAGAATTTATCATTTGACGCACATATAAAACTGGTTTCTAGGACTGCCTTCTTTCACCTTCGTAATATTGCCAAAATCAGGAACATCCTGTCTCAGGGTGATGCAGAGAAACTGCTCCATACATGTGTTACGTCAAGATTGGACTACTGTAATTCTTTATTATTGGGCTGTCCCACATATTCCCTGAAAAGCCTCCAGCTGATCCAAAATGCTGCAGCCAGAGTTCTGATGAGAACTAACAGGAGAGATCATGTTTCTCCAGTTTTAGCTTCTCTTCATTGGCTCCCTGTTAAATTCAGAATAGAATTTAAGATTCTTCTCCTCACATATAAAGCTCTTAATGACCGAGCTCCATCATATCTTAAAGATCTTATTGTAAGATATTTTCCTAACAGAGCACTTCGCTCCCAAACTGCAGGTTTACTTGTTGTTTCCAGAGTTTCTAAAAGTAGAATGGGAGGTAGAGCCTTCAGTTATCAGGCCCCTCTCTTGTGGAATAAGCTGCCAGTAAATGTCCGGGAAGCAGACACCCTTTCCACTTTTAAGATTAGGCTTAAAACTTTCCTTTTTGATAAAGCTTATAGTTAGGGATGGTTCAGGTAATCCTGAAACATCCCATAGTTAAGCTGCTATAGGCTTAGACTGCTGGGGGACCTCATCTGTCACACCTTTCCTCACTTTGCTCTCTTTTTCCCCCTGTTTAGTTTCTCAAATGATATTATGTACATGTGACATTATTGTGGTTATTAACTTGTGTTTCCCTGTTCCAACAGGTATCCTCTGAATGGTGTTATGGTCTTTTTCCCCCTTCTTTTCTGTCTTCTCAAACCCCAGCTGGTCGAGGCGGATGGCCACCCTTTCTGAGTCTGGTTCTGCCAGAGGTTTCTTCCTGTTAAAAGGGAGTCGTTCCTTTCCACAGTCGCCACAGGCATGCTCAGGACGGGAGATTGGACTGAAGACAAGTTTCGGTGCAATCTGTTGGTTTCCTTAGCTAGGATATTATTTTTTGAATTGGCTCTATATGAATTAATTGGATTATGATTACAATGAATTGAATTCCAATTGGCTTGAATTGGACTATATTATTTAAGTGCCTTGAGATGACAGTTTTTGTAATTTGGCACTATATAAATAAAATTTAATTGAATGGAATTAGCTGTGTCTTTGTCGAGCCATGTCTCAGTTGAAAACAAAATTAAGATTGTGAGAAGAAACATAACTATTAATTAAGAATGATTTGTTACTTAAAGATCTAACATTGAGTACTGCGTGTTTGAGATTAGCTGGAGTTGAACTGGACGCTGTGTTCTTGCAGGGGATATGGATAAGATTCCTCTGATTGGACAGTCTGATTGTCCTTCTCTTCACTCCTTCCTTGGACGTCTGGTTGAGATGATGCTTACCAACACAGAGGCCCTTAGCGTCCAATGCTGTTGGAAATAACAGCTTTGGGCACAGGTGGTGGGGGCCGAGCTGGGGGTTCTTTTGTCGGTGGAGTAGGCTCGATGCTTCTTTGAGGATAGAATTCTTGATCTTGCCATGTTTGGCGTGAGAGGAACCATTTTAATCTTTGATTTCACCAAGCTTTCAAGGTGATCAGGAAGTCTCATGGGTGACGGTGGAATAGAGAATAATACTGAAACGTCTCTGGAGGGTGTAGATGCAGCAGGTGGGTCCCAGGACTGTGGTGAGGGCCGTGGTGAAGGTGATGGAGGAGCTGCTGAATCCTGTGTTCGGTATGCTGGAGGTGCTGCTGTGGCTGCAGTGGTTGAATCCTTTGCTAGGTCCTTGAGTGGTAAGGCAGGAGCTCTTCTCTCGCTCCTATTGTCTCTCGGTGGCAGCACAGGACCCGGTCCTGGCCCATTCTGATTCCTCAGAGCGTGGAGGAGATTATCCGTCAGTCGTCTCATTCCACCTCTGTTCAGGTTTGGGCCTTTTCTTTTAAACAGATCATCTCTTTGCCATAAAAGATTAAAGTTCTCAATGAAATGCAGACTTTGGACAGCCACGTGTTCAACTGAAGCAGCCAGCTGAATTTTATCCTCCTGTCGATGTTTGGGAGAACTCCACTAAAGAGCGTTGGTATCACCACTTTATCAAGACTCTCAAATAGTCTTTTTTTAAGATTGCAGACTGATTCTTTCTGATGTCCACTGCACCCACGTGCACAATAAGCTGTTTCACCCCTTGGTGTTTTGCCAGTACCTCAGGTAGTCGTTTTGTGATGTCAGAGACAGTGGCACTTTCTATTCTGTTTATGTTTATGTTAGATATGGCTCTGTCTCCAAGCACAAGAATATCTTTGATCTTGACACATGGCAAAGTTATTCTGTCCATCTGCTTTGTACTGTCTCTGTTTGTTACATTCAGTCACATTTGGCTCTGACAATGGTAAAAATCTGTTTGTTAACTTTATTCCGGGTGATGTTACATATCCTCAATTGATACCAACAGCTTGACGTTTCTTCGGCTTAGCACCAAGTCGATTATAAGTATCTTTACAGAGTCTTGGAAAAGACAAAGTATTATTTAGCTTTAAGTTGTAAATAGCAGTTTTTTCACCATGTCCTTTGGAAGTAAATGTGAATTTCTTACCACTGGATTGCACTGGGAGCGTTTCATGAAGTCTCATTTCAGTTTCTAAGGCAAAAATCCTTTCTTGTAGGGCACAGATTTCTTGTTGATATGTCCGACAGCTTTCACAGGGCATGTTGAAAGGATTGTAGTCGCTGGCTCGTCAGATAAGTTGTAAAAAAAGTAATGAAAATTATTTAAAAAGTCTTGGTTCACTTAAAAGAAAAAGAATAAAATTATATCCAAGATTTGTGGAAAGAAGTCAAACTATTTAAAAGCAAATGAAGCAATAAGCAGCAGGAGGAAGCAGAGACACGTCTGCACTCTTCAGAAGCAGGAAGCATTATTTCAGGCCTGTCCTATTGTAGCCATGGTGTACAGTAAAATATATTTTCCAATGTCAAAATATTCATTAAAGTCGCATATTGTTGAATTGTTGAAAACATTGAGCACTGCATGTTTGAGATTTGCTGGAGTTGAACTGGACACTGTTCTTGCAGGGGATATGGATAAGATTTCTCTGATTGGACAATCTGATTGTTTATGTTTATGTATTTAGCAGACGCTTTTATCCAAAGTGACTTACAAATGAAGATATAACAAGCTATATAAAAAGCTAACAATAAACTACATAGAAGGAACCCACTAGTCCGACTCTGTCAGAGGGGACAGAGTAGAGATAGGGTGCAGGCATAGAAGGAGGTGCAGAAGGATAAAGTGCAAAGATAGAGGGGGTAGGTAAGTACAAGGTAAGTGCTAGGATAGGAGATGCTCTCTGAAGAGCTGGGTTTTAAAGAGTTTCTTGAAGATAGACAGGGACGCCCCTGTTCTGGTAGTGCTCTGTAGCTCATTCCACCATCGTGGGCACATGAAAAGAGTTTGGATTGTCTTAGGCGTGGTGTAGGCACTGCTAGACAACAATCCTGAGACGAACGGAGGGACCGAGTTGTGACATAAGCCTTTGCAACAGCATTCAAGTAGATGGGAGCCGTTCCATTAAGCACTTTGTAGCTAACATCAGTGACTTGAATTTGATGCGGGCGGCTAAGGGTAGCCAGTGGAGTTCAATGAACAGAGGGGTGACGTGTGTTCTTTTAGGCTGATGGAAGACCAGACGCGCCACCGCGTTCTGGGCCATCTGCAGAGGTTTCATAGTACAGGCTGGGAGACCAGTTAGGAGAGCATTGCAGTAGTCAAGGCGGGAGATGACCATGGCCTGCACCAGAAGTTGGGTGGCATGTTGGGTTAGGTATGGTCTGATCTTTCTTATGTTTAGTAGTGCAAAGCGGCATGAAAGAGCAACCGAGGTAACGTGATCTTTGAAGGTT